>NC_063360.1:9840144-9840830 GCF_021869965.1 Rhincodon typus
CCTGCTGTGTTCATCCAGCTCTACACCTTGTTATCTCAGATTCTCCAGCATCTGCAGTTCCTACTATCTCTCTACTCATTGTATCTGTCAAGATACCTCTTAAATGTTGCTGTTGAATCCGCCTCCACAATCTCCTCTGGTGGAGACATGGCAGATGGAGTTCTGCACAAGTGTACGGTATCAACGTAAAAGGAACTGGAATTTGAATTACATATTCAACAGCACATTGAAACTTACACTAGCAAAATAGGAAAGTGATCAAGAGCTTGTAGTTAGTTCATTAAAATTGTTAGCTCAGAGTCCACAGATGATAAAGCAAATTAAAATGTGAGAGTGTATTACTGAGGATATGACATAAGTCTGTTGAGGTGATGAATTCATGCCAGGTTATAGTGAAGCTATTTCTCAAATCTTGTTTACAGTTCTAGTCTCTGTCTTACAGGAAAGATGTAGGATTGAGACCTGGAAAGCTTACTCCTGACTTGGGGAGCTAAGTTCAGAGAAAAAAGGGGAGTCATGGTGGTTCGGTGGTTATTACTGCTGCATCACGGTGCCAGGGTCCCGGGTTTGATCCCACCCTCGGGTGACTGTCTGTATGAGTTTGCACATTATCCCCGTGCCTGTGTGGGTTTCCGCTGGGTGCTCTGGTTTCCTCCCAGTCCAAAGATGTGCAAGTTAGGTAGACT
>NC_063360.1:9841330-9860762 GCF_021869965.1 Rhincodon typus
AGTTGCCTGGCCTGGAAAGTTTTAGTTATGAGGAGAGGTTGGATAAACTTGGACTGTTTTCACTGGAAAGACAGAGGCTGAGGGAGCGACCTGATAGAGGCCTACAAAATTATGAGAGGCATAGATAGGGTGGATAGTCAAAGGCCTTTTCCCGGGGTGGCAAGGTCAATGACAAGAGGGCACAGGTTCAAGGTGAAAGGGGATAAGTTTAGAGAAGTGCGGAGAAAAGTTTTCACACAGAGGGTGGTGGGTGCCTGGAACGCACCGTCAGTGGAGGTGGTGGAAGCAGGCACGTTAGCAATGTTTAAAGGCATATCTTGCTAGACACATGAACAGGAGGCGAACAGAGGGAGAGAAACCATGTGCAGGGAGTAAGTAGTGGGTCTAAATAAGGATTAAGAATTGGCACAGGCTTGGTGGGCCAAAGGGCCTGTTCCTGTGCTGTACTGTATTTGTCATCATGGCCTCATACCAGGCAGTTCCTTTAAGTGGATCATGATCTAAGAATTGTATAAACTTGTCCATAAACCCCAATTAGTTTGTGTTTCGATTTAACAATAATCAGCAGCTTTGTTTTAAATAAGATAAAACGGTTCATGTATTACACAATTGCTGAAAGTCAGATAAGTAATAAGTGGTAAAGTTATTAGCTAGAGACTGTAAGATTTAAATGAAGGAGAAAATGTACAGTATTGAAGATTAACCAATAATATTTTGGAGGCCAGGATTGCTTGAAAATTCCCTTCCTGAGCAAAGGGATTGAAACTTAAATTCAGATTCAGGGCTGTGATGACTTCTGTAATCAAATAGATGGAGTTTGCTCCCACGGGCAGACTGAGCAAAACAGATCATGGAAATGAATAAAAGCTCCTTTGTTTCGGTTCTTTGGCACTGTAGCTTGTCGTTCATGGTAGCCTGATTCACTACAGAAATCCTTTAGCTTTGTCCTTAAGGCCTTACTCTGGTGCTGTGTTGAAAAGTAGTTTCCTTCCAGATCTCTCTCTCATGCTGTTCTTTCAGATGATTCCCTTCCAAATAACTGCCTTCAGTCAGCTTTTACCACAATCAAACCAAATGGCTGCAAATTCTAATCATTATTCCATAAGGCAAAGACAATTATGCTGAAATTCGTTATGATATCCTTCTTGTCTCCTGTCCAGCAAGAGTTTTGAATTTTCACACCTTTTGAAGATTAAATGGATGGTCCTGTAATCCTTGATTTATATAACAATGCTCATTGAGTTTTAAGATAACAGGCCTACTACCGTTCCTAATTTGTATGCTTGTGATTATATGAGCCCTCTTCTCAGTAAGCCTATTGAAGCTCTGGTAACATGGAATGCTGTCACATGGTGTCCAGCCCACTTGATGCAATCATTTGAAATGTTTTTCCAGCATGTTGTGAACCATTATCTAAGTTGATCTCGTCCAAGTAACCAAACAGATTATTAATGAAAATTATTGCACTTGCTCTGGATGATTTGAATGAATCCCTTAACTGTAAACCAAACAGGTATTTTGAGCAGTCAGTGACGAGACTATTCTGTCCTCATTGGTAGATAAACTGATCACGTTGCTGACCATAAATGGGGCAGTTCTGTTCGCTTGGTTGGTTTGTCTGGCACATTGGAAATCTATTGTTCTGTCTCTTGAATTTACTTAATGACTGAGCTTCCACAGTCCCCTGGGGAAAAGGATTCTAAAGATCCACCAGCTTCTAAATGAAGAAGTTCCTCCTCATCTCAGTCCTAAACGATTTGCCCTTTGGATTCAAAAGAGATTTTCCAGAATGTTGCTAGGTATGGAAGGTTTGAGTTATGAAGAAACGTTGGTTAGGCTGGAACATTTTGAGAAGTGACTTTATACCCCTTATTATTTTATAAACTTTACAGATTAGAATTAATTGTAGTTGCCCTCTCCTTAGATGGGGGATTTTAAGATTAGGGAGCATATTTTTAAGGTGAGGGGAGAGAAATTTAAAAAAGACATAAGGGGCAAATTTTTTTAACAGAGGGTGGTTCCAGTGTGGAATGAACTTCCTGAGGCAGTGGTGGATGTGGGTACAATTACAATGTTTAAAAGACATTTGGATAAATACATCAATAGGTAAAGTTTGGAGGGATATGGGCCAGGAGCAGGCAGGTGGGCCTAGTTCAGTTTGGGATTATGTTCAGCACGGACTGGTTGGACCGTAGGGTCTGTTTCCATGCTATATGACTCTATGAGACTGTGTCCCCTGGTTTGAGACTCTAAAACCAAGGGAAGAGCCCTTTCTACATCTATTCTGTCCATGCGCTTAAGAAATTTGTACGTTTCTCTCACTTTTCTAAACTTCAGAGAATACAGGCCAGTCATTTCAATCTCTGTTTACAGGAGAGTCCCATCATCCCAGGGAATCAGTCTAGCGAACCTCAGCCATACTCCCTCTATCCCTTCTTAAGAGAGGGGACCAGAACTGCACTCATACACCGGGTGCAATCTTACCAGTGTTCTATACAATTAGAGCAAAACTTCTTTGGCCCAAACTCAAATCATCTTACAATAAAAGTTAACTTATCATTTGTGTTCCAGATTGCTCACTGCACCTGTATGCTAGCTTTCGGTGTCTTATCAACAACAGCATCTCTGTATTGTTTCACATCAGTTTCCAATCTCTCACTATGTAAGAGTTACTGTGTACCTCAATTCCTTCTCCCAGAGAGAATAACCTCACACTTAACCACATTAAACTCCATCTGCAATGCACTTTCCCCCACCCAGTCTGTCTAAATCCCCTTGAAGGTTCTTTGCATTCTCCTCACAAGCGATGTTCCCATCAAGTTTATACCATCAGCAAACTTGTAATTAATACAATTGGTCCTTGCATCCAAGTCATTGACATAGATTGCGCACAACTAGGACCCAAACACTGCTGCTCTGTTTTCTGCCTGTTTACCAATCCTCAATCCATGCTGGTATATTACCTCAAAACCTTTGGGTTTTAAGTTTTTTTTTTACTAACCTCTGTGGAAATTTTTCAATGACTTTTTGAAAAGCCAAATAGACCAATCCACTGGTTCCTCTTTATTGACTCTGTGAATAACATCTCAAAAAATAATCAGGTTTTTCAGAATCTCCTGTCACTCTTTCACAAATCTGTGTTGACTTTGCCCAATCAGAAAATTTTTTCCAAATATCGAGTAATCACGTCCTTTGTTTATGAATTCTAATACCTTTCATATTACTGACAGGTTTGTAGTCCCATATTCTCTTGCCCTCCTTTCTGAGACAGTTGAATAACATTTGCAACCTTCCAATCTGCAGGCACCATTGCAGGGTTAGGAAATGCACCCATTATCTGTGTGGACATCTCTTTAAACATTCTAGGGCAGACATTTCAAACAGATGTCCTGTGGACCACAAATGTGGCCTGCTAGGGGTAGGCCTTATGTGGCCATTATTTGAAACCAGAAAGAAACAGAGAGGTTGTTGGATCAGGAATGGAGAGGAGGTGAAGAGAAGTTGTGAATCCTACTGTTTAAATGTTCTTTCCCACAAATCATGAGTATTGAGCAGCTTTTTGCTCCACAGGTGTGGGGGTGAATGAGTGACTGGAGGGGTGGATTGGTGTGTGTATGTTAGTGACTGGAGGAGTAAGTGAATGTATGGTTGGGAGGGAGTGTTGGATTGGGTTGGGTACACTATCCTTCCCCTGCTTCTTCTATCAGTTCAGACCATGCATCACCAGAGGCAAACCAAAGTTAGTTAGTTAACTCAACTCCTCTCCCTTCATCTGCAGCCCTTTCCCTGGTGATCAAGACTCAGGGCCTAAGTATTTTCTCTCTCCAGCTGTGTTTCCTCATCGAAGAGGGGTTTTATGAGTTAGTTTTGCCACCTTGCACTTTTGAAAGGTCATTTTTATCAATTACTTATTTAAATGATCAATTTATTTCAGAATTGCTGCTCCCTCACCCCATTGATACCCATATAATTGAATTTAAAAAAGATAATATTGGCAAATCTTGTCATGACCATTGGAGGTCTGGGATTAAGACATTGTTCATCTCTTTAAACCATGGCTGTAACTCTATTTAAAATGAAAAGCAAATTTGGAATCTTTGGCTTTAATATGAAAAGAATACAAAGCAAGATATCATAAACCTCTCTTAAAACACTGGATAGATCTCAGATGGTTCAAATCTTCGCACTTTATTTTAGGCCAGATGTTGAAGCCTTGATAGTCAGAAAAGATTTACTGAAATGGTGCCAGGGCTGAAAGAGTACAGCTATTTGGAGAGATCAGGCCATAGAATAGAGAGGGCTATAATTTGGTTAATGTTTCAAAAGCAATGGATTCTGGGAGAGTAAAGAAGGAAAACCAGTTTCCAGTTGTTAAAACTGGCCAGTAATCAAAAGAACCAGATTTAACATGATTGGTGGAGAAAACCAGTGGTAACATGAAGGAAGTTCTCTTTTCAATAAACCACAAGCTGTCCTATTGGATGCACTACTTGAAAAATTCAATAGTAACCTCTAAAGAGAACTGGATTAATAACATAAGAGGATTCTTTTCAAAAACAACAATGGCTACAGGGAAATTGGTGTAATTGGGTAGTTCTACAAAATAACAAGCATTGACTCAACACCACTTCTTCTTGTGCTGCATCATTTTATGAAACATCTGGTGCTCTTGGTGCGTTGATTTGACAACTGAGTTCAAGAGACATGTTTAAATTTAGTTTGTCCTTGTTCTTATAATTCTTTGGTCTGTAGCCAGAGTCGGACCAAACATTTTGGACTCGAACAAAAATTCCTATGTAAGAGGCCAATTTCAAGCTCTTGCCAATAATCCAATAGCAACTGTTCAATGCACTTAATTATACTGGGCACATCCTTTCCCCTGAGACATTAGGCGAAGTGGTACTCAGTGTGCCTATTAATTGTAAAACTGAAATGAGCATAAAGTGTGCACCAAACTCATTAGACCCCTGGCTTTAAATTTAAATTATGTACTTGTTCTCTACACAGCAAGCACTGAAAAAAATTCTAGTGAAGACAATGTCACTCTTTAACTTATGCTCCCTAGTCTCAATAGTGTGAGAAATGTGTTTAATGTAACCAGCAATCTTTCAATAGTTTAAATGCTGTCAGTGACTTTAAATTTAAATGTCAATTCAAACCCTCTTCAATCAATATTCCTCAAAATAATTAAAATTCAGAACTGGTGGACATTGATACAAGAGTCATCAGACTAACTGTAAAATGAGAATGTCCTCTACCACTATTTTGATCCTTTCAAAGCCATTTTGCAATTTAACTTTTATTATATGACTGGTCACTTCACTAACACTTTAAGGCAATTTATGGAATAATTGACACTTTTGTTCAATGCTCAAGCTCCTTGATTTAAAAGCAAATGTCCTATTGCATTCCAATGGAGAAAACTGACGTGTTAAAAACATTTATACACAAAGACAACCTTTCAGTTTTGAAGCTTAGTTGCACATTTGCTTTTCAAATTCAATATCATTATTCATGATCTGGGTGGAAACTTCAGCCTACAATGCAGCTTCTGAATAGAGGGATATTGAGCAATGGACAAAGTGTTGATTTTCAGATGGGCTGTTCAAAGTATCTGCTTGATAGACAATAGTGAAAGATTTCAGTGCTCAAGTGTAGGTCCATCTCCCCATTTCCTGGCAATATGGAGAGTGACTGTTGTAGCTGATTACAAATAAATTCTAGGTGCTGCTACTTTAGGTGTACTCAGGTTTTCTATTTCAAGGAAGTCAAGACAAAGTGCATACATTATGCAGAACAAGTAAAGTATTAATAAGCAAATTTTTAAATGGCAAGTAACATGAAAGTTTCAATTTACACAAGTCAACTGCACCAAGGATTTGTTCAGCTTGTACATAATGGCCATGTGGTTTCTCCCCATCAGATTTGCCAAAATTCCTGTTGTTTTTGCAAAAGATAGAACAGACAGATCATCAGTCTGAATCAACATTTTTAATTGCTTAGCAACACAGCCAGCAAGACATTATCCAAATACCAGTTGCTAAAGTGGTAGAAATTTTCCATTTCACTTTGAACATCTGCTACACTAAACATGCAGAGGGGCCTGGATCCCATACGACTCAGCATCTCCAGTCAGATTTGAGCATCATTGGTGAAAAACCTGGAAACAAATGAATTGTCCTCAAATGCTTTGATTTATCGTCCATGTACTTAGTACTAGGTTAGACCATCTTTAGATTAAGGGTCTGGTTTCCTTTCCTTTGAGAAAATGCATCATCTTACATTTTGTGATTAGTTCATTCATAAAAGCAACTTAGTGACCGAAAGTGTTTATTTGAGAGCTGAACACAAGATTTCTCTCCCTCATTTCCCTACCCCCTTTTAGGTAATCACTATCATCACATTCCAGGATGGTTTTCTGTAAACACCATGGATTGATTCACTGCCACAGAAACTGCCACAGATGTATTATCAAATTGCTGAATCCTCAGATTCTGATCACCAAGAGATTTAGGTACGTGTTTGGTCCTGCAGTGTAGACTCCTCTCAGCCTAGACTATCCTCATTGACTGTGCTGCATGTATGTGTAGCTATTGTCAGAATCCCTTAAAGTTCTGTTTAGTTCCATCATCCTCCTAAACTCTTGTTAGGAGTGAAATCAGTCACATACTACACCCCATGGATACATTCATTCATTATACAGACAAGTGGTATAGTGCAATATATACTTTATACAGTAGAAAACATGGTAACTATAAAAACTTAAAATTGATTGTAGTTATAGCTAGTGGGTGTATGACCTTAAATAGACCTATAGCTGGCAAGGTAACTGGTTAAGTTAAAGTATTGTTTTCCAAATTTCTATTTAATTGTCATACTAAAGATATGGAATGGAGAGAATCTTGCACAACCCAGAAGTCTAGCTTGGAGTTCCAGCTGAACAGCTAAGACTAGAACTAGAGGATTGTGGTTATATCCTCAAAAGATATGAAACCACAGTTCCTAGTTAATCCTAGCCAGACAGAAGAATACCCACATGCTGTGCTCAGCTCACTTGTTATTTGCCTGGATTTTAATTGCCCCTTTCATTCCATTAACAGGAGGACACGTGGAATGAATAAATAAACCCCACCTCACCGCCACTAATGCACTCATTCTGCAATATTAAACTGCTATCTGACAAGTGATTTATTTCACATCATGTACTATGCAGCCATCTGGTTCAGACTTAGACAAAAGGAATTTGAATCCTCATTCCACTCAGTCTCAGCTTTGGAATTTTTATTTTGCAAGCACTCCTTGAGACTTTTCACCAGAAGATTTAAACCCCATTTCAGTCTTATTGACATTGCTGCATGTCTAAAATAAACAATTAGTGGCTCTATGATTAGAATGAACTATTTCACTATATCCTATTTAAACAGTGCTCCTTAAACTATTTAAAGAGCATGGATGGATATTTTAAGCATTATTCAAACTAATGCAAAAATTACAGCTAAGCCAGGTTGAAGGGACAGCTGTTCCCCATTTGAAAGGGAATGTTTCAATTTTTCAGTTAACAGTTCAGGCAGACATTTCAGTGGCATGAATTTGCTATTTAGACTTGCATTCTGTAGTGCCTCAGTAGGCATGACAACATTTGCCAAAAAAAAATTTAACATCTGCTTTGTCAGAGGGTAAAGCCCAAGTTTAGGATTAAAAACTGGGTTAATAAAAAAAAAAGTTATTCTAAAACTGCAGGGATTTAGGTCAAACCACCAACAAGCTGTAGTTAGATTTTTAAAAGACAGCAAGGAATTATGGGATGTAGCAGGAATACAGCATGGAGACAGGATCAATCATGATCATACTGGACAGTGAAGCATTGAGAGATGCACTCCTGCTCCCAGTTACATTGTTAGAAATTCATTACTGTGTACAGGCTCTATGTATCTTCATTAAAAGGCAGCTAGCAGATTGCCACTTGCTACAGAACAATTAAGGTTTAGTTTGGAATAGAGCTCTGACAATGAACAGCTCATGCTAAGCTATAATCAACCAGCCCTCTAGAGTCAAATGGGAGTTAAGAGAGTTGCACTGTATTGACTTTTATATGCCAGTTTATTGCAATTACACCCATCATTGTAATCATTTAAAAGAGGCAGACAGGTTTCAAATTGAAGACAAGCAATTGTTACAGATCAGATGAATGTGATGACCTCAACAAGACAAAAATGAAAGTTGCCTTAGAAAAATGTAGTTAGAGTCATCCATTTAAGTTAGCATTAAAAATCAACTGTTCTACAGCTTGATTTCAAGTGGCAGCAAACATTGAGAAATCTGATTCAAGCCCAAGGGACTAATCCACTGGGATAGATCAGTATCAAGCTACTTTGTCATCTGATCCGCGAGGCTCCTGATCCTCAGTCAGCTGTGGGATAAAGGGTCCCACCAGCCAATTCAGGGGAGTATTGTGAGCCAGGTAATCCATCACCCCATCCATAGCTTCACGAATCTTCTTCATTTGCTCTTTACTCTGGATCAAGAATGGTATTGACAAATCTTGGAATGCAGTGGCTGATGAAACAGTATTGTAGATCTCTTCTGCCAGTTTACAGATGTGCTGCACCTGATTTTCAATATTCTGGGGCAAACCGCGAACATTTGATGACAGGGTCTGGCAGATGGTTTGAAGTTTAGAAGACAGATTCTGAGTCACAGCCAGCATTTCAGACTCAACTTGCTGAAATAAAGAAAAAAGTCTCCAATCCATACTGGTTTTAACTCCGTTTTGTTATTGCAAAGTAAATGAGGACAGTGGGAGGTGACAGTTAAAGAGAAAACTAAAGTGGCTAAAGATACTGCAGATGCTAGAAATCAGAAACAAACCAAATGCTGGAGAAACTCAATAGATCTGACAGCATTGAGAAAAAAATGTTGAATCTGAGATTCTGAAATGTTTCTCCCCAGGTACTGTCAAACTTTGGGAGTTTCTCCAGTGTAATTTTCAAAAGGGCCTAGACTTGTATAGCTTTAAAGCTGAATTACTAATTGATCAAGTGCTAGAACAAGTTAAACCCCATTGGTTGTTTGCTCTTTCACAAGTCCTTTACTACATTTGATTCAAGTAAAAGGGCTGTTATGCAGACTGATGCAAGACAGTATCATACTTGGTGAACTGTGCTTGTGCAGAACAAGGTTTGCAATAGCAATGCTGACCTAGTCATCTCTAGGAGTGGTCTAGGTGGAAGACAATTATTCTTCACTAAAGGAAGGAGACACTTGCCATATTTAAGATGCAGGCAACATCAAGTGAAAGTTGCATTACACTTACTTCAGTTTTCTCAGACAGCTCCTCAGCTTCAGCATTGGGCTGTTGCTTCCTCCAGTCAAGTAGGATCTGACTCAAAGTTGCTTGAACATCTTGTAATTTGAGTTGTGCTGATTCTGCACTTTTGTTGGCTGTTTCAATCTAGAAAACAACAATTCACATTTTAATCACAACAACTTTTGCAATTGAGAGAGAGTGGTCATGTCTCACTGATGTGGAGAATCATACCCTGTTGCTATTCCAGAAGTCACCACAACTATAGAGAAGTTCTGTTTACTCATCTTTCAGACCCAGGTTGACAAATTAGGGAGCAAATTTCCATGCTTTATCTATTGCTAGAATGTGTGGTAAATTGAACTGTGACTATAGAGAGGTGACCCCCATTAAAAAAGGTCTGAGCAGAGAGAAAGCAGTTCATTGGCAAGTCCTGTAGATGAGGACCAAAAGATTTTAACTTTTAAAAGTTGCTGTCCTTTGGATTTTCTCCATGTTTATTTGCTTGCAAGAGGTGGCGTGTTTGGTTTATACTCAAGTCTGAGTTATAAAAAGTTAAGAGCCATAGCTTACAAGTGGAAGTGGAGATGGAATTGAAATAAGTGGATTTTAGGCTGAAGTTTACACAGCAGAGAAGGCAGTCAACACCTTCCTTGTAGGATAGTTTCTGCCCTAGTATCTCAAATCTAGAGGGGAACACAAGTGAGCCAGTTGTTGACAGGCAGAAGGCAGGTCATTGATCTTGAGAATGAGCTGTTGTCATCCAAGTCTCCATTAAATACAATTCTGCCAGTAGGTCCACAACCTACTCCTGCCCACTTTTTGGATTTGTCCATGATGGTCTCATTTTTGGTCCGGATGAGAAAGATCCTTGATTGGGTGAGGGAATTCAGTTACTATGCAGCAAGACACCAAGCAGTCAATATTGATTGAAGTCAAAAGATCCTGAACGTTTTGAAACGGTTCAATCTTTTAGCTGTGTTAAGCTATTTATTATAGGCAATACATTGAGGTATACAAGGCTGATACAATCCTCAAATGGAGGGTTGATTTGCATTGTTCAACTGGAAGGCAATGAGTACAGCTAATATGGTATACATAAACCTGTTGTTTCCTTACCAAATCTACAAGATTATGGAGATGAGAAAGCGTCTCCTGGCCATTCTGTTTGGCTTTTTGCATCTTGGCAATAGAGTACTGGTATGCACGACTGCGAACTTTAGAAGATAAAGATCCCAAGCGCACATAAAAACTCTGCTCTTTTGGCAAAGTGTCTGAACCTTCAGTGGAAGTGGCTGCTTCAGCTGAAAGAGAATCTTGGACAGTTTTAGTTACATGAATATTTGCTCCAACCTAGGGGCAAATTAACATTCTAAATAAAATCTGGTTTCTAGAAAAAACATGGATTGGCACTTTACAACTTAAAGTCACTATTGGCTTTAGTGACCATGATTGTTACCATGGTTAAGCAACCCTGTAGTCAAGGTTTGTATAATTACCTAGTTCTTCCTTGGTCATTGGAAGATAGTGATCAACCAGCTGCTCAGATTTGGAGAGAGAAATATCTATGCCAGTAGTTACCAGTTGACCCACAGCACTGGTCCCTTCAGCCACAACTGCTTTAGTTCTTTCCAGGTTGCCTTGTACAGCAGCTGTCGTCATGTCAACAACTCCCACAACTGATTCTTTCATGTCAGCCATCTTGGATGTTAGCAGCTTCTTTGTTTCAGGAAGGACCTGTAATAAGGAAACAGGTCAGCAGTCATAGGCGAACAAAAAAAAAAAAGGACAAGCCATTTATGTACTTGAGATTCCATTTTAAACACCATTTAATTCTCAAGGGTGTATTTTAAGTAGTGACTTCAGCTATAGGAGCTGAAAAATGGTCAAACGTCTGCAAGGTAGAGTTCAAATTCCAGAATTTTAGATGGAAACTTTATATGGGGACCTGGGTTCAAATTCCATTACAGCAGATGGCAGAATTGTAATTCAATAATCTGGAACTAAGAGCCTAATGATGACCGTTAACCTGCAATAGGTTCACAAACAAGATGTGTTCTGATATCTTTAAGGAAACTGCCATATTTACTTGGTCTAGTCTAAAAATGAGACTAGAAACTCAGTAAGTGTGACTCTACTGCCCTCTAGGCAATAAATGCTAGCCTAGCCAACACTTAATTCTCATGGGATGAGACAGTCCTTGGTTGAATCAGGGGTCACTTGGACTGCTTAAGTGAACAAGATTCACAAAGTAGTTAGGACTTGGGGACATTTCTACAATTCTTAAAATTTAAGAGAAAGCTGACAAACCAGAACAGGAATGTTAATTTAGATGTGGAATGATACTAAAAGCAATTGTAATTGAGTAAGCAACATCAGCACTTATTTCCCCTCCATGAAGAAGCATGTTGCACTAACCTGGTCTGTAGCCTGATGAAGGCTAGGCAACTTCTCCAGCTTGTCCAAACCTTTACAGGCATACTCATTAGCTACTGCAACTGGAGAGGTGTCAAATTCAAGACAAAAAAAATGTTACTTTTAAGTAATAAACTTGTGTTGCAGTTAGCACCAAGTTCATAGAGATGGAAGTTTCTAACAGTGGCTGTTACATCTACAGCGGAAACAAGCTACATAGTCCAATATTCATAAAGTTAACTTCAAGCTTGAAAACAATGAATAATACCAGAGAGAGAAAACTGACAGGTGGATAAATGGAACAATCAATCTTGTTCCACTCATGGCTGGGGGTCACAATTAAAACATTATCTAGTATCTTAGTTGGGACTATCATCCAGACTAGGATAACAATTGCTACATATCACATTGGCATTTATACAACAATAAGTTCTAATTACTGGATTGCTGTCCCTTGACAGTAACTAACTGTCAGAAGAGGTATGGAGTCACATGATGCCATTATTGGGCAGGAATGTGGTGCTCTTAAAAACTTTAGGGGAGTCATCTTACTTTGAGGCTCCAGCTTGTCTATAACTGGTTTAACACCACTAGCCACTGTAGCTGCCATTGTCTTCACTCCCTGCTCTGCCACGTCACAGATGGTCTTCACAGCAGGATAGCTCTCCTTGGTGCTTGCATATGCAGCAGACACTTGGTCACAGGCAGAACTCACAAGTGGCAGACTGGTCACCCGATCAACTACATTCTAAAGAGAGATAGGAATTAGTTTTTTTTTGCATAATAATTTTTAAGAGACCAGCATCTACAATGATGTTTATTCCCTCTTAAGGGATAATGTAACCTTAAATTTTCATTTTCAGAAAAGGAACTAGCAGACATAGGGAAGAGATGCTTTTACTCCGAGGGAAAATTTCTAAAGTTCATTACTATCCTGCTTGATAGGAACAGAGATTTAAAATATGCAAGGGATAAAATTGGCCAGCCTTTAGTTAGGTCCACAATGCAAGTTGCACTAATATCAAGTTGAAGGTACAAAGATTGTGGCAAGATTCAGGAAAGTATGCTATAGTACCAAACTAAATCAAATCTCACTCAATTAAGATTTGAAGAATTAGTAGCATTCTTGTCATAGATGATGGATGGAATTGTCTAATACTCTAAGGGCCCAAACAATCTTTCCAAACTTGACAGGGATTCACTTGTACATCCTTCAAACCTGAAGGATTTTTGTTGCTCCCAATGTGGTGTCCTCTACAGTGAGGACAAGTAGAGACTGACTGATTTGCAGAGCATCTGTTCTCAGTACACTATGATCAACAACACCTTCCAGTTGCTAACTATTTTTTAATTCCCCTGCCCACTCCCTTGGTGGGCTGTCCATTCTGGGCCTCCTCCGGTGTCACAATGACACCACATGTAAACTGGAGGAATACCACCTCAGGCGTTTACAGCCTGATGGCCTCAGTGAATTCAACAGCTTTAAACTGTCCCCAGCCTCATCCCAATCTCCTCGATGACGACTTGACATTAGACTTGTTAAGTCCCTCACTTATCAACCCCACCCTTCCCACAACTTATCTCCACAGCCCCTACCTGCATCCACCTACCCCAGATTCACACCCCTTATTTATTTCTAAGCTCCCATCCTCCCCCCCAGTCCTGATGAAGGGTATAAACCCAAAATGTCAGCTTTCCTGCTCCTCTGATACTGCCTGACCTGCTGCATTCCTCCTGCTCCACACTGTATAGACAGTTAAGTCATTCAAAGAAATTGGGAAGACAGGATTGGACAGGGTAGATGCAGGAAGGATGTTCCCAATGGTGGGTGTGCCCACAACCAGGGGTTCATAGTATGAAGATTCAAGATAGACAGTTTAGGACAGAGATGAGGGGACATTTCTTCACCCAAAGAGTGGCAAGCCTGTGGAATTCATTACTACAGGAAGAAGTAGTTGATGCCAAAACATCAGATGTATTTGAGGCAACTAGATATAGCACTTGGGGCAAATAGGATCAAAGGTTGTGGGGAGAAAGCAGCATTAGGCTAGAGTTGGACAATCAGCTATGATCATGAAGAATGGCAGAGCAGGCTCAAAAGGCAAAGTGACCTCCTCCTGCTCTTGCCTTCCAAGTTTCTATGAAAGGCAAGGTTAAGAACAGCTGCAGTCTAAAGAATTATGTAATCTTAAAAACAGGCACATCTACTTTCCCATATTCTTACATGAAGGGAAAGCCAAGCTTCACTTCATAACCACTTTTGGAGAAGGGGCTCATGGATTCAAGGTACACATCACAAAACATACTAGTTTCATACAGAGCAAATATCCTCTCCACAAAACGTTTACCTGTTGGCTACCATTTTCTTGGCCTGCTGCAGTATTGGTAACATCTCCTGTTGTCGATGCCATGATGAGCTGCAAAAAATCTTAGAAAAGATATTTTAGAGTTTTCTACAACAGCAACCTTCTAAAACCACTACACAAGTATCAATAATACAGAAAAAACCCTCCAGAAGAGTGTTCAAGGGGCAAAAATACACAAGACAGCTTGGAAAGTTAAAGTAGGTCTGTCTACTTAATGAAGGACCAGAGACATTACTACTACACATACTTTCAAAGAGGAGTTATTCTAACAGAAGTTTACAGTTACAAAAAATTACTTTTTTTTTTATTCCCCCCCCCCCACCAATTCACAATAAGCCAAAACATCTTACTTCCTGTAAATATAGTCTACATCCCATTTTAGGAGTGTGCAGTGCATTTATACACCTGCTCTCATCAGCTGAGGAGGCACTTATTGAACCAACCAATAGAAACTCACCTAACAGCATTTGTTAATTGCATCGAGCCTCAGAAGCAGGGATTTTCATTGCTAACTGATAGTACACCATTGCAATAAAATTCAATGCATTCTCAAGTAAGTGATAATGTGAAAGAAATTATTTTTAAAAAGTAGTCTTTGAATCTCTTGCTGTAAGAAAGAATATTGCTTACTGTAGGACTGAGCCACGCCGTGAAGTCGTCAGGTTCAATGCCTGTTATCAGCGTCAATTATGGTGTTACAGGAGACATCTCTGTCAATGAGCTATGGATGAAGAAAACCAATGATCCAAGACACCAAACTCACCCTGGTCCATATTCAATAACCATGCTTAGAATGTACAGAGACAAGGAGTAACTTTCCACTTCGATATAGAAGAATATTCCAAATGCTTCACAGAACCCACAACAGAAGAAAACAGAGAACAAAAGCAAAATATTGCAAATGCTGGACATCTGAAATAAAAACAGAAAATGCAAGAAATACTCAACAGATCAGACAGCACCTACAGAGAGAAAGGCAAAGTTATTCTTTCAAGTCAGTTGTATTTCATCAGAATCGGCAGAAGTTAGAAATTTAACAGTTGGTAAACGGATAGCAACTAGGGAGAAGGAAGATGAAATTAAGCAGAATTTTAAAATAGGAGAGGAAAGTAGTGAGGGTAAGAGTTTGACTGGAGCTATCCAAATTCTAGGGTGTTGAAAGCTGATGACTTGGCAATCTTAAATCGGTGATTGAAAGAGGAAGGGTACACTGCAGGCAAGAATTGGAGAAACAAAAGTTACTGAAGGAGAAAGCTTTAAAGCTTTAGGAAGTTTGAGAAGTAACAGAGAAGGGTTTGTAATACAAGGATGGGAATTTTATTTCATAGTATTGAAGAATGGGAGCCAATGTACAGCAGCAAGAACCATGGTGTTGAGGAGGTTTGAAGTTTATGGGGTAATGAAGGATGGGAGGCCAGTACTAGGATAGTCAAATTTGAAGTTGAGAAACACATAGGTACAGATTTCAGTGACACATGGGCAAAACAGAAAGTGGTCATCTTTGGGACCAGGAAGATATGGGCCCCAGCTCAGGATAGAGTTGAATAGGGGATCAAAACATGTGAATAGCCTGAGTTAATGTTTTGAGTCCTGTGACCCTTCTTTTAACTCTGCTTAAACTCTCTTTAACTCTCCAGCATCCATAGTTCTTTGTTTTATTTTCGTGGAGAGGTCATGATGGAAGCTGGACAGTTAAAGCTGGACATCATTACTGTGAATGTGGGACATTGTTCAAGGAGAGGATGTCACAGGATGGCACCATTCACAAGTTGAACTCTTGCCTTATGCAATAATCTGAATATTCACTGGCACAGTCATGCACTTTTTACCCAAGATAGATCAGTGCAGCAATCAGAGTCTTTTTTTATTATTCATTCATCAGCTGAGAGTGTCTTTGGTCATTTATTGCTCATTAATCTCTGAGACAAGGAATTCCTCTTCATCACTGCCTTAACTGGGTGACCCCTCACTCAGAGATTGTATCCTCTAGTTCTAGACTCTGCTACAAGGGATAACAACCTCTCAACATTTACCCTGCCGAGATCTCTAAGAATCATATATGTTTCATTTAGGTTGACTGTCATTCTTCTACACTCCAATGAATACAGACCCAACCTACTCAACCTCTCCCTCTAAGAGAATCCCTCCATAAGCAAGATCAACCTAATGCACTTCTCTGGACTGCCTCCAAGTACAAAGATAAGGCGATCAAAACTGTTTACAGATGTGGCCTAATGAGTGCCTTATATGGTTTTAGCAAGACTTCTCTATTTTTGTACTCTATTCCCTTTCAAAATAAAGGCTTTCAGTCCATTTCCCCATGCTATCATGCTTGACAAATCTTCCGGAAATTTTTGAGGATGTGACCAGTAGAATAGACAATGGTGAATCAGTAGATGTTGTGTATCTAGACTTTCAAAAGTGTTTTGACAAAGTTCCATACAAGAGATTAGTAAGGAAAATTAAAGCACGTGGTATTGGAGGAAATGTATTGACATAGATAGAGAACTGGTTGGTAGACAGGAAGCAGAGGTTTGGAATAAACGGGTCCTTTTTAGAGTGACAGGCCGTGATGAGTGGGGTGTCACAGCGTTCAGTGCTGGGAGCTCAGCTGTTAACAATATAAGTTAACGATTTAGATGAAAGAATTGAATGCCCTATCTCCAAATTTGCAGATGACACTAAGCTGGCTGGTAGTTTGTGCTGTAAGAGGCTGCAGGGTGACTTGGACAGACTGGCTGAGTGGGCAAATGCAATATAATGTGGGTAAATGTGAGGTTATCCACTTTGGTCGCAAAAACAGGAAGGCAGATTATTATCTGAATGGGGGCAGTTTAGGAAAAGGTGAGGTGCAGTGAGACCTGGGTGTCACGGTGGAACAGTCACTGAAGGTTGGCACGCAGGTGCAGCAGGTAGTGGGGAAAGCCAATGGCATGCTGCCTTCATAGTCAGAGGATTTGAGTATTGGAGTAAGGATATCTTGCTGCAGTTATACAGAGCCTTGCTGAGGCTATGCCTTGAGTATTGTGTACAGTGTTGGTCTCCTAGTCTGAGGAAGGACGTTCTTGCTATTGAAGGAGTCCGGCGAAGGTTCACCAGACTGATTCCCAGGATGGCAGGACTGACAAATGAGGAAAGTCTGGATCGACTGGGCTTGTATTCGCTAGAATTTAGAAGAATGCGGGGGTTTCTCATAGAAATGCATATAATCCTGATGGGACTGGACAGGCTGGATGTGGGAAGAATGTTCCCAATGTTAGAGAAGTCCAGAACTAGGGGTCACAGTCTAAAATAAGGGGTAAGCCATTCAGGACTGAGATGAGGAAGAATTTCTTCACTCAGAGAGTTGTGAACCTGTGGAATTCTCTCCCACAGGAAGCTGTCAGGGCCAGTTCAATTGACGTATTCATAAGGGAGTTGGACATGGTCCTCATGGCTAAAGGGATCGAGGGCTATGGGGAGAGGATGGGAATGGGATACTGTGATTGCATGATCAGCCACAATTGTATTGAATGGTGGTGCAATCTTGAAGGGCTGAATGGCTTACTCCTGCATCCATTTTCAATAGTTCTATGTTACAAAGCGGTCATGGGTGACACCAGGAAGTCTAGGAGAATGAGGCAGGTCGTGTAGGAGACCCCTGAGTCTACCCTAATCGGTATTCCATTCTGGAAACTAATGAGGGTCATGGCTCCTCAGGGAGTGCAGCCAAAACTGACTCTATGGAACTAAAGGTGTCTCAGCTGTACAAGAAGAATGGAAGGGCAATAATGATGGGGGATTTCCATAGTCAGGGATCAGACAGGTTTCTCTGCAGCAATAAACATGACTCCAGGATAGTAAGTTTCCTCCCTGATACCGGGGTCAAGGATATTATGGAGCATCTGCAGTACATCCTTCCAGTGGAAGGAGTTTAGACAGAAATCATTGGTACTAATGATGTAGATAGGAGTGGGATGAGGTCCTAAATGCAGATAACAGAGACAAAAACAAAGTTGCTGGAAAAGCTCAGCAGGTCTGGTAGCATCTGTGAAGGAAAAAACAGAGTTAACGTTTCGGATCTGGTGATCCTTCCTCAGTTATCAGAGAATTAGGACGGAGATTAAAAGCAGCACTTGAACAGCAGTAATCTCAGATGTGCTTGTGAACGTAAGAGCAGGAAGATTGATCAATTGAATATACGGCTGGAGAAGTGGTCCAGGAGGAACAACATCAGATATCTGAGCCATTGTACCTGGTTCAGGGGCTGGTAGGATCTGGACAAGTTGAATGGGTTAGATCTTAACCGGACTGGGACTGATACTGCACGAGGTGATATACTAGTGCTGTTTGGGTTGGTTTGAATAACCTATCAAAGGAGTAGGAACCTGAAGAGTAACACAAATTGGAAGGAAGTGATTAGCAGTAAGTTAAAAAGCTGTTCAGAACATTGGAAGACAGGAGAAATAAAAGCGAGCCTCGAGTATTTTTCGAATGCAGAATGATGTAACAAAAGACAAAGTTAAGGGCACTCTATCTGAGAGCATTTGTAACAAGACAAATGATCTAAAGTCAGAAATAGAGATAAATGGGTATAATCTGTTTGCCTTTTTAAAAATTTGACTGCCTGGTGACCAGAAAGTGTATATTCTAGAATATTTAATGTTTAGGAAGGACAGACAGAAAAGAAGGTGGAGCAGCACTGATAATAAGGGATGTAGTAAGGGAAAATCTCAGATTGGAAGAACAATGTATGAAATCTGCTTGAGCGGAACTCAGAAAAAGCAAGGGGCAGCAGACATCAGTTGCAGTTATTTATGGACCACTCAATAGCAGTCATTGTTTTAATTACTTTTTAACTTTTTTATTTATCCAATTATTTTCCTAAGAATTTGTACTCAAGAATCTGTACCTAGGTACCTTTGTACCTACGATGGCAGCATAAGTGGCAACTTGTAAAATTTTCACTGTGCTCATAGGAGTACATGTGACAATAAAACTAATTCAATTCAGTTCAATTAATGGTATCGAGGAGATGAAAGAAGCCTATAGAATGGAAAACACAGTTATCACAGTTGACTTCAACCTGCGCGTAGGCTGGGTAAACCAAATGACCACAGAAGCAGTGTAGGATGAGTTTCTGGAATGTGCTAGAATGGTTTTCCGGAGCAGTGTGTTGAGGATCTGACTAGAAGACAGTCTATTCTAGATCTGGTTACATGTAACATAAAAGGGCTATCTAACAGTCATTGTAAAGGAACATTTAGGTATGTGTGAGCACAACATCATAGAATTTTATGTTTGAAAATGAACCAGTTCATTCTGAAGCCAGGGCAAAACATTTGAATATGGGAAATTATGAGGGTAC
>NC_063360.1:9861262-9881493 GCF_021869965.1 Rhincodon typus
ACACACACACTCTCTCTCTCACACACACACTCTCACACACACATACTCACACACACTCTCACACACACACACACACCAACACACTCTCTCACACATACACACACACTCTCTCTCCCACACACACACACAAACACGCACTCTCTCTCACACACACACACACTCACACACACTCTCTCACACATACACACACACACTCTCTCACACACACACACACACACACACACTCTCTCTCTCTCACACACACACATGCACACATCCACACATACACACACGCACACATACACACACACACACACACACACACATACACGTACACACACACATACACGCACACACGCACATACACACATACATAGAACAAAGAACAAAGAACAAAGAAAATTACAGCACAGGAACAGGCCCTTCGGCCCTCCAAGCCTGCGCCAATCCAGATCCTCTATCTAAACCTGTCACCTATTTTCCAAAGATCGGTATCCCTCTGCTCCCTTCTCATTCATGTATCTGTCTAGATACATCTTGAATGACGCTATCATGCCCGCCTCTACCACCTCATCTGGCAACGCATTCCAGGCACCCACCACCCTCTGTGTAAAGAACTTTCCATGCATATCTCCCTTAAACTTTTCCCCTTTCACCTTGAAATCGTGACCCCTAGTAATTGAGTCCCCCACTCTGGGAAAAAGCTTCTTGCTATCCAGCCTGTCTATACCTCTCATGATTTTGTAGACCTCAATCAGGTCCCCCCTCAACCTCCGTCTTTCTAATGTAAATAATCCTAATCTACTCAACCCCTCTTCATAGCTAGCACCCTCCATACCAGGCAACATCCTGGTGAACCTCCTCTGCACCCTGTCCAAAGCATCCACATCCTTTTGGTAATGTGGCAACCAGAATTGTACACAGTATTCCAAATGTGGTCGAACCAAAGTCCTATACAACTGTAACATGACCTGCCAACACTTGTACTCAATGTACTCAATGTGTACTCACACAAACACACCCACCAATACACACACACATACACACAATCACATACACACATATACACGCACACACTCACACACACATACAAACACACACATACACACACACATACATACACACAGACACACTCACACACACTCGCGTGCACACACGCACAGACATAAACACACACACATACAAACACACACACACGAACACACATATATGCGCACACACATATGCGTACACACACAGACACACTCAGACACACATACATACACAAACACACAGTCACACACAAACTCACACACACATACACATACACAGACACACACACACACACACACATACAGATACACACACACGCACACAAGTGCACACACGCACAAAATACACACACACAATCTCACACACCCACACACACACACACATGCACACAATCGCAGACACACGCACATGCACACACACACACACACACACACACACACACACACTAATATAACTACAGTGTCAGAGTCAGTGCACTCTCTTATTTATGTGCTAACCTGCACACAAACCATATAATTCGATGGCAGACAATGATGCAGGATATTATTTTTCTGGTGAAACATTCAACTGAAAACAAACTATGTTTCTGCATTGGGAACACATTGGGGAATAATTCTTAGAAAACCCACTGTCAGTGTTGGAAAGGTATTTGTTCATGAACTGTTCGAGAACCACACATCTGACCCCGAGTTGTCACACATTACCAACCTGTGTTTTTGGCTGGTCATATATTTGGGAGGAGCAATCAAAGCTAGTCTACACTTGAGCACTTTGCAAGTGTGGGGACAGGTGTAATGGTTTAATGTGACAGATCGGGTGCGGGTCAATGAGGCTGTGCTTTTGAGTCAAACACATCCAGGTGAAGAGTATTGCATCTCACTCCTGGTTTGGACCTTGTAGGTGGAAAGTCTCACTACAAAATACCCAGCCTCTGAACGGCTTCTGTGGCCTGTTCATTTACGTGGCTGACCCAGTTAACATTTCTGGTCAGTGGTGAACCTCCAGGATGTTTATGTTTGGGGATTCAATGATATCAATGTCAGTCAATATCAGTTTGAGTTGGTTAGGTTCCCTCTGTTGCAGATGGTCAAGTGGCTGGCACGTATATCGTAGAATCTGTGTTACATGCTATTTGTCCGCCCATGCTGGAGGTTGCTGCATAGGGCACAGAACGCAGTGATGCTGCATCAACGTTAAGTGCAATTTCATTCATTTGTTGAACTCTTCTCAATGTTTGGATGACTGCTATAATGAGGTTTAGAGCCAAACAATTTGGGAGACCCCAAACTGGCATTGGTTAGCAGGTTTTTGGTAAGTAAATACCATTTGACAGCACAATTGGTGACAACTGGCACCTCAATGGCTTTTGCCCCTACACAATGGTGCTGAAAGTTTCTCCATGTTCTACACTGCATCATTACTTCCAATTATTTTACAGAATCATAGAATCCCTACAGTGTAGAAGCAGGCCATTCAGCCCATCAATTCCACACTGACCCACTGAAGAGCATCCCGCCCTGACCGTTTTGCTACCCTATGCCTGTAACCCTGCATTTCCCATAATGTGAAGGTGCCGGTGTTGGACTGGGGGGGGACAAAGTTGGAATTCACACAACACCAAGTTATAGTCCAACAAGCTGACACTTTTGACTACCTGGAATTATCTTGCCAGTATCTCTCTGCCTATATATTCTGTGCCCATGCACCTCCCTCCACTTCATCTGTCAAAGGAGTAGTGCTCCAAAAGCTTGTGATTTTAAATAACCCTGTTGGATTATAACCTGGTGTCATGTGACTTCTGACTCTGCCATTCCCATGGTTAACCCGCCTTGCCTGCACGTTCCTGGACACTATGGGCAATTTAGCATGGCCAATCCATCTAACCTGTACACCTTTGGACTGTGGGAGGAAACTGGAGCACTCAAAGGAAACCCACACAGATACGGGGAGAATTTGCAAAACCCACACAGATAGTCACGCAAAGGTGGAATCAAATCTGCGTCCTTGGTGCTGTGAGGCTGACTAAGAAGTCTTGACTTGAATTTGGAAGCTCAGTTTATATCTCTATAAATCAGCTCTATGAATGAGTTGCAATCAATTTGCCTAGCACGTCGTTAATGAAGGATTCACCTTAAGATAGCAGTGTCACAGCACATTGACAAAATATTACCCGTACTGTCAGTCCTGAAACAACTTTCATTGCTAACTATGGCTTTATAAACAACAATGTAAAGAGGAAAATATTCCAACATTAGTGATAGCTATTCTTGTATCGTTCTGTCTGGCTGGGTCGCAAAATCCAATCTTGGAAATTAATGGAGGTACCATTGATTAAATTTGCTTTTATATTCTGCAGTAACTGGACCATGCAGGTTCTGTAGCGTGGGTCTCACGTACCCACCCGTATTCTGGGATACACTAAAAACAAGCTCATTAGCAGGTCTAATGCAACCTAAAAGCAGCTTTCAAATAGCTATTTGCCAAGGTGCTTTATCAGCATAAATAAATCTTATTAGCATTTCAAATTCACTATTGGCAGAATCATCAATTATCAAGGTGTTAGTTAATAAAGTATTGATTCTCCATTCTCAATGAATTGTGGTACTGTTACCAACAATAATGAGGCTGGTAGACTAGGTTAAAGGTTCACAGCCCACAGAGTCGTGAAAGGTTTTTGCTGACTTCAGAAAGTTTTGTCTCGGTTTAGTAGGTGCACATTTCACAAAGTTGTTTCACTTTTTCTCAAAGGCTGCAATCTCAGCCTCAGGAGTGCTGTAATGTGCCACACCATTGAGCAGACGACCCATGGGTATAAGGCTGTGATGGGTCACACAGTAAACCCCGAATTTCAATCGTTCCTCCACCATATCATAACATTCAAGGATTTGGGGCAACTGCAGGAAATTGTGATTAGCACACTTTTAGTGGTAGTTATGTCGGTGCAAACCTGATGGGCCGAAGGGCCTTTTCCATTCTGTATGAATCTATGAACCATAGGGCTGTCACAGAGTGGTGAGGGAAGGGAAGATTAGGGCTGGACATTTCCCCACAAGATAGTAAAACAAAGCTTGCATGTTAATGAAGTCACTTTATGCACTGAGCAGAAGCTGGAATAATAGAATCCCTACAGTGTGGAAGCTGGCCATTCAGCACTTCACTGACCTCTGAAAGACATCCCACCTAGACCCAACCCTATCCTATCCTATCCCTGCATTCCCATGGGTAACCCACCTAACCTACACATGCCTGAACACTATAGGCAATTTAGCATGGCCAATCCACCTAACTTGCACATCTTTGGATTGTGGGAGGAAACTCACACTGACACAGAGACAACATGCAAACTCCACACAGACAGTCACCTGAGAGTGGAATTGAACCTGGGTCCCTGGTGCAGTGAGGCAGCAGTGCTAACCACTAAGCCACATGCCACCCAAATATTTCCTCTTGGTGTTGGTGGCTTTGCTTTGTTGATGAGCTTGAGGAAAGGGCACAGTGGTCAGTCACAGCTCTAAAAACAACCTAAAGCCCATAAATGGAGATAGAAAGGCTCAGGAAACAGCAAGTTTGGTGACAAACAGAAATTACAGAGCTAAAGAGTATACCAGACATACACTGTAGAATTAGTTTTTCAATTAAGCATAATGATGTGTGCTTTGCCTGTAGCAGGGCATCTTTACCTGTTGCGATAATACTTGTGTCATCCTTCAGAACATAAGAAACTAGGACATCCATTAAAACTAAAGTCACCATTGCCCTACTGGACCATAGGGCTGCCCGCTCATTAGGGAGAGGCAATTGGTGGTAGTTTAACTTGAGGATCACCACACCTCAGGCAAGGGGAGAGGTTACAAAGGACAGTCTTTCATGGTGACCTCAGCTGATGCGGGAATTGAACCCAAAATGTTGTTGTCACTCTGCATCGCAAATCAGACAATGGAGCTAATCAACCCCTGCTCGGCATTTATTGCTGCTCATTAACTCGTGCAAATATTACATTCACTGGCACTTTAATGTCTAGACTGACATAAAGCTATTTGCTCACAGAGAAGTGGGAGTTAAGGTGAAGCCTGAGACCATTATATTTTCAGATCACAACGGTATATTACAGTGATGACATCATGAGCTTGTTTCTTAAAGATAAAATGACTCACTAACTATCAGACATAATGCATAAAGGGAGCTATTTTCCAATTAGTCTTAAAGTCTATAAAATAGAATTTAAACAAATGCGTTCCAATACTGGAGGATAAATTATAATTGGGAGAGCATATAAGTTTGTAGAAGTCTGCTTCCTTCAAGAAAGTTCTAATTGAACTATTGACAATGACCAAATTTAAGAAGATATTTTTGGAGAAGTTTCTTTCAGGGTTGATTACCTGGACCATAGCACATGAATGACTGTTGCAATTTCAACAACTGTTCCTCTCTCTATGAACTGCCATCCATTTCTTTCAATGAACTACATCATCCAGAAACTGGTGCCAACTGTAACCATGCTGAAGGTATAATTGGACCATAATGCTTAGGACACTCAAGCAATGTCCATATTGCGATCATTTGAAACACCCAATTCTCCGTGGAAATATTAGAATTGCTGGACAAGCAATAATCCAGGTCCATTCACCTTCCATCAATGTGACAACTTCATGATAGGGCAATAATGGAGTCACCATGTAGCAAATGAAGAGAAAAATTTGAGCATCCTGTACTCCTGTACTCTTCCAATGCCATGGAAGAGCCATTAATTATGATTAGTTAATTAATTCTTATGCTTCATGAAACTTTACCAGGTCAATCACTTCTATCAACTTCTTCCTTTTTTTGCCAAAGCCCCTCCACCTTCCGTTCAGCTGCTGATTATCTCAAAGGAAGGTATTGCTGTTCTTCAGTCCAGTTATACCTCTTCAAAGGTAACTTGACATGACTTTTTGTGGTTATACAAATAGGCAGAAATGGCGAGCAGGACAAGACCATTTTGTCCAATAAGCATGCCTCACAGCAAAAGGATTGTCGAATCAAGGTTAAATACCACTTAGGCCTGGGTTCCTGAGCCAACCTAAGGAGCTGAAATTCCCTAAACTAGGATTTATTCTTGTAACTATCTTCCAAAACTTTTCTATGAACATTTTATCATCGCCATGTGGGGGACCAACTTTGAGCACATACTTTAGCTGTAATTTGACTAGCAAGTGGTACAGTGACAAATGGCATGCTTTTATTTTGTTGAATGGTCTAATTAATACAGCCCCAACTTTAATTTCTCTATATGGGTGAGTGCAGCTCCTTAAACGCTGTCTGAAAGCCCATGGAGACAATGTCCACATGATTTTATTCATCAGTGCCCTCATGATTTCCTTAAAATAGCTCTCCCTCAAATTTGCAGATCACAATCTATGTGAATTTTTAATGAAACGTGTAGGGAGCTGTCAGACAACATGTGGTTGCTTGACTTTGGGGTCCTTACAGACATAATGTCAAAATTGAATCAGCTGAACTATGGAATGCAGGGAAAGGACAGAGATTTAGCACAAACACTCAGTGCTGTGAATGCATTCAAACTGAAACTTGGTCTTTGGTCTTATGAATTAAAGAATAAAACACTTCCTGATTCTGGAGAAAATACCAGACAAAAAAAATCAAAGACGAAGATAAATGCTTCCACCCAGAAAATCTCTGTGCACACCTGAAGGTGTTAGCTGACGAATTCAACAGGCAATTTCAGGAATTTAATATGATGGAACAAATTGTCAGGTTTATTGCAAGTATATTTCTTCAAGTAGACATTGGTTTGTTGGTTACCAAATTCCATCAGGTGTTTGATTTACAAAGCATTAATTTTGAAACTGAGATAAATACTGTACAAAATAATATTGAGCTGAAAGTCAGATTTTTTTACATATTTTTCTGGACTCATAAACAGAACAAAAGTACCCACTCCTATCATCTCTGCTTTAAAGTGAAAGCTTACTGTAACTCCACATCCCTCTGGGAAACAGACGTCTCCCAAATGAAATTAATCACGTCTAAGTATTACACTCACCTCACAGATTTGATGGACTGTATATGTTACATGTTGTAATGTCATGTGACTATCTTAAAGATACAGTGCCCATGTGGTTTGGAATCTGTACCAAAAGGCAATTAATTCCACTCAGTGCCTTTCAGCCTCTCATCCACCCCCCATCTCAGTTAGTAAAACACTCTGGGAGCTCAAAGCTGTTTACCCACTGCTTCTGAAACAGATATTTCAGCGCTACTGTGGCGACACTCTGCAAGACAAACAGGACAGAACAGATCTTCCTTAAAAGCACAGTACCATCACATCTTGTCCAATTTCCTCTGGACCCTGATGAAGACTTGCCCCTCTCTTCCTGAGCAAGGGCAGATTTGGCCATGGTGGAGCGAGGAGGAGGGGTGAATAATGAAATATGTGGGTTACTAACTGAGGTGGGCAGTCCACACAGGATAAGTTGACTGCTTACAACAGGTTTGACATGACATGCATTGGCATTATCCATCATAAGTGCTTATTTAGATCCCTGAGAGAGGCACTTATTTACTTTTTACATTGTCAAAATCATTGGGCCTCCTATTATCAGTTTTCCAGTATGTATGGATCCAAATATTCATAATGATCCATAAGGCAACCAACCTGTCAGTTTCAACACCCAAGATTCCAGGCCACAACGCTGACCATAAACTTTCATACATTTTGGTCAGAGCAGGCTCAGCAAGTTATCAGATATTAGTTAACTATTAACCCTGTCCACCTTTTCCTATTTCCCTGTCATTCCTAAATGCCTCGTTTCTAGCTGAAATATCAAGCAGTTTATTGTTAACTCAAGGCATTTATTTTTAGCAGTTTTGATTGTTGCAGTGAGTTTATGCTGTTTTTTACAGACAAGCATACCTGGGTTTCACAATCCTAAATCACACCTTTCCTCTCCTGAAAGTACCTTATATCTTCCAAAAGGTGCCCCAGGACTAGACCTGAAAGTGCAGCAAACCTCTCCAAAAGGACACCAGACCTATCCTAAAGAAATGCATTGAGAACGGATTTGCTCTTAGCTGGTCTAATCTCCACAATCCAGACTCCAACTGTCATGGATTTCAAAGTTCAATTTCAATGAACCACTACCCCCTGAGAACCGCCCAGATATAAACTACAGACTGCCCCATGAAAATGGGTAAAGCCAGGTTCAGAGGCAGGACTTGGGATTCAGGACTTCTGATGTTTTCACCAGATCAGACAGGCTCTCGAATGTGGTGGAAATCTGAGCCTAACATATTATGACATGTCGTTTAGCTTCTTTGACATTGTATCACCAGGGAGCTGGGAGCAGCTTGTCTCATCAACACTGACAGTCAGCGACACAGAATCCTCACTGGGTTCCAGTGCCTCCCTCTCTGCAGATGTGAGTTCTAGTGTATGCAGAAGCTCATCTCCTGGGCTCTGCCTCTCCCTCATGTCCTGTCCTCCGCTACAAAGGAGAGAAAGAACAGACCTTGGTGTGAGCACAATGGCATGTACTCTGACAGGCAGAGCCCATTTGGTGAGGCCCTCGTGCAAGAATGAGGCTGATTGGAAGCAGTGGGGTAGTGGATTGGGATGACAGAATGTGCACAGACGGAAAACGTTTACTGCACCTACAGAGTGTGAGGAGTGTTGTGATGCGATAAGGAGTTTGTGGCTATTTATCTCTGTTCCACTGATGTGATGGCAGGCTGTAACTATTGGCATACTGCAAGGGTCAGTAGTGGACCGCAGTTTCTCACAATGTATGTCAGGGATTTGGAGACAGGGATCTAGTGTAATACTTCCAAATTTACAGATGATATAATGCTAAGTGGGAATGTGTGTTGTGAGGAAGATGTAAAGTGACTTCAGGAGAAATTGGACACGCTCAGTGAATGGGCAAGAACATGGTAGATGGAATATAATGTGAAAAAATGTAACATTGTTCACTTCAGTAGGAGGAACAGATGTGCAGAGTATTTCTTAAATGGGAAGAGTTGGAAGGTGTAGATGTGCAAAGGGACCAATATGTCATTGTCAATAAGTCACCAAAGGCTTACATGTAAGTGCAGCAAACTATTAAGAAAGCTAATGAAAACTTAGCCAGATGAGATTTGAGTGCATCAATAGTGAAGCCTTGCTCCAATTGCATCAGAGCTTGTTTAGACCTGGAGTTTTATGTGCAGTTTTGCCCTCATTATTTCAGGAAAGATGTTATAGCTGTAGAAGGAGTGCAACGTAGATTCACCAGATGTGTTCCCAGGATGGTGGGGCTGGCCTGTGAAGAGAGGTTGGGCATCCATTCTCCCCAGTTTAAATGAACGAGTGGCGACCTCATCAAAACTTGCAAAATACTTTAAGTCTTAGACACAGTCAGTACGATGTTTCCCCTAGCTGAGGAGTCCAGACCAGGGGTCACAATTTAAAAATAATGGGGATGCCACTTATGTCTAAGGTGAGGGTTTTTTATTACTGAAAGAGTTGTTCTCTCCCATAGTGGATTGTGGAAGGTCAGTCTTTGAGTTTATTTCAGATAGAGATTGAGAGATTTCTGATTACAAATGGTGCTCAGGGTTAAAGGGATGGGGTGTGTTAATTCCCTCAATGGCATGAATGGCCTGCTCGTATTCCTATGTTCCTTGGATCACTGGTCAGGAATCAGGATCATTGGTGAAAACCTTGTGATGAATGGATGGGGGAAATTGAAGGTGAGTTGGCCTCACTAATGGAACTATTGGGCTTTCGATACAATATTACATCTGTTGTCAGCAAATCACCACCCATTAGGTGGTGAAATTATTCAATTTTTTTCAACTGAGAAGAAACACAGATCACTGTATCATCAAGAGGTATTAAACCTCCACAAAGATTCCTGTGTATAATTACAGAACAGGAAAGCAAACATTTTTCCTTAGATAATCAATGTTTTGGTTATTTCCATGCAAATGGGAAGGTTGCAGAGAGAGTGTTAACTTTTTAAAGATACAATATATATACCAAACACCATCTGTAGAAGATAATGAAATATTGTAAATAGGAGAAAACAGGCAGTCTTGTTTTGGCAGCAACCCATGTATTTTCTTCTTGAAATTATGGTCCAGATGTGTGAGAGGAGAAGCAGTCTGAAAGGACAAGACCAGCTTTCAAAACTCATCATCCATCCCGACATATTAGCAGGACACACTGTGGAAGCCACAATTAGGTTTTAAAGTGAGAATAGCGGGGTCCTATCTGAGCTAAAAGTTGTCACCAAATGTTTACATGAATTTCCTGCAAATTACTTATTTTGGGATGATAAGATACTGCTGAATGCAGCGGTGACAATTGCAGCCATTGGAATGTGAAGCGTTGCAAAACAGGGTAAATTAAAATATGCAAATACTTGCTTCAAATAAGCCTGCCTCCATCATACTCTTCATTATAGGGAGTTTATCTTTTGCCAGCAGTACAGTGCACAGTCTTGTCCATGATTTGGCTGTTCGACCAGTTTATGCCTTAAAAATGCTTTGCCCAAGCGGTGAATTGGACAAAGGGACATAGAATTCGATTTGTGGTTCAAGTCAATTTTATGGGCAAAATATTAAAACACAATGTGATCATTTTGCAAATTCCCACAATATTTACTCTCCGTCTAGCCCTATCCGTCTGAATAGGGATATCACCTGCAGCAATCCGTGGAATTGAGCTGGGCTGATGGAATCTCCTCCCTCTCTGATGTAGGGCTGGCTCTCTTCCATGAAGCTCAGATCAGGACGGATCTACTCCTGGGTCTCCTTGGATTGCCGCACGGTCTTCCATCACAAGCCTTGCTTCGAGTCTTCGCTGAGGGAGTGATTTTTAGGTGTGTGTTCTTATACCTCCCTCACCCAAAACCTCCCTGAATGTTTTGTGGCATTTGGCCAATGGGGTCATGAGCACAGTTCAAAGTATCCAATGGGGTTGTCCCAACATCCTTCACTGTTGCTATGCTGGGGAAGTGTAAAGTCTAGGTCCTCAGACACGGACTGAAATCCAGGTGCCAGAAAGTCTAACCGATATACAACTTTTGACCTAATCTTAAGGGGCATAATTTTAAGGTGATTGGAAGAAGGTATAGGGGAGGTGTCAGAGGCAGGTTCTTCACACAGACAGTGGTGGGCGTGTGGAATGCGCTGCCGGCAGTGGTAGTGGAATCAGATACTTTAGAGACTTTTAAGTAAATCTTGGATAGGCACATGGAGGATAGTAAAATGTAGGTTATGCCAGGTAGATTGATCTTAGTAGGATAATAGGTCGGCACAACATCGTGGGCCGAAGGGCCTGTATTGTGCTGTACTGTTCTGTGTTCTAATTGTAACTGGTTCGCCTGAACTTTTGTGACCTCTTTGACCTTGGTTTCCACTGTTTCACAAATAGCCGCACTCTGCTTTTAATTTAGTTTGGTCAATTTTCTGTCAGGCCTGATTTCTCCGGCTGTGGGTCAAGTTAGAATGTCCATTTTTGGCCCGTGGTCACTTGCCCACAGTCCTTCCTGCTGATCCCTTGAAGCATCTAACGAAAATGGAATCACAGGCTCAGACCATGCTCTTGTGCAGACATGTTTCAAGTCTCAGACGAATTGCCAAACCCCCTAAGCAGCTGGGTTCCCCATTGTACGTAGACTAGAATAGCCCTTATTGTCACATGCACCTGAATGAATGCAGTGAAAAGTTTGTAAAGTCACCTCTCGGGTGCCATCTTAGGTACAGGATACCTATGTATACAGATCCTTTAAGTGTTTTCACTGACTTGAAAAAGTAAAAAAGAAATTAGCATGGGGATACAGAGTTTAAAAGTTCAGAAAGAAAATTAAAATGTGTCTATAAAGTACTCAAGTTATAGTCCTCATAGTCGTTTTCCAACATGAGTCTATGCCCACCAGCCTTCAGAACACTAGGCCACACTGCCACCGCACATTGACCCCTATCCAGGACTCACTCTGCTGCCGTTCTGGGACTCGGCCCACATCGGTCTGGGACTCAACCTTCAACTCAGCCTGCACTCAGTCCACTGCCACTCCAGGCTCCAGCCCTGACTCGCTCTGCTCCCCCATCTGGGACTCGGCCCATGCTCACTCCGCTGCCACTCCAGGCTTCAGCCACAACTCGCTCTGCAACCCGCTCCAGGACTCAGTCTTTGAGCTCTGCTGATGCTCTGTGACTCTGCCTGTGCGCTCTGTTCCCGCCCGGGGTTCAGACACGACCCATCTCCCTTCCTCTCGCCTCCATTCTCCAAGTAGAGTAGCATAGTTTAAGAAGTTACGGGGAAGAAAATCTCCTGCAGAGACGGAGAAAAAGAAAGAGAACAAAAAGCAACTGGTGAGCAGAGGAGCTCCAACTGGAGCATCTTACTCTGCTACCATTACATAGACAACAATATCCTATACAGTGACTATCTTTCTAATGTACCTCAATAAGCTTAACAGTACTACATGCAAATAATTTGATACTTAAATTAAGAATTAGCCTATTAGAACTTTTTACATACACTGACTTGCCCTCAAGCCTCTTTGGCAACTAACAGCACTTGATAGAGTAAAATTCAAACCATGCAGCAATTTACATAGTCCTTTCACGGCACAGTTCAGATTCATTAATTTCTTGGTTACTGTAAGAACATAGAGTCCATAGTTAGTTCTGAGGAAGGGTGACTCAACCCAAAATGTTAACTCTGATTTCTCTCCACAGATGCTGCCAGACCTGTTGAATTTTTCTAGTAAATTTTGTCATTTCAAGATGAGTTTCTTCTTACAGCGGATGAATTTAACAATGAGGATGTTGGGGTAGATCAAAGTAAACAGGATGAACAACACGGCCAGGTCTGATAGGAGCCATACCCACGGGTGTATCTGCACATTTGGGCCCCAATCCCAGAAGTCATCCCACCAATTAATCACTTTGCTTTATCTGATACCCTTTTGAACTTGCCCTGTCTGCTGAACAACAGCAGTAAAAAGTTTACAAGCATTTGCCAGTTGTGTCCAGGCCTGCTGTAATTTTTCTGGTAGGAGTTCAATGCCAGTGTTATACTTGTCCCAATAATACCTTAAAGTTTGTCTGAGTTTGTCACTGACATTGACAAAGATCTCTCTCTGACTGTGGATGTCTGTGAGCTCCACTATATCTACCCTGGCTACTGTGAGTGATCTCATACAAAAAGGTGGTGTTTTGGATAATTACATGTGAAGGTCCCACACTGGGGAGTTGTGATGCAGTATTCTCCCTTGCCCCCAAGTGGTACACAATGACTTTTGCTGCCTGCTGACATTTATCTAAAGTGGCACCTACCATCCTTCCCTCTTTCTCAACAGCATACTGAAGGGTGCTGTCATATCCTAACGTTACTCCCTCTTGGATAAGGCTGATATTTTCCACCTCAATGACTTGTAACCCGTTTTGATTTGGCATTATGATTGGCATCTCCAGTACCATCTCCATGGCCTTTCCCTGGGTCCCCTGGTTAAACCAGACCTTGGTCAGTTACTGTAATTGACAATGTGAAATATCGGAGTGTCTCTTCCCCCAGAAAAACTGCTGTATCTGCTCGTCACTAATCCACAATGGGACCTGTCCTTGTTTAGCCTGCTTGAGGTTCTCCTTTTACTGTTTGATCATCCACTGGCCATAAATGCTGCATAGGGTCCTATCCTGCTGCCCACTGTCAGCATCTATCATTCCCCTGATGATCTCGCTCATGGTCCTGGCCTGCCCTTCTAGCACCATTACCTGATTTGCCTGATTTTCTCTTTTCCCCACCTTGGCATCTTGCCTACTGTACAGAATAATTTAATCCAAGATCTGTTTAACTCGTTGGGTTAAAAGTTGGAGCTCAGTATCCCAATTAGTCAAATCGAGGGGATAGTCCTGCATCATTCAACAATATTTTTACCATAGCCCGCAGGCCTGGGACAGGTCTCCTCTGTGTCAATCCCTCTTTTCGAATGCAAATATAATTTCTGAAGTTGGGAAGGGCACCACTCCAGCTAGTATCACCAGTACCAGTTTGTGAACGGGGGGTGGGGGGATTTGCTGTTGTACAGGATTTTGCTCGCGTTTTGAAACCACCCCATTTTGTGGTCCAGGGTAGTCCTCAGACTGATGTCTACGGGTGCACTTCTGGCTGGTTTTAGCTCACTTCTGGTGTTGTACAGAACATATATCCTCCATGACCGTCCTGGGGTATCAGTGCCCAATTTCTAGCCCCTTTTTTCTGGGATGCCAGCCAAACATCCCATATCTGGACATCCGTTTGTGGAAAATCCTCCCCCCACCCCGTTCACAAATGGTATCTGTGCTCAGGTAGCAATAATCTGAGCTCCCATCTGTCTTCCTGTACACAACCCCACTGGTTGTTACACCCAAATATCAAGGATTTGTTGGGATGGGCCCACAAAACACCATCTTCATATTCACCTGCCTCCAATGGGGCAAACCACATGGAGCTGGGATATGTGGACTCTTGTCCAATTAGCTTTTCCAATGATTGCATCCTGGCAATCCAGCCAATGATGTAGACCAACAGGCTGTATGTCGCCATCCTGGAGAGGGCATCAAGGTGGCATCTGTTATTGTCCTGATATCTGACCAAGTTTAGATACCTCCCCACCCATCTCTACCTGGGGAGAATGTCTCCAACTCAGTCTGGCTTTGGCCTGTGCTCGGCCAAACTCCTCCCAAAATTCTCCCAATTTCCCTTTTGTCAGTCAATGGTGTGTGTGTGTGTGTGTGTGTGTGTGTGTGTGTGTGTGTTTTTGTATGTGTTTTGTGTATTTTGTGTGTGTGTGTTTTGTGTATTCTGTATGTGTGTGTGTGTTTTTGTATGTGTTTTGTATGTGTGTGTGTGTTGTGTGTTTGTGTTTTGTGCATTGTGTGTATGTGCGTGTGTGTGTGTTGTGTGTGTGGTGTGTTGTGTGTGTGTGTCTGTGTGTGCACGCGTGTGCATGTGTGTTGTGTGTGTGTGTGTGTGTGTGTCCTCACTTCAGGCCTGACATTTCTTAATCTAAAATGGGTATTCGAAATATTAACAGAAGGTTGTGAAAATCCGGGGGCATGCAGGTCCATGTGTATTACTGGCCCTAAAAGGTGAGGGCAAATTTACATTGGGAGTCAGTGGAGGGGGATGGTTCCCGCAGTGACGCTAACAGCCTGGGTACCCTGCAGTCTTTTGCGAAGTGAATTGTAACATTTCCCTTGCTGATGCTGACCCCTATCTCTCACTGCAGGGTGAGCGGATGGCTCCGATAATGCCTTCCCTTGTTTTGATCACCCCCATCCCCACCCACCTTCATCCCTCCACATGAGACTGGGGTTTGGGCCTTTCCTGGGTATATTTTTCTCTTGCCTGATTTGGGGTGTCCTGATGCATCAATGTCTTTCTCCCAAGCCCAGGCCATCCTCCTTATCCCCCATTGTTCTGTGACGGTGTTGTCTGTAGGATCAAAATTTGCACAGGATTTCCTCACTGCTTCTGTGGCATGTGAAACAACGGTTCTGGTTGAATTTGCCCTGTTTTGCACTGTTAGCGCAGTCTGAGCTAAGTCACCAAAGACTACTATGAACTATGGTCACAGGCGCCTGCCAAATACGGTTGGTTTCTTTCCCTTTCTCTGCCGACACTTATTTAGTCCATCCACAGGGTCCCTCCTGTTGTAGCCTACAGCGGCTAGAATTGCTGTTTTCATAGCCTGCAGCCTCCCTGCTCCCACATTCTGAGGATTGGGTAAGGCAGAATGGATTGTGGGGTTCAGGCACATTAACATTAATTTTACCTCCTCGACATGGCTGAGCCCATGGAGAGCCCTTTGTTGGTGTTCGCTCCCGAATTTATTCAGTGTCCCTGCATCCACCACACTCTGGGAGGAATGTAATTCCTCCTCGTCTCTGTTTTAAATCTGCCATCTTTTAGCCCAAAATGTTGACCACTCATTCTAGATTGCCCCATAAAGGGAAATATCCACTCGATGTCCATTTTTTCAAATCCCTTTAGCATCTTATATATCTCAATTAAATTGCGTAGCATTCTTCCAAACTATAGCGGGTATAGGTCTAAACTGCCCAATCTCTGCCCATAAAAGAAGCCTTTCATCTCTGGAACTAATCTAGTTAACCGTCTCTGAATTGTCTCTATATCCAAATACACTAAATGAACCTCTAGCAGTTGTAATCTAAGGTATAAAAACAGAAGTTGCTGGAAAAGCTCAGCAGGTCTGGCAGCATCTGTGAAGAAAAAAATCAGAGTTAACGTTTCAGGTCCGATGATCCTCCCACAGAACTTCTGAGGAAGGGTCACTGGACCTGAAACGTTAACTCTGATTTTTTTCTTCACAGATGCTGCCAGACCTGCTGAGCTTTTCCAGCAACTTCTGTTTTAGTTCCTGATTTATAGCATATGCAGTTCCTTCCGTTTGTAATCTAAGGTATGATGATTTCAAACCTCCGGGAACCACAACCATGACAATTTCTGCAGCGCAGTAGATTGTACATCATTGCTGCTACTGAGAGTCAGCGGTTTAGGAGGTTCACTAGACTCCTTTAGGGAAGGAAATACCATCAATTCCTAGGCAATTAGGAATTGGGCAATAAATGCTGGCCTAGAGTAATGTCCGTATGCTTTGAATTAATTTTAAAAAATAATCTGAGCTATTGGCTATGGAATCATTTAGATCAGTCTATCAATTGCTGCATTGTTTGGCATGCAAGTATTCCTGTTTTGAGATAGTCCTGGTGTGACCTCCTGCACTCTCCATTGAACTAGGGTTGATCCCTTGGTTTGATGGTAATAGTAGAGTGCTTGTGTTGGCTTTGCTGACTTTGAAGCACATTTCCTTAAAGAAAACAGTATAATTAAACTTAAACAGATCCAACCTTTAACTTTAGACTTGCGAGTGAACTAGCAACTAGCTCAACGTTTTACAATTCTTTTCAGAATAGAACAAGTTCCAATACCAAGGACAAAGTCAGAAATCACACAAAATACATTTCGAAAAAAATATTTTGAACAAAATACAAAATGCAGATACATTTTATTTTGTTCAAAAAACACACAATTTATAGACAGTCAGTCAGTATGGTGTTTTATAAATTCCTACTTTAGAAATAAAACCAGTCTGACTCCAAACTAAAACACAAACAGATTCTAAACAACGTCTCACACCTAACATGCATTGTCTGACCTAAAACGTCACCTCTTCTTTACACTGATAAAACGTTTAGTTCTCTCAGGACCGTGACTTGAAAGGAATTCAGCGATTTACATATACATATTAAATAATTAAAGCCTTCTAATGGATTAAAGATTTTAGATTTGTTTAGTACATCCTCATCAGTGATGTGAACTTTTGATCTTTTAATTATAAATTCTGTGTCTGATACCACCTCTCTCACTAACACCTGAAGAAGGACTGAGGCTCCGAAAGCTTGTGATTTCAAATAAACCTGTTGGACTATAACCTGGTGTCGTGTGATTTCTGACTTTGTCCATCCCAGTCCAACACCAGCACCTCCACATTATCATCAATACCAAGGACCTTCAGGAAACCTGTAACTAAATTGCCCATCAGAGGGCACTATTTCCTTTATATTTACAGCATTGGGATTCTGGAAAGATTTGCTAAATTAGCGTAGAATAGATGTTAATGCCGGAGGAGATTCAGTGTCTTGTATATATAGATATGTGTAAAAATCACAATTTATATACATAAAACAAAATATACAAATAAGATTAAAAGCAATCTGTAGTGAATTAAAGAAACGGACTTAGGGCAGGGGGTTGCCGCTGAGAGCAACCCTCCCTGCCCTTGTTTGCAACTCTCCTGTTGCTCTCCCCATGATGCTCGACCTCAGAAACCTCCTCGCTACAAATCACTTACCTTTGCTCTGGCTTAGCCATGACCCAGGAACATGCCTGTCTGGCAGTAATCACAGTCTCCTTCCAGGATGTGCCAAGTTTAAGGGGTGCAGGTCTCCAATGGGTCAGCGACTCTTGCCGAGTGGGACTCCCAGCCTCAGAATCTTAACAGCAGCCAGCATCAACCTTGTCAATGTTTGAGTGGCATTAGATTCAGTGGATTACTCTTGGTAGAAGCAGCACAAGCCTCTCACCAGCTCTCCATTTGGCTAATGAGACTCACATCGCCTCAACAAGATTCTGCCCTTAGGAACATTCAGCATGGAAAAGGCCAATCACCCCTCATACAACGTTCATACACAGTCACACATTTCCGCCTTTCACCTGCAACTTCCTCATCATTGATCCAATGCCAGACACGGGTGGCAGGAGAGGGCAAGGGAGAATGAATCCTGAAAACAAACTTATTACAGCTAGGATACAGCTAACAGGATCTGATAGATGCCGTTAAACCAGGAATGCCACCAATGAGTGGACAACCAGATTCAAGACCGGTGTGCCAGTGAGTGCGTATTTGAACTTGACTGCAATTTTTCGGGGAAAGTAGCACATGTCAGTCATTCACCAGTTCCATTCACCTAATTCTGCCACCTTCACTGATAAAATATATAGGCATCTTAGAGTGTTTTGGGCTTGGAGGAGGAACAGTTTTGTGTTCATAATCTCATTGCAGTTTGTGGCGGCTTACTGTGCTCAAATTAGCTGCTAAATCTCCTACATTTCAACAATGACAACACCCCAAAAAGTACTTCATCATCTGTGATGGTCTGAGCTTGTGAAAGGATATCTTTCTGCACAAGTCTTTCTCTTTGCGTCGTATTCTTCTTTATTGTAGTCAGGGGTCCCTATCATGCTCTGTAATAGGAGCCTGGCTGCCACTCATTTCAGTAATTTATGGAGACTGATCCCAGTGAACCCCTGTTGGTAAGGTTAGATTACATGGGCTCCAGGCAGAGCTAGCCAATTGGTTACAAAATTGGCTTGACAGTAGGAGACAGAGGGTGGTGGTAAGGAGTTGTTTTTCAGACTGGAGGCCTGCGACCAGCTGTATTCTGCAGGAATTATCGCTGGACCCCACTGTCGTTTGTCATTCATATAAACAATTTGGATGAGAATACAAGAAGCATGATTAGTAAGTTTGCGGATGACCCCAAAATTAAAGAAGATTATCTAAGAATACAACAGGATATTAGTCAGCTGGGCCAATGGGCCAAGGAGTAGCAGATGGAGTTTAATTTAGATAAATGCAAAGTGTTGCATTTTGGTAAGACAAACAAGGGCAGGACTTACAAAATTAATGGTAGGGCCCTGGGGAGTGAAGATGGTGTTTGGCATGCTTGTCTTCATTGGTCAGAGCATTGATTTTAGCATTTGGGATATCATGTTGCAGCTGTACAGGATGTTAGTGAGGCCACTTTTGGAGTATTGAATACTGTTCTGGTCACCCTGCTATAGCAAAGATATTATTAAACTGTAAACTTGCAGAAAATATTTACAACAATGTTACCAGGACTAAAAGGTTTGAGTTATAAGGAGAGGCTGGATAGGCTGGGACTTTCTTTCCTGGAGCATAGGGGTTTGAGGGGTGACCTTATAGATGTTTATAAAATCATGAGGGTCATAGATAAGGTGAATAAGAAAGGTCTTTTTTCTAGAGTTGGAGAGTTCAAAACTAAACAGTACATTTTTAAGGCGAGAGGAGAAAGATTTAAAAGGGACCTGAAGGGCAACTTCTTCACGCAGAGGGTAGTTCATATGTGTAATGAACTGCCAGAGGAAGTGGTAGATGCAGGTACAGTTGCAACATTTAAAAGACATTTGGACAGGTACATGAATAGGAAAGGTTTAAAGGGACATGGGCCAAACACAGGCAAATGGGACTAGTTTAGTTTGGGAAACCTGGTAGACATGGACAAGTTGAACCAAAGAGTCTGCTTCCGAGCTGTACGACTCTATGATTCTATTCCTAGTTTCCAAACTGGTTCCAAATATCCTGCAGACAATACTCCCAGTGGTGCTGCTGGGACTAAAGATCTGATGACCATCCAATTGGCAGGCAGCTTTAGGAAGCAGGATGTCTTGTCTTACTGTGGAGATGGGACAGCAGCTATGAACCATAAGCAGTGAACTGCCTGATGACTGTGAAGGGGTAGTAGGAACTGCCGATGCTGGAGAATCTGAGATAACAAGGTGTAGAGCTGGATGAACACAGCAGGCCAAGCAGCATCAGAGGAGCAGGAAGGCTGATGTTTCGGGCCTAGACCCTTCTTCAGAAATG
>NC_063360.1:9881993-9902069 GCF_021869965.1 Rhincodon typus
TACTGGTAAACCTTCGCTGTACCCTCTCCAACGCGGCCACATCCTTCTGGTAGTGTGGTGACCAGAACTGCATGAAATATTCCAAATATGGCCTGACTAAAGTTTTATACAGCTGAACATAACTTGCCAACTTTTATATTCAATGCTCCAGCCAATGAAGACAATCATGCTGTATGCCTTCTTGACCACCTTATCAACCCATGTTGCCACTTTCAACTGTGGACCTGTATGCCCAGATCCTTCTCTACTTCAGTGGTCCTAAGGTTCCTGCCATTTATTGTATAATTCACACCTGAACTTGATCTTTCAAAATGCACTGCTTTGCATTTGTTCAGATTAAACTCCATCTCCCATTTCTCTGCCCAAATCTGCAATCTATGTATAATCTGCTGTACAGTCCTCCTCACTATCTACAACTCTGCCAATTTTGGAGTCATCTGCAAATTTACTAATCTCACCACTTACATTTTCCTCCAGATCATTTATATACATTACAAACAACAAAGATCCTAGCGCTGATCCCTGAGGAACATTACTAGTTACTGATCTCCATTCTGAAAAGCAACCTTCCACCGCTACTGTCTGACTTGTATGACCAAGCCAGTTTTGTATCCATCTAGCCAGCTCAACCCAAATCCTAGGAGACTCTACCTTTTGTACTAGCTTGCCATTAGTAAGGCATTAGCTAAGGTACCTTAAGTCCATGTAGGTAACATCTGCAGCCCTTCCCCCCCCAATCATTCTTCTCACCTCCTCAAATAACTGAATCAAGTTGGTAAGATAAGATCTACCCAGCACAAACCCATGCTGCCTATTCACTTCCAAATGAGAATAAATCCTGTCTCTCAATATCTTCTCCAACAGCTTACCCACCGGTGACATCAGGCTCACTAGCCTATAATTGCCTGGATAATCTCTGTTTCCCTTCTTAAACAAAGGAGCAACATTGGCCATTTTCTAGTCCTCCACATCCTCTTTGGCCTCAGGCGAGTTTCCAAAGATATCAGTTAAGGCCCCAGCTATTTCTGCCTTTGCCTCCCACAGTATCCTGGGATAGTTCCCATCAGGCTCTGGGGACCTATCTACCTTAATACATTTCAAGATACCCAATACTTCCTCTTTAATTGTGTTGTCCTGCCCAAGAGCATTCACACACCTTTACCTAACCTCAATATCCATCATGTCCCTCTCTTTGGTGAATATTGATGCAAAGTACTCATTAAGAATCTCACCCATTTCTTCTGGTTCCACACATAACCTCACTCCTTTATCCTTGAGTGGACCTACTCTTTTCATAGCTTCCCTCTTTCTCCTCATACATGTATAAAAATGCCTTGGGATTCTCTTTAACCTTACTGGCCAAAGATTTTTCATAACTCCTTTTAGCCCTCCTAACTCGCCAGAAATATTGCACAAACAGAAAGATTTAAGGAGAATGGGGATGTTGTAATGTTATGTTGACGTATATAGTGATACTCCAATTAGCATGTACTTGATTATGTATTTCGTTAATTATTATCCACAGGAAATGAAACGCTTATAACTGCAGTGTAATATGCATGTTAATCTCTTCATGACATATGTAAGTAGAGCTCTCCCTAAACGCTGTATTTAGTCTTGTGGTATGATAGTGGGAAAACAGTCCATTAATTTATGACTTCCACTATCTGATTTTTAATATTTAGGATTTTTCATAGCTTAAAATAAGGCTTTTTATTTGAAAAAAAAGAAAAAACACTGACTTAAGATGGTCAGAGTGACGACCTGATATGGCTTGAGTCCGCTTAAACAAGACACACTTTGGACTGAAACTAACATATTATCAAGCTGACTGAACACAGTCACTCAACTCTCTATACGCCAATCCGGAAGCTCACATACTGGGATGAAAGTCACCTGCAGATTATACAGGGAAAAGACAATGAAATCCAGCATGAGACTATACGTAGGAACTGTATTTCAGGCAACTGTGGTTGGGCAGAGCACAGACAGAAGAATGATGGACTTGAACAACAAAATTGCAAGGCACCCTCTCAATCTCTTCCTCATTTCTCTAACCTGGTGAAGTGAATTGGAGAAAATCCATTTATCAAGAACTCCAATATACCTGCAATTTTTGATACAAGTAAGAATATTTTTAAACTATATTCTTGATCTCCCCTTTTTAAGCTTTATATGTGTATTTGATGTCAGTTTATTGTTTTCTCAGGAAAATAAGAATACAATTCATTTTTCTATTACTTTAAAAAATTCTCTGTAATCTGTTCCATCATTTTTGAACTAGCAAACTGTGGTTTAATTGAAGTGTCATCTAACTGCATGATAAAAAGAACATGAATTCTTTCTTGTAGTCAACCAAGGAGATTGAAAACAGGGAAATCAATTTTCTCCTCCCCATCTGGTCATAACAATATTGCTCAATAAAGAACCCAATCAGTTGTTACCAATTATTAGTATGTTATTGTTGTTTGTGTTAGAGGTCACTATCAGTACACTCATAGTAAAAGATTCTTTGAGGAAGATCATAATATTGTTATGACTGCTGTAACTTACAAAATGATACGTTTTAAACTGTCTCCTTTAACTGAAAGCAAATGGAATGGTGTGGTAAAGGGGATGGGGTATCCTACAAGAGCAGCCCAGACAAGCCCAAGTGACCTGGATGCCGTGGGGAAAGTGACTCAACTTTAACACCTGGACACAAAGGAGAAAGCAATTGGTTTTAATGCTGCTAGAAATACTCCCGGTGTTATTCAGATCCAAAGACTGTGGTTTGTTTCCACCACAACTTACTGCTACACTAGGCAGGAGGACTGCTTACGTGTTAACCACCAAGTACAGGGTTGAGGAAGTCAGAACTCGTGTTTGAGGAAACAAGGATTGTGAGGAGTGAAAAGCCCAGAATCATTAGATTACATTACAAAGGGAAGTCCATTTGGTTATGCTCAAAGGGGTGAGCAAAGAGGATTTGTCTTAAAAGGACACTTAAAGCTTGCTCAAAAATGGGTTGTCATCTTCAACCCTGCATTTGGTAGTTAACCCCTTCCTTTCCTTCTGTGTCATAGCAAGGTCTGTTGTGATTCTTTTCCACCAAAACCTTTGGGGGTAAGGGGTTGTTTTTTCAGGTTGGTGAACTCAGACCAGTTTTAGGACCGCAACTGTTCCCTGTATATGTACTGCAGCCTAACCTATAGATGACACAAAAATTGGTGGAAAGGAAGGCTGTGCAAGGGATACAAACTGTTAACAGAAATATATTGTTAGGTTAGCTGGAAACCAAAGTTGGCAAACAGGATGTAATGTGGGAAAATGTGAAGTTGTTCATTTTGGAAGGGAGAAGGAAAGAACGGTATATAAACAGAGAAAAATTGCTGAAAATGGCAACACAAATGGACTTGTGTGGCAGGGGGTACTTGTACATGATACACAGAAAGCCAGCACACAGGTACAGCACGTGATCAGGAAGGCTAATCGAATGTTGGCCCTTATTTCAAGGAGGTTAGAGTATGAGAATATGTAAGTCTTACTACAACTGTACAGTGCTAGAAGACCACATCTGAAGTACTGAGAGTAGTTTTGGTCCCCTTATTGAAGATATTATTGCATTAGGGGCAGTTCAGAGAAGGTTCACTAGGTTGGAGGGATTATTTTATTAACAAAGGTTAAACAGATTGGGATTCTACGTATTGCAGTTCAGAGGAATGAGGTGAATACATTTAACCATATATGATTCTTCAGAGGGTTTGACAGGGTAAATTCTGAGAGGACGTCTTCCCTCATGAGACAGCAGTCTCAGAATTAAGGGACACTAACTTAAGACTGAGATGAGGAGGAATTTCTTCTCTCAGATGGTTGAGAGTCTGGAATTCCTGGACACAGAGGGATGGGGGCAGAAGGCTTTTGCATATTTAAGGCTGATAGACTCTTGATCAGTAGGGGAAATCAGGGCTTATGGGGAAAAGGTAGGAAAGTGGATGTGAGGAATGCCAGATCAGCCATAATCCTGTTGAAGGGTGGAGTATTCAGAGTCTACTCCTGTTCCGATTTCTCATGGTTTTATGAAGAAGAGATTCTGTTCAAGCTGGAAGGACACTTGGACTTTGAAGTCAAGATCTTGTATACAGAGAGTGTGGTGTATGTAATCTAAAGAAGAAGCATGAGGTTTATGGTTATGTCAAGAACTTGCCAGGAATGACCTTTTCAGTTTGGTGTACTCATATCTGTGATTCACTAGGCTGCTAATTTCACCTTATTGAAATGTCTTTAACGTTAATTGGCCACAGAGAAATTTTGCTCTTTGAAAGTTACCAATCCATACAGCGAGCAAAATATGAACTTCACATTCTGATTGAGGGCAGTCTTAATGTTACATAAAAGCAATTATAAACGGCATGGAGATAGAGATGGTTACAATGTACTGAGAGAGCAGATTAAAAATGGTAAGTAAGTAAGTGACACCACACATTCAAAGAGATAATACATTATTTTCAACGAAGACGTATCTCACCGAGAAAGACTCTTAATTAAGATGGTTAAGAATGGTATCAAATTAAAAGAAAAAGTACAATTCTTAGTGATAGGCTAAAAGCTTTGGAAATTTTTAGAAATGAGCAATTGGGAGGGAATAGGGAGAATAGAGGCGAAGGAACTAAATTAGGGTAAACTAGCACGAAAGGTAAAAGCAGACAGTACGATTATCTACAAGTATTGAGTATGAAGGACAGTAATTAAAGTAAATGTAAATTTGCTGATAGTATAAAGATTGAAAGCAAGGTGCAAGAGGTCACAAAAAATCTACAACCTGGTATGAGATAGGCGAAGTGAGTTGGCAAAAACAAATAGTAACTCTAAGAAAGTATGAGATTATCCACTTTAGCAGGGAGAATAGCAAAGCAAATATTACTGAAGCTGAGACACTACAGAATGCTGCAGTACACAGGAATCTAGATGTCCTTGTAAATGAAACAAAATTAATGTGTAATGAAGAATAAAGTAATTTGGAAGGCAGATGGAATTCTAGCTTTTCAAAAGGGAAAGGAGCTCAAAAGTAGGAAAATACTGCCACAACTATACAAGGTATTAGTCAAACCACCTCTAGTGTACCCTGCAGATTTTTTTTGTTCTCTTTACTCAGGGAAGAATATACTTGTATTTGAAGCGGTTCAGAGAAGGTCAATTAGTTTTGACTCCTAAGGATTGTTTTATGAGGAAGTGCTCAGCAAGTTGGGTTATTGTCATTGGACTTAAGAATGAGAAAAAAGTGATTTTATTGAAACAGTAAAGATTCTGAGTCAGAGTAACAATATAAAAGTCACAAACATTGTCTCTGTAGGGGTAGGGAAGTCTAGAATTAGGACACAGTTTCAGAATACGTGGTTGCCAATTCAAGACTGGGAAGAGGAGAAAATTTCAATGCAGAAATTAGTGGATCTTTGGAATTCTTTATCACAGAATTATGGAGCTTGAATCACTGAATATATTCATGGCCAAGTTGGACAGACTTGTGTCGGAGGAGTCAGGATTTATGGAAATGGTCAGAAAAGTGGAGTTGAGGCCAAAATCACAGCACCACCACCTTATTGACTAGTGGATCAGGCTCAAATGACTTACCCTGCTTCAATTTCTTATGTTTTTCTCTAGATCCAAACTGATCTATTACCTAAAAAGTTTGATATGCTGTTGATGTAATTAGTATTGTCTATTTTTCAAACAAATAATGAAACCTACAAAACTTTGTACATGCCTCTGTTTTCTTCACCCTTCCAACCATATTCCTAGAGCGTGACTACTTCTCTTTTTCAGGTTTGTATTCTATCAGTCTGAAATGTGATTACTTGTATTCTAATATTAAAGGCATGTCGAAAATGTCTAGATATTTTAAAAAAGTGGTGATATTCTAATTCAAAATGTAACAAAACCATATTGCAAAAGCCAATTATTGTTTTCTTCATTTAAGCAGAAACCTGCTGCTATACAGAATTGTGCTTTAAGTCTAGATATGGATCACAGCAGAAAGCACACAGAAGGTATAAAAGCTAGCCCATCCCCACCAACTTTTCACCAGCTGTAAATGGCTGAAATGCTCCTCCCCAACTTCTTCTAAAGCTAAGGCAGCAAAGCCAATTCTAGTACTCCCAAAGAAACCCCAGCTCACATAGTCAATGGTGCACAGCAGTGTGAAGTGTCCTTCCTGTACAGACCACCTTTAATTGCCAAACTCCCCAGAGGAGCTTAGGCATTGTTTACAACTTCAAAAATATGCATGTCTATCACATCAAAAGTGATTGCAAATTTCTAACAATTTCCACATCTTTTAAGAGCCATTATGCAGTTATGGGAGCCTGTCAGCTGAAAATAATGCTCAAAGTACAGATCATGAGTTGTGTGCCCTGAACAATCAATTATTTTTGCCTACTTCAAAATGTTTACATGTGGTTTATGTTGTGAAGAGATTCCATTATGGGCAGGAACTTGTTCAGATGAGGTTAAAAAACAAATAGTGCGATTTGTTTTCCAGTCTCTTTCTCAGCTGCAGTAACATACATTAATTTTCAATGTTATTTGTGTATGAACTCAGCTACTAAGCTAAAATGTCAAGAATATACATTTCAGTACCTCTAGTATAGTTTTAAAATGTCTTCACCAAGAATAAAGTTAACAGTCTGTTGAAATTTTCTCAATGGTCAGATTGATGTCATATTCACTATTCTTTCATACCTAGCATAAAACAAAACAACAAAAAAAAAAGACTCCACACAATTTTTTTTTTAATATATAAAAGCTTGCATTTTAAAACTTTCTAGATTAACCTGCTAAAGGCCATTTTTCCTTGGAGTTCTTTTACAACAGAATTGATTTTCTTTTCTTTAAATTATTAACAAACAAAAGCCAGAGGTCAAGTCTCACAGTGCAGACCACCACAGTTAAGACAAAAAGTGAAGAGGAGGTCTATCAAGACAGAGGTTAGGCAATATCACAATGGTGTCTCAGTCTTGAGGTTATAGCAGGATGGGAAGACAAAGGACAATAAGGAGTTCCACAGTTTTGAGGTCGTGTAAAAGAATTAGTGTAGGAAATTATGTGGCAAAGCTTGACTTCCAATATAGTGTGTGTGAAGAGTTTGTAGAATGCCATATTTGGAGCTTAGAAGGAATGAGACAGGAAGACATTCAGAGTATTAACATCTGTAAGTAGTTACAGGTCTCTCCTGCAGTGCAACTCTCTTGCATCTACTTTTAACAAAGGAGCCTAAGAGAGCTCACAACATCAGTATCAACATCATATAAAAACCCCCACTTTATTAATTGGTACTGGTAACAAAGTTGTACTTTACAGTGACAGAACTGAAATCTCTACATAATCAGTTCTTCCTTTTAAAAAAAGGTAGGTAGGGGCTGAGAAATTAGCAGTTTAGGGAAGTCGTGTAATGGACCACTGCAGCTGGAAGAGGTTAAAAAGAAAAACACACTTCCTTTGTCTAATTCTGTGAGCAAAACCATTGTGGAGAATACAATTCAGATTGACAAAAACTTTAAATGAATAATTTCACAAACAGTCAAAAAAACCACTCTGAAATTAAGTAAAGTATCTGAAATTAATATCCTTGGGTGTTCTCCCGATTGGCCGTTATACCTTCAGCAAAAAAACCTACTTGTGTCTATCCAGGATTTCTGTTAGTTGGGAGAACCCTGAGGAAACTTTTGGTGATAGATTTAATCCACCAAAAGACAGCCATTTCTGCACTTTGTGCCACATTCACTTCGTTTGCTCAAGGTAAGAAAAACAGATGCTTTAAACGTGCAGACCAATGTTTTTGTTTTCTCTTTGCAACAAAATGAAGAAATACAGTTCTGCAAAGTAAGCGACCTCTTTCAGCTTCTTCACGTGGGCAGACAACAAACCAGTCTTTACTAGTTTCTAGGACGATTCAAGTGACAAATGTTCTTCTTTGAAAGCAACCCAGATTTTAAAACGTGTCCCATGGTCCATTATGGCTCAAAGCCTCAGTTCTCATTAGCTGACTCCATCTCCATTGGAACGGGTTCTGTGTCAGTGGCGTGTTGATCATCTGACTGAAGCATGGCAGATTTGAATGGAGCACTACAACAGAAATGATAAGACAAGATTCAGAATGTAGAACAAATCATATCTATAAATTAACTTACTAGCAAAAAGAAATAACTACATCGGTGAGTGAATTTGCCCATCTAAATAGGTCACTGCATTCTGTGGATAATTCACAAGGAAGCACTTCAAAATGTCTCAATCAAATTTGAAATAAATATGCTCATGGCGGGAACAAATGAATTCTGGTCATATGACTAACTGCAGCAGTAGGAAGCAAATCTTTCAATCATCTGACATAACTTTGTTGAGACACTTATGGTGACATGAAACAGTACTTCAGTGTCAGCATTTGTGTAATTGAAGACATTTTTTAAGAGATGTGCTTTGAAAGAAGCAGGGAAATAATGTATTATTAGATATAAATGTTGGCAGAATAATTGTTGTTGAGCATGAGTAGCGAGTTTCAAATTAAATAAAATAGCCATTTGGCAGTATAGAACTGGAGTACTGCCGAATAAAGGGCACATTGTCAAATCCTTCTGTCTTGCACTCATCAGGGAAATTCACAAAAAAAAAATCAAAGAAAGCATATTATTTATACTGTCTGAGGGGAGATTGATGATTGGTTAGCAAGTGGACTCTGGCTCAATGGCAACATTTCTACTAAACTAGTTATTGATGACTGACAGTTAACTGCCAAGCCAGAGTAGGAGAAGAAATACATTGTTAAGTAGACTTGTAACCTGGCACACTTACCTATATTAATACATTACACACTTAAGTTAATATACACAAGATCATGTTCTTTAGAGACTAGAAGGACACAGACAGACACTGAAGTTTTAATGCAACAAAATAGGTGATAGCCAGTCTCTGGTTCATTTCATAGAACAAAGCTTTAATGAATCAGTGCCTTATTTAAAATGTAAGCAAAGCTTGGCAATTAACTGTCAATCAGCAACCGGTGCAATCTCCACAGCAATGCCTTTATCAGAGTCCACTTGCTAGCCAGTTACCACTCTCTTATATAGTATAAATGTTGTTTTCCCTTTCCTTTGTGTTTCTTGCAAACTGAATTAGTGACTACAAATTTTTGCAAGCAATAAGAGAACAAAAATAATAAACACATTTTAATGATAAAACTAATTCTCAGAGAAAACTTGTGCTTTGGAGATCTGATAACTTCTATTGCACAGAGGGTGCCTCAGAAAAGTTAGGGTGGTCAAATATTTTGGCCAAGGATCACATCTGGGTGCGGAACTCTTGGATTTGACCCAGAGACAGCAAAGGAATGGCAAAATACTTCCAAGTCTGGATGGTGAGTGGCTTGGAGGAGAAATTGCAGTTGGTGGTTTCCCATGTATCTTTTGCCTTTGTCCTTCTAGATGTAAGTGGTCGTGGGTTTGGAATGTGCTGTTGAAAATCTTTGATGAATTTCTACAGTACATCTTTTAGATGATAACACTGTTGGACATGCTGCCTTTGAGGTGAGAATTTAAGTAGAGTGCTTAAGTGCCAAAGATCCAGTAACACTCTTAACAGCAATGTCCTGGTCAACATTAATTTCTCAAATAATCTTGTTCTTAACTGTGGGACAATGTTCTGAGCAAATTGGCTGCTACATTTCTCTGCCGTACAGTAGTGACTATAATTACTAGATTACAGGTTCAAACACACAATTAAGACTTGAATAAACAAACAAACATTCAACAAAAGGTTTGAAGCCTACCAACAAAACAAAGCATGATCCGGAACTGCTAATTGTTCAGACATAGTGCAACATTAATGGCGTACATGAATTACTTGATGCGTGTGCACCTTACTCACCTATTCTGTTTGCCAAACAACGTTTCCTCATTATTCTTCTCCCTTTCTCCTCGTGACTGATCATGTTCTTGGTTCTCTGGAAGTATTTCATTTTTCTGAGATGCTGTCTCTCCATTTACTGCAGTACAAGAAACTACAGATAGTTTATTAGGGAAAACAGAACAGGTCAACTCTAGACCACATTTCTAAAATCTAACCCAGCTCAGGGATTAGTACAATAATTGGGGTCTCCATATATGAGGAATTTTTGTCAAGAATGAACAGCTGTCAGAATAAATGACTGTGGCTAACAAAGTTGAGCCTGATCTGTTCTCATAAATAAGCACATACACAGAATCACCATACTACACAAGCTTTGGACAATTATCATTTTCTCCCTGTCTAGCCCAAGTGCTCTCATGTCCTTTGCATTCCCCTGTGAGCAAGCATTGAACACTCAAGCATAGGACATTTATCTGTGAGTCCCAGCACACAACAAAGAATAGGTGTTTAAATTAAACCATCAGGGAGCAATATGAACTTTTTAAAATGGCATTCAAAATGAGCTGCATTCCATGCTGAAATAAGAACATTATGAATCTCAAGTTAAGGGATTTGGGTAATCCCATTCTGTTATATGTATTTATATGAAGCTTTTAACAAGAATTATCATCTCATGATAGTTGCCATATACAGGGATATATACATCGTTACAGAAAGGAAAAGTGTTGATGGCTAACAGACAGCATAGTACTCAGCACAGTATCCCACCTACATGGTGCTCACCTGAATCCTGATTTTCCTTCATGTTGTTCTCAGCTTCTTTCTCCTCTTTGGCTTGGTTATTTTTCTGTTGCTCCTGGTCAGAATGAGTCTTCTTCAGTGTACTGTTGCCAGAATCGTCTCCTCCCACAAACATGGACTTCAAATGACTGTAGATCTCACTTGCTTTTGCCATAACTTCTTGACTAGCTTTATAGCGGCGTATCTAGAAACCATGATCAACAAAATGAGTTAGAGTGGTCTTACACACCGAGAACATTTCACATATTTCTCAGGTTTGTCTCAGAGTTATCACTGATCCAGGTTGGGAAAAATGCAGGACAACACGTTCCAGTTCTGTCAACTTCCGTTTGAGATGTGTCTCAGCTTCAAACAGCTTAGATGAAATCAGGAAGACAGACTGTGGACAAAAGTGAAGAAAACATTTCTTGCTTTATCTTGGTATAGGTCTTTAATTCACTTAAAAGGGGTTTTGAAAGAAAAGTCAAACCTTATCTGAAGCTTAACTCAATACAAATGTTGATAGTTGTGTAAACAACTGATGAAACGGTCAGTTATTTTTGAATGTGATTATTTATTATTCAAATCCAGAAATTCTCAATGTCTGCTTACAAGAATATTAGCTCGGAGTTGGAGGGACTCAGTTTGGAATTTCAAAAAGATATAGTTCAGTAATATCTTTGACAAGGTCTCACATGGAAGGCTAGTTGAGAAGATAAGAACCCATGGGATCCAAAGCAAGCTGGCAAACTGGATCCAAAACTGACATATTTATAGAAGGCAAACAGTGATGGTGAAGGGCCATTTTTGTAATTGGAAGCCTGTAACCAGCGTTGTACCACAGGGCTCGGTGATGGGACCCTTGCTATTTGTTATTTAAGTTAATGACTTGGATGTGAAAATTTAAAAGGTATTAGCAAATTTGTAGATTACACAAAAATTGGTGATGTTGTTGAAACTAAGGAAAATGGTTTCAGGCTACAGACTGAAATTGATCAGTTGATAAATTGAGTTGAATTCCAATAAGGCTGAGGGGATGCATTTTGGGAGGTCTAATAAGGGAAGGCCAGTCACAATGAATGACTGGTTCCTAGGGCGAAGGTGTCAGCACAGATAGACAAGATGGTGAAGGCAAACGGGACGCTTGCCTTCATTAGCCGGGGCACAGTATACAAGAGCATCGAAGTCTTGTTACAATTTTATAAAACATTAGTTAGGCCATAGATGGAATACTGTGTGCAGTTCTGTTTGCCACACTAATCATGGAAGGACATGGTTGCACTGGAGAGGATGCAGAGGAGATTCACCAGGATGTTGCCTGGTGAGCAGAGACTGAATAGGGCTAGGGTTGTTTTACCTTGAGCAGAGGAGTTTGTTTATTTTTGGCGGGGGTCCTGATTGATGTATACAATGTTCTGAGAGGTTCAGACAGTAGATCACGAGAATCTCTTCCCGTGGCCGATACATCTAAAGATCAGAAGGCATTAGTTTAAAGGTGAGGAGCAAGTGGTTTTGAGCAGATCAGAGGGAATTTTTTCACTCAGACAGCAGTAGATACATGGAATGTGCTACTGGAAAGGGTGCTGGAGACAGATACTCTCGTAACATTTAAAAAAACATCGGGATGATTAGTTAAAATGCCAAAGCACAGTAGGTTATGGATCAAGTGCAGGTAAATGGAATCAGTATAGTTTAGTACAAAAACAGAAGTTGCTGGAAAAGCTCAGCAGGTCTGGCAGCTTCTGTGAAGAAAAGAATCACAGTTAATGATTCGGGTCCTGTGACCCTTCCTCGGGACTGTAGTTTAGTGTTTGTTGGTCAACATAGACATAATGGGCCGAAGGGCATGTTTCCACGCTGAATTATATGAATCTAAGTTCAGGCGAATACAGGTTCCAAAATGATTTAAGGAATACAAAGAAACAAACACAACGGCTATAAGAGTTATTGGAATGTTATCTTGTTTAGCACTGAGATGGCAATCTTGTGGTGTTTAATAAGCGCATCTGTAATCTTGGTGTCATACTGGATACTAAATCTTTCACATGATATCCTTTTCAAACCATTACTTCCACCTTTGCAAGTATCAACCTTGACTTCTACCTTAGCTACTATGGCTGAAACTCATGCATTGTAACTTACAGACTTGACTATTACATTGAGCCCCTTGATACCCTTCCATCCTCTACAAATTCTTAACTTGTTCAAAACATATTCTGCCCCAATAATCCATCACCCTATCATCCTTGACATATTCTGGCTCTTTTAACACATTATATTTCCATTTTTCGCTGCATTTATAAATCTCTCCATGGCTTGATTCCACCTTAGTTCTGTAATTTTCTCTAACTCTCTAAGGTTTTGGAGTAGATCTGTAGCTCGGGTTGTGGGTGTTGAGGTTGGTTGGCTCGCCGAGCTGGTTTGTTGTTCCACAGACATTTCGTTACTGTGCTGGGTAACATCCTCAGTGCAGCCTCTGATGAAGGGTCGGTGTGTTTTCCCACCTGGTTTTTAAACTCTGGGGTCGATTGCGATGGATTGCCTCACTTCCGGGTTTCCACTGTAGTGGAATGTATATGGGGTCGAGTTCAATGTGTTTATTAATAGCCTGCTTCGTGAAGTGCCATGCTTCCAGGAATTCTCGTGCTTGTCTCTGCCCAGCCTGTCCCAGTCGAAGTCGTGGTTCTCCTTGTCCATGTGGATTGAGATGAGTGAGTATTGGTCGTGTCTTTTTGTAGCCAGTTGGTGTTCACGTACTCTCGTTGTTAGTTTCCTTCCTGTTTGTCCGATGTAGTGTTTCTCGCAGTCTCTGCAGGAGATCTTGTAGATGACATTGGTCCTGTCCATGCCGGGGAGTGGGTCTTTAGTTCGGTTGAGCACTTGTCGTAGGTTGATGTGGGTTTGTGTGGCACTCTGATGCCCAGCGGTCGTAGAAGTCTCGTGGTGAGTTCTGACGTGTTCCTGATGTAGGGTAGTGTGATGATTGTGTCGGGGCGTGTAGAATCTTTCTGATGCCGTTCGTGTAGGCATCTTCTGACCCAGTTCTTTGGATATTAATTATTCTTGAACACTTGGAAGAGGTATTCCTCCTCCTCTTGGCGTAGTTCCATGTTGCTGCAGTGTGTGGTTACCCTTTTAAATAGTGTTAAATAGTTAAATAGCGAACAGAGGAGGGCATTGATATGACAACATGGCTTTGCATGACTCAAGTTGGTTCCATTGGCATCAGGCAGAGGATAGTGACAAATTTTTGTGAGCAAACAATTTGAGGACGGTGCAACATTGTACCTCCTGAAAGCTTTTGTGGGGTCAAGGAAGGTCACGTAGAGGTTGTTGCAGCTCCCTGCACTTTTCTTGGACTTGTCTTGGTATCAAGATCATGCCCACTTTGTCTCTTGATGGATGGATTCTGCTTTGTGACTCTAGGAGCAGCTCTTCAGCCACTGGAAGGAGGCAATAAGGGGGTTACCACTGGCCAGAAGCTAAACTGGACTGGTAATACATATGAGGCCACAGGTTCTGCTCTGAATAATTTACGTCCCATGTCCCCAGTGCCTATCCACTGTCTAGAAGACAAATGTCAGGAATGTGATGAGATATGTTTGATTTGTCTGTAGGGGTGCAGCTCCAACACCATTCGGATCAAATAATTCTATTTAATTGGCCCATGCACTACCTTTAACATTCACATCCTTCACCACTAACACGTAGTGCAGCAGTGTGTTTTCATTTAAATGTTATTCTGTGTGTTTAATTAAATCTAAAAGTAGGAACAGTCCACAGCGTGATACTATATATGCTGATGCCATTCTACACCAGACTTCTCTTCACCTTGTACTTTGCCTCTCTACTTACTGATAAATTCTATAACACTCCTTTATTCAAAAAATTAAAACTGAAACCATGACGTGTATGTTTTTATGTTTATTCTTCATTCTTCCTACCAGAAAGGACCACTGTTTTACTTGAAAACCCACAACTTGGATTTAGAAGAAAACAAACAAACAGTCATAGTACAATCTTTAGTACTACCTGCATCAGCATCTTATTCCGTATTTGAGGTAAACGTCCAAAATCAGACCGTCCTAAATATCAGTTAGTGTTGCGGACATTTTTGTGTTAGTAGTTCACCAACTACCACTAAAAACAAAATACAATAGACGCTGGAAATCTGAAACAAACACAGAATGCTGGTAAAACTCAGGAGATCTGGCAGCATCTCTGGAAAGAGAAAGAGAACTAACAGAGTCTAATTTGACTCTTTTTCTGAACTGAAGAGCTCACCAGCAGTGTTCCTGCTCAGCTTCACAGCCACTCATAGGATCTGAACTCACTGCATCTTGGAGGTCAGTATAGCAACAGAAAAATTAAAATTAAAGAGAAGTTTATAAAATCATGAGAGGCATAGATAGGGTGAATAGCCAAGGTCTTTTCCCCAGGGTAGCGGAGTCCAAAACTAGAAGGCATAGGTTGAAGGTGAAAGAATTAAAAGGGGCCAAAGGGCAACTTTTTCACACAATGAGCTGCCAGAGAAAGTGGTGGAGGCTGGTACAATTACAACATTTAAAAGGCATCTGAATGGGTAGACAGATAGGAAAGGCTGAGAGGGATATGGGCCAAATACTGGCAAATGAAACTAAAGTACATTAGGATATCTGGTCCGAATGGATGAGTTGGACCAAAGGGTCTGTTCTCATGCTGTACAACTCTAATGACTCTATGAATATAGCCCACCACTGTTGAAATATTAAAGTTACGCAGAATTAAAATATTTTTAATTAAGTGTATATATCATGGAAATAAGAACCAAAATAAGTTATATGAAAATACTTAGACAATGTTTTCAAATAATTTAACCCACAAATGAATAAACTCATGCCACAAACAATGATAAAGACAGACCTAAAATAGAAGAATGAAATGCCAAGGACATCAACAGAAATTCAGGACAACAAACATACCTTTTTCAATGTTGCAACCAGATCACAATGTTTCTGCAAAAGTTGTGTAGTGACTTGCAATGTTCGCAGTTCTTCCAGTACCTCCACACATTTCTTTACATCCTTAAAATAAAAAAGCAATTAAAGAGTTAAAGCAGTTGATAGCACTCTGGCTTCTGTACATTGATAGCTAAACAAACAATTACTTTTCATCAGACTCTGTATCCCCCTTCTCTGGGAACATTTTTAAAAAAACGGAAGCCAGAATAAATCATTTGGTTCATTGACCCTGCTTTCCCTTTCTACAAGACCATCTGATTGCGGTCATGAGACCACTTTTTCATTTGTCTCTCATAGCCCCCAACTCATTTGTCAATCAAAAATCTGTTCAATTCAACCTTGAATACATTCCATGATCTGGCGTCCACAACTCTGTGGAAGACAATTGCAAAAACGAATGACCCTCAGAAGAGATTCCTCATCTCGTCTTAATTTAGAAACTCTTCATTTTCAAGCTGTGCCCTCTAGTTCTAGATTCCCCACAAGATGAGACATCCTCTTTGTCATGTTTTTGAGAGTTCGAAATAATTCCTTAAATATCTATGATTCCTATGCTAACTTAACTTTAAACCCATTTTCCCATCTTACTTTAGCCAATTCTGTCTTCATACCCCTTTAACTGATTTACTGAAGACACTTATTTTAAGCGCAAATTTCTCACACTCAAACTGAATGTGAAATTCTACCAGGTTACAATCACACTTTATGTTCAGGATCTTTTCCAGGTTACCCGTGCAATTTGATTTGTCCAATCTACCTCAAGTTTAAAATCTCAGATTATTTCAGAACCTTTCTTTCCAGACCATATTTATAATCAGCTTTTGTTCTTACCCAAATATTATCAGCAGCTATGCATCCCTAACTTTAAAGATTGTCTGGCTTCCTTGATATTTCTCATCCAGATCTTTTTCTCACATTGCTGTATCTAGCAAAAGTAATTGTATGATATAAATAACTACTTACTATACCAGTAACTCTTAAATACAAAACCAGAGCAATGGTGCCATCCAGTGATTTTCTATGAACATTGTATCTGAATGGTTTGAATACCCAAATATTTCACCCAATAGAGAAGTCACTTGTTCTACTTTCTCGTTCTCAACAGAGAAAATAATAGCTTTCTCTTCACGCAACAACGGATAACAATAGTAACAATTGATATTGTGTTTCACCTATGCAGTCTCAAAGCTACTCCCCAGCTAATTTTGACTCTTGAGATTAATAAAGTGACTGATATTAATTGTAAGGAAGAATGGTGGCAATACTGAGCTACATTTCTTGTATTGCCAAATCAGGAACTTACTTGCATTTGAGAGTTACAAATTTTGGGTTTCTTTTCTGCAAGGAGCAACAAACATGTAAAGTCCTGATCATAAAGAATGTGAATCAGATACTGTAACCTTGTATATATCGCTCAATCTTCTAGAAGGCAACTTTAAAAAAAAAATCTGGGACATAGGTGCTGCTGGCTGAACCACCATTTATTGCGCATCCTAATTATCCTCGAACCGAATAGCTTGCCTGGTCATTTCAGAGGGCAGTTAAGAGTCAACCACATAGCCATGGATCTAGAGTCACAAGTAGGCCAGACCAAGTAAGGATAGCAGATTTCCTCCCTTAAAAGGACATTGTTGAACCAGATGGGTATTTATGACAATTGACAGCAGTTACATGGTCATCATTAGATTATTTTTTAATTTCAGATTTTTAAAGAGTTCAAATTTCACCATGGTGGGATTTGAACCCAATCTCCCAAACTGAACAATTGGCTGGAATATTAGTGACATTATCACAGCATCAAAACGACCCTCAAAGTCAACTGCACAGCCGGAAAGGTCAATTACAAAACAATAAACTGATTCATTTTACTACAATTACTTTGAAATTATTTTGTCAATATTCCTCCGAACAGGAAGTTCACACTATCTTGATGTAGTGGGCTAAATATTTTCAGAGTCTAGATCCAGAATGAAAGCCCTCCTTTTCTTATCTACTTCCTTCAACTTATACTGCCATATACTGTCCCATATAGTGCTTTACTTAACATGGCATGAAGTAAAAACCTCTGACTCTTACTACCAGGACTGTAGGTACAATTTTCCTGCAAGATTCCTACCACCCACTCTATCCCTTACTTGGGTCACAGGAATAAAACCATTCAGCATTACACACAAACTAATTTTTTCAAAATGATCTGGCACTTGAGAAATAACATCTTGGATTGGTACAGAGATATTTTTAAATATAATTTTCACATTCCCGAACGTCGTATGTTGTGGATTTAACTCCAGTTTAATTGTATTTACCCTTCACAGAAGATGTTAATACAGATAATCTGAGATTCATCCAAGTTTAAATAGTCAAAATTATCCAAGTAAGACGTTTGGTAATTGGGTGCTTACACCTTCTATGTAAGGGATGGTGGGGTCTGCTTTAGGACTATTAGGGGTCTCACTTATACAGACTGACACATATATCTGGTCTGGATCTCTGATCAACTAGGTATCCTTGGCTTTGGTATTAAAATAGGATTTATTTTTCCTAATCTGACTTTATATAAATAAATACAAAAATGTAAATACCATATGTCCAAGCTATAAATAAATTAGATTTTTAATTAAAATTGTACTATTAGATGAAAAAAGGAAAACTTTACATGAACTGACTTCAACTTTGAACTGGTTAGAATCATTTCAGCATTTGCAATTGAAATAAAAGTTATTTAAACCCTATACAAATTTTGCATCAGCTCAATAGAGATACAAAGCCTGATTTTTCAATGCAAAACTTTACTGATACTCACAGGGCTGTCAACTTTCAAAGCATGTTTAATATCCGTGTGTATCTTCTGAAGCTTCTGCTCTGCTGTCATCTCTGTTAAAGAAGTGTCATCAGAAATATGTTGCATCTTCCACAATAAGCTTTTATGCAGGTCAAACAAATAATCAGCTCAGTCTCTACCAATTGTTTAAGTCTTTAAAAGTGGCACATTTTTAACATCTTCATTACAGTCAAGAGATTTACTCCATCAGTTAATGCTCTGGTGACTTTAAGAGAGTAAGATGAGTTTGGTATATTGAGATCAAACTGCTGCCAGCTACAAAAAAAGGATCTTGTGCAATTGCAAAATCTCAGATTCACAGATTCTCTGGATATGATATTCCATCAAAAAATAATGACCAATCCAAGCTAAAATTGTCAGACTTTATAAAAATACATTAATTTTTTTTAAAACCTAATGATATTGCAGCTTGCATCAATACCCTGTGTACACCTCAATTTTTATCTTGCTGTAAAATTATAGAAAGAGTATCATAAAATCTGCTGGTTACTTCCTGGCCGCTAACTGCGAGAATGCTTCAACATTAGTTGCTTAGCATGCTTAAAACACTACTGTTCCAGGATGTCAACGATCCCCATTTGCTGCTGCCATGATTAAACTAACATTAGCCAAAGTTAAATCCATGCATGAGAGATCATTAATTCTCTCGCTAAATTGCTAGCATTTTCATTTTAGACCACATGGGAGCATGGTCACTTCAAGCTAATGGCAAAATCTAGCTTATAAAATTCTCTAGGCTCACAGACTCATATTTATAGCCCAGTGTGTTCATCCAGTCAAAGCACTGACTATACTAATCCTATTTTCCAGCTCTTGGCACATAGTCCTAGAGGCTACGGCAATGCAAACAAATATCTAAATATTGCTTAAACATGGCAAGTTTCTAACTGAGCCACCCTTTCAGGCAATGAGTTTCAGATTTCCATCACCCTCTGGGTGAAAATATATCTCCCCAAACCGCTTTAGCCTTCTACCTCTAACGTAAAATTTACGCTTTCTGGTTACTAACCGATCTAATAACGGAAGAAGTGCCTTCCTATCCATTCCAATTATTCCCTTCAATTTTACACCATTCAACTTTCACTGCTCCAAGGAATACAAACCTAGTCTATCCAATCTTCTCACATAGCTTAGATCCTCCAGCACAGACAGCATCCTGGCAAATCTTTTCTGCCTACTCTTTAGTGTAAACAGATCTTCCTTATAATGTGGTGACCAGAACTGCATACAGTACTCCAGGCTACGATGCATGTTTAAACTGAATTAAATCCAATGAAGTATATACCCAGTTCCGAGGAAGGGTCACCGGACCCGAAACATTAACTCTGATTTTTTCTTCACAGATACTGCCAGCCCTGCTGAGCTTTTCCAGCAACTTCTGTTTTTGTTCCTGATTTACAGCATCTGCAGTTCTTTCAGTTTTTATGAGATATATACCTTTTTTCTTTTCTAGTTTCCTAGCTTGCAACTTTTCTTCTTTCTTCTTTTCCTTTTCTGCTTTGGCCAACCTGCAGAGCAAAATGAATTACAAAAGAATGAAAAAAGATAACTTCTTCCATCAATACCTCCAGACTTCGG
>NC_063360.1:9902079-9942330 GCF_021869965.1 Rhincodon typus
GAACTGTAATTACAGGAAATGTGGCAGGCAGTACGCACAAAGCAAGATGCTACAGAAATGTGACAATAACCAGATTGAGGAATAAATATTGTCCAGGCATATTCCCTTGCAATTCATTTACGGTATGGTTGTGCCATATTTTTAAATCTAAACAAGGACAGGGTCTTGATTAAAAGCTTCAGCAATTTCTTAAAGGTGTGGTTCAATAACACCAATAGCCTCAAGTAGCTATTTTTCATGTGAGATGAGCTGACTTTTAGGCAATACCATCGCAGCCAACTTGAATATTATTCATCTTTTTAGTGAGTGCTGCACTGAACGTGTTGGGGGATATCTGGCTGATTTTGCCATCCTGAGCCCCGGAAATTATCCTTGTTTCAGATGAATCATAGATGACCTGGAACATCTAAGAGTAAGGTGACATTTTACCGAAAAACTGGACGTGAAACAGACTTTTGATCACTTTTGATAAACCACTAGATAAAGAAAAGGGCGCTGATGGCTAACTTGTTGCGATAACGGCAGCACAAAACACAACTCACTTTGCTTTGTGTCGGTCTTCCAGCTTACGTTTTCTTTCTTTTGGTTCCTTCTCTTTCTTCAGTTGATTCTGTTTATTTGTGGGCTCAGGATGTGGTTTCTTAGGCTTTTTTTTCACCTGTAAATAATAAAATGATATTTGTTCACTTTTGTTTAGCTATTTTAGTAAAAACTGTTTGCAAAGTTTTTAAATACAAGTTATGCAGCATGAAGATTACAAAACCGTGTCCATTTTCTAGAAAATATCCTGTTTTTCCTAATCTCCAAATATTTTAACTTTTCATCTAGAGGAATGGGCAAGGGGAGGAGACGCCCCCAAGACAGTGTCACCTGCATGAGCGGACAAGAAAAGAACCCAAGACAGACACTCAATATCACCAAGAAAAGCAGGAGTGGAAGGGACCCTAACATAGGCTGACAGAGAGAGAATTTCATTAATGTGGGAGGGAAAGCTAATTTGGAATGCAAGAACAGATAGTAAGAGTTTCTACAGGTATTTTAAAAATAAGTAAACTGAGTGTTGGTTCTCCAGACAGTGAGACTGCAGAGTTAACAGTAGATAATAACAAAATAAAACAAAGTTGCTGGAAAAGCCCAGCAAGTCTGGCAGCATCTGTGAAGGAAAAAAGCAGTTAATGTTTCGGGTCCGGTGACCCTTCCTCAGAACTCAATATAATGAAATATTTTCCTTCTGTTTTCACAATAGAGGATACAATATATGTTCCCGTTAAAGAAGAGAATCAGCAGATGGAAATGATGGATGATCTTAGTGAAATTACAATCTCGAGGGCAGCATGGAGTATAGGAATTGGGACATCATGTTAGGGCTGTACAAGACATTGGTGAGACCTTCAAGAACACTGCGTGCAGTTCTGGTCGCCCTGCTATAGGAAGGATGTTGTTAAACTAGAAAGGGTGCAGAAAAAATTTACAAGAATTTTGATGGGACTGGAAAGTGAGAGTTATAAGGAGAGGCTGGGACGTTTTTTTCCCCTGCGGAGGCAGAGGCTGAGGAGATGACCTTTTTGAAGTTTATAAAACTCCACTTTCCTGCCTGTTCTCTGTAATCCTTCAACCTGTTATTAATTAGAAATCTGTCTACCTCCTCCTTAAATTTACTCAATGTCCCAGCATCCATTACATGCTGGGGTAGCGAATTCCACAGATTTGCAACCCTTTGAGAGAAGTAATTTCTCCTCGTCTCAGATTTAAATCTGTTACCCCTAATCCTAAAACGAAGGCCTCTCATTGTCAATGAGGAAACATCCTATGTCTACTTTGTCAACCCCCTTTAGTCTCTTATATACTTGAATTAGATCTCCTTTCATTCTTTTAAACTCCAGACAGTATAGCCTAAGCTGCTCAAGCTCTCTTCACGAGACAAACCTCTCATCTCTGAAATCAATTTAGTGAACCTCCTCTGAACTGCCTCCAATGAACCACATCCTTCCTTAAGTAACAGGACCAAAATTACATGCAATATCCAGGTGCGGTTTCATTAATGCCTGGTACAGTTGCAGGTACACCCCTACTTTCATACTCTATTCATCTGTTCAATAAAAGGTCAAAATTCCATTTGCTAACCGATAGTTAGCACCGGCTACAACCTGCACCAGCTGTTCCATTTTTAACCAATTTATTGGAGTTTTTTTGAAGCAGTAACATGCACTGTGGATAAAGTGAAGCCTGGAGATGCACTATACTTGGATTTCCAGAACACATATTATGAGGTGCCTCAGAGATTGAGGAAAATAAAAGTTCATGCACAGGAGATAACATATTATCATGGATAAAAGATTAGCTAGAGTATGCTTAAGTTCTGCTTGACAGGAAGTGTTGAGTGGATCCCGCAGGCATCCGAGCTGGGAACTCAGCTTTTTATAAATCACATCAATGATTTAGAGGGGCGTGAAGCTAAATCTGCAGATGTCATCAAGATAGCGAGGTAAGTACGTTGAAGGAGAAGCAGATGGAGTACCATAGATCATAGATTCCCTACATGTGGAAACAGGCCCTACAGCCCAACAAGTCTACACTGACCCTCAGAGCATCCCACCCAGACCCATCCCCTATAACCCACCTAGCCTACACATGCCTCAACACTGGGCAATTTCGCATGGCCAATCCACCTAGCCTGCACATCTTTGGACTGTGGGAGGAAACCGGAGCACAGAGGAAACCCACACAGACACGGGGAGAACGTACAAACTCCACAGAGACAGTCGTCTAAGGGTGGAATCAAACCCGGGTTCCTGGTGCTGTGAGGCAGCAGTGCTAACCACTGAGCCACTGAGCCACCGTGCCACCAGCATAATGTGGAAAATTCTGAAGTTGTTCACTTTGGCAGGAAGAATGAGAAACAGAGTATTACTTAAACAGAGAACTACAGTATAATTCCAAAAGGAGCAAATAGATCACAGAATCATTATATGGAGAAGGCAGCTATTCTGCCCTGGTGTCTAAACCAGCTCTTTAAATGAGCTTCACTACTTGGTGTCAATCTCCTTTCTCCCCATACTCTGGCACATGATTCAATGCCTTCTTGAATGCTTCAGTTGAACCTGTCTCCAAGAAGTGCAATCCATACCTTAACTATTTGCCATGTGAAAGAAATTTTTCGGACATCACCCTTGCTTCTTTTGCACATCACGTTTTAATCGAAGCCCTCTCGCTCTTGTTCCTTCTAGAAGCAGGAACAGCTTCTCCCTACCCACTTTATCCGGCTCACTTAATTTTGAAAGCCTCTATCAAATGTCCTCTCAACCTTCTGAGGAGAACAGTCCTAACTTCTTCAATTTATCCTCAGAACTGATGTTTCTCAATCCTGGAACCATTCTTGTAAATTGCTCTGCACTTTCTAAGGATCTAGATATTCTACTGCAGGAGGCACAAAACGTTAGTATGTGGCTTCACCACTTAATCAAGAAGCCTAACGCAATGTTATTCTAAGACCATAAGAAATAGGAACAGAAGCAGGCTGTTCGGCTGCTTACGCCTGCTCTGCCATTCAATAGGATCATGGCTGATCCGACATTCCTCACATCCACTGTCTTGACATTTCCCTTCACCCTTGATTCAAAGACAAATCAGAGCAGGACTCATACACTTAGCGGTAAAGCCCTGTGCAGTACTGCTGAACAACGAGACCTTGGAGTGCGGGTTCATAGTTCCTTAAAAGTGGAGTCACAGGTAGACAGTATAGTGAAGGCAGCATTTGGTATGCTTGCCTTTATTGGTCAGTGCATTGAGTATAGGAGTTGGGAGGTCATGTTGCGGCTGTACAGGACATTGGTTCGGCCAGTATGAGAATACTGCTTGCAGTTCTGGTCTCCCTGCTATAGGGAGGATGTTGTGAAACTTGAAAGTGTTCAGAAAAGATGTGTAAGCATGTTGCCAGGGTTGGAGGGTTTGAGGTATTCGGAGAGGCTGAATAGACTGGGGTTATTTTCCCTGGAGTGTCAGAGACCAAGGGGAGAAACCTTCTAGAGGTTCATAAAATCATGAAGGCATGGATAGAGTAAATAGACAAGGTCTTTTTCCTGGGGTGGGGGAATCAAAAACTAGGGGGCATAGGTTTAAAGTGAGAGGGGAAGGATTTATAAAGGGACTGAAGGGGCAACTTTTTCCCCACAAAGGGTGGTCCACGTATGGAATGACCTGCCAGAGTAATGATCGAAGTTAGTACAATTACAACATTAAAAAGGCATATGGATGGGTATGTGCATAGGAAGTATATAGAGAGATGGGTCAAATGCTGGTAAACGGGACTAGATTTATTTAGGATATCTCATTGGCACGGATGAGTTGGACTTAAGGGTCTGGTTCTGTGCTGTACAGCTCTATGACCCTAATAATCAAGGACAACATAGACTATAGAGTAATTGAACGTAAAAGTAAGGGTGTCGTGCTTCAGTTATACAAAGCATTGGTGGGAGCACATCTTGAATACTGTGTGCAGTTTTGGTTTCCTTACTTAAAAAAAGGATGATGTAAATGCATTGGAGATAATTCAGAGTAGGTTCATTAGACTGATATCTGAAATGAATAGGTTGTTTGATGAGGATAAGGATAGGTTGGATAGGCTGGGTTTGTGTCCACTAGAATTTATTAGTGTGATGGACGGCTTGATTGAAGCGCACAAGGTTCTGAATAATATTGCCAAGGTGGACATAAAGGGTGTTTCCTTTTGTGGGTCAACTTGCATGCAATTAAAATGCTTTGAATGCAGACAGTCTTGTATACCATCTAAATATTCACAATTAACTGCATACATTTGCAAGCACACATACATAGAGCCTGCACATGAGCTGCAGCATTTAAGCATTTTCTGAGAGCAGTAATCATTGTTTCTGCACACATACCCACTTTTTTAATCGTATGTCTGTCTCTTGAATTTTTGAGCCCAAGTCTGACGTCACAACCCTCAGAGGAATCGAATCCCCTAGGGAAGCCAAGCCATGCCCTTTTTTTGTTAAGAGCACAAACTGCTACATCCTAATCAGTTCATTCATTTTCTGAATAGCTGTTGGGGCACTCAACAGCTTTCAGTGTGTTGGTGAATGATTAAGGGTCAGATAAGTGGGTAAAGGTGCAAGAGGAGTAGGGTGGCAGGGTGTTGCGAGCGTAGTTGGTTTGGGTCTAGTCAGATTGGATTGGGGAAGACGGTGGAAGAGGTCACGTCTGGAGGGAGAGAGCAAGGTCTGTAGGGTCGGGTTTCGGAAGGGCAGCAGTCAGGTCAGACTGGGGAGTTATTTTTAACAGTTAGTCATTATTTAGAGAAGGTTTTAAATTCCTCTAAACTTGCCTGGCTAACTATTGAGATGAATGAGCCCAAAACCTTCCAAACTCTTTGGCTGAAGCTGGGGACTTTTTTTTTTGGGAGAGTTCCAGGTGACAGGTAACTGTCCATCAGAAATTTCAATTTCCCAGGCAAATCCTACTATTCAATTTATTTGGAGGCTATAACATCTGGACCCAAGTTTCAGCCAATTGCAAACAGACTACGATGGAAATAAAAATGAGAACATACTAGTCTCAAACTGCTAGAGTAAAAGCGTCCTCTCAGTTAGAGCTGGACTGGTTCTTTTCAATGGGCAACCCAATCCTGAAGACTGTTTAAATAACAATAACAATATCTGTTATTTTCTCACTCATGCAATTATCAAGCTTTTCATTGAAAGTAGATTTTCTTTTCCCTCAAATGTGGGAGCACCTATTATACTTCTCAATGATAAAATTTTGGTAAACAGTTATCGCAGATTATTAGTTAATGCATCTCTGTACATTTGGTCTGAAACATCCTTTACAGGGTAACAATAGTTCATGAATAATCAATCAATTTTGTACCCAATTGTCTATGAAGGTATTTGATAAATGCGCCTTGAAACAAAATGTTAGCTAAAGTTGAATCTTCTGAAATTGAAGACACCAAACTAGGTAATGGGCTTGAGTGGCAGGAGACAAAGGGAGTACTGATGATGGATTTCAACGTAGGCAATTGTGGGGCCATCCACTTTGGACTTAGAATAGAGAAGGGTAGTTTCCAAATGATGAAAATCTATAAAGGGTTGGATCTAAAAACAGTTAGGCTCTAGGTGCACAGATTGAAACATCACGAAAAGCTACAGAAAAAAAATAGAAAAGGCCAATGGAATTCTGCACTTTATCTTCACCGACTAGAATACAGGGAGACATACTTTCGTTATATATAGCCCTTTAGATTTCACAGCACGAGTCCTGTGAGCCCAGCTGGACATCATTCATTAAAGGAGAAAAAAAAACTACCTCGGAGTGAGTACATCAAACATATTTCACGCAAATCATAGAATCCCTACAGTACAGAAAGAGGCCATTTGACCATTGAGTCTGCACCAACTCTCCGAAGAGCATCCCCCTCTATCGCCGTAACCCGGCATGGGGTTTTTACCCAACCTGCACATCCCTGGACACTCCAGGGCCATTTTTAGCATAGCCAACCTACCTAACCAGCACATCTTTGGACTGTGGAAGGAAACCAGAGCACCAGTTTATCAGAAAGATAACTGTATGTCAAAGGTTAAATTACTAGGAGAAAGACTACAAAACACAGGGAATATACTATATTCCCTGGAATCTAAATGTTTAACGGGTAACTTCATTAAAATTTCAAGACATTACAGGAAACAAACAAACAAATAGTGAAGACAGAAGCTATTTCTGTTCATTATGGGGTCTAGCACAAGGGAACATGGTCTAAAAATTACGAACAAGGCCTTCAGGAATGAAACTCAAAAACATTTCTACATTCAAGAGTGAAGTACCTTTGGAATGTTCTGTTGTAAATAGCAATTGGCAACAGATCAACTGTTAAATGTAAAACTCTTAATTTATAAATTTTATTAACTTGAGGTATTAAAGATTAGAATCACTGAATCCCTATAGGGCAGACAAAGGCCTTTTGGCTCATCACGTCTGTAACAACCTCCTGAAGAGCGTCCCACCTAGACCCACCCCATCCCCGTAATCCCACATGGGGTTTTTACCATGGCTAACCTACCTAACCTGCACATCCCTGGACAGTATAGGACAATTTTCAATAGGGCCAATCCACCTAACTTGCACATCTTTAGACTGTGGAAGGAAATCAGAGCACCCAGTGGAAACCCACGCAGACATGGGGAGAACGTGCAAACTCCACATAGACTGTAACCTAAGGCTAGAATCGAACCCGGTCCGTGGCTCTGAGGGAAAAGGGTCCCGACCCGAAACGTCAGCTTCCTGCTGCTCCGATGCTGCCTGGCTTGCTGGGTTCCTCCAGCTCCACACTGTGTTATCACAGATCAACCATGGTTTTGTCAAATGACTAAAGAGGTTAGAGGTACTTTATATCCTACTCTGGGTCCATACTTCTAATGGGATAATTACTATCTATTTTTATACACAATCTACAGTATAGTTTCCATCAGTATTCCAACCCACAGTCAAACAGCTTGCCAACATTGTTATTCTCAACATATGAATCAAAATCCACATTATGTTGAAAGGTATCAGGTGTCAGAATAATTTCCTTTAAACTCTACAAATGAATCAGTCTGCACCTTTAGCAATATTTGCATGAAATCAGAATAAAACTACAACATTTTAAATCCAATAAATGATAAATAAAAATGAGAAGATAGTTACCTCCTTCTCCACCTCCGAGTCGGAATCAGAGGCATATTTCAATTTAGTTCGATTTTTTTTTGTCTTCTTTGATGATTCTTTCTTCTTTATTTCATCAACGTCTTCAAGTATTTTGTCCTGTTCCTCCTCTTTTTCTTTCTCTTCTTTCCGTTTCCTCTTTTCTTCCTCTTCTTCCTCCCTTTCTTTTTCTCTCAACCTTCTCAGCTCTTCCTCTTGCTGTTTCTTCCTCCTTTCTTCTAGCTCTCTTTTTCGCTCCTCGTCTCGTTTTTTCCAATCGCTGATCTTGCCTTCAGCGTCGCTGTCACTGTCACTGCTAAGATCGAACACTAAATGTAAGGTATGTGTATTTTTGTTAGGCATTTCTAAACAGCGAGCACAGGCACAATGGGCTCAAGCGTCTCTGATGTACTTGGATAATTACTGGTTGCAATTACAAGTGGGAGTTTTGCCAATTCTTAGGATTACCACTCCAGCTTGAAGAATTTATGCTCTATATCAGGGCTCTATTCAAAATAGCTCTGCGGATAAAAGGCCTTACCCTGTGTAGTACTGACCCATAAAGACTAAAATGCCTCAGGTTTAATCCCCCCCTTCAAAACTGAAGTGATCTCAGTGGGAATGGAAGTTAGGAAAATATAATTGAATTTGCTTTAAAACATGTTATAAGATTTTATATTCAAAATTACTTATTTCTAATCATAAGAGTCATCACTACAAATTGTGTACAATTCAAGAAAGTAAATGCAACAGTTATTACAATTACTTTGCAGAAGTGCTGTATGCAAACAACTCTTTTAGATTTTCTTAGTAGAAATTATTTTTAATCAACTACTTTCGGCAAATAACAATGCTTTGTTGGTAATGTGATGGCATGCTGTTAAGGGATAGGGGCTGTGGTGGTGAATTGAAGTGCTGTTAATTACTTCTGAACGAAAGGTCAAGACTTATTTTGACAGAACAGGAGGGTTTTTTTTTTAAAAAGACCTGGAAACCCATTTAGAAGGCCAGAACCTAAGTGTAGCACTGATGAGATGACAAGATAAAATCAAGATCATGACTGAACTTTTAACTCCGGAATCATAGTAAAGAAATTCAAGAGATGCTTAGAGGAACTGATTGGACGAATTCATCCCTACAACATAGTGGAACTGTGGAAAGTACGTAAATTATATGAAGGTGGAAAGGAGAGAGCTAAGGACCTTAATTTAAAGACCAACGAGTAGTGCTCTTCAATAGATGATGCTCATCCTTTTTTTAATCATTCCACTCGTATCAAAGTAGTTTACACTATAATATCAACCAAATTATTTAGGCTCCCTTTACAATTTCCAAAGTGTAGCTCAGATTCTAAAAGGTACATCATTCAATTTGAGCAACTTTGGAAATTTAGAATGATTTATTTGCAAAGCGAAACACTCATGGCTATGTTACTCACCTGAGGCTGCTGGAGACTGAAGGTAACCTCTCAATCTTTGGCTTCCTTCCTCGGGGTTTTGGGGTCTTTTTTTGAGCTGCTAAATAGAGAGAAAGATGGAGAAGGTTATCTTGAAAGTGACCTTATGGTTAATCTGAAATTCACTACAGAATAGGCATTTTTCACAAATTACCTACAGTGCAGAAAGAGGTCATTCAGCCACCCCGCCACCCCGCGAAGAGCATCCCATCCCCATAACCCCGCATGGGGTTTTTAACCATGGCAAATCCACCTAACCTCCACATCCCTGGGCACTGTGATACATTTTATTTTAGCATAGCCAATCTACTAAACCTGCACATCTTTGGATTGTGGGAGGAAACTGGAGCACCCAGAGTAAACTCAGAGATACAGGGTGAATGTACAAACTCCATACAGTCACCAAGGCTGGAACTGAACCCAAGTCCCTGGTTCTGCAAGGTAGCAGCGTTAAACACTGTCACCATGCGACCCCAATTTACTGGTTGCTGTACTAAATTGTTGTTTCTATACTATTTAGTGGTCGGGTGTACTAAGCCCAATATTTTTAACTTAATAAACCAACTTTATTATCGACTGTTTAAAAGAATACAGACACTATTCAGGCGAAAATAACAAGCTGCAATAATTTGTTAATGCATCATAGAAAAGGTTACAAATGTTATTATTTCGTGACAGACACAATTTCATTTTTTTTTAAAAAGTAAAAATATTCAAATAACCTGACAATAAACAGGTTAGCTAGCCAATACTGAACATTATCAGTGGCCATGAAAGTAAATACTAAATGCATAAATTATCAACCCTTGTTGTGATACCTGGCTTCCTGCCTCTGACAGGTTTCTTTACAGAGTCATCAGAGTCAGATTCTCTCTTATAATCTTCATCGTCATCATCTTCCTTAGCTTGTACCGATCTCTCCTCCTCATCACTACCAACCTGCTTTTCATCTTCCTCTTCCTCTTCAGAATCATACTTCTAGAAAAGAAAAGGTTTATGCAGAGAATAATATCTGGGATATTAATCTAGGGGAGAAAAAGTTAAACTGTACAAAGTATGGCTGATTGACAAGCCATTCAAAAAAAACTAAATGACTGCTTATAAATCACCCAACAGTACTTGACATTTCCTTAGAGTGCTTTTAAGTAATAACATCCCAAATCACTTCACATTGAGACAAACAAATTGAAATACAGATTTTGAGGAGATTCTTAAAGGCATGGAATGAAGTAATGCTAAATGGTTTAGAAAGCAAATTACAAAGGTTTGTGTCCAGGCTCTGTGAACACTCTGTTACCAATAGTGAAGCAGGGGAGAGACTGAAAGGAGATGAATTGGCAGCCACAAAAAAACAAAAGGGAATATGTTTGGGCAAAGCATCTGGGGTGAACGCAGAGAGATAATGGAGCAGGTTTATGGAAGGATTTCTAGATATGGATAAGAATTTTGAAATTGTTGCTGTGAGCACAGAGTTTGCAAGAATTTCTGCAGATTAGAAAGCAAGCACAAGATTTTGAAACAGCTGAGCAACAGAATTGAGAATAAGGATAGCAGTGCAGATAGTCAATAATGTAGAACTAATAGGACACAGGATTGAAGTTAAAATCAAAATCAAAGAGGACCCAATGCTGCACAGCATGTTTTAGCTGCACTATTCTAGATAAAGAAGCTCTTTCCTGAATTCTCCTGATTAATCTTATATTGACTGTCTCAAGTTTAGGTCTTCCTCACAAATAAACACACTTTATATCCGCTTTAATCAAAACTTTTCATAATTCTAAAGACTCTCTAGAGTGCATGTAGTAAAACCAAGATTTAATATAGCTTAACACAACATCTCCACTTTTTAGTTCTATTCCTCAGCAAAAGCAAACCAAATACAAGGCTCATTTTGTAATGACCTTAATGACTTCTATTGTATCAATCATTGATTTGGGTATTTGAATACCCAGATCTCCATGCTTTTCAAAGCCCCATTTCATTTTGTTTTGTTCCCCAAGTATTACACGACTGCCTTATCTTTATAACCAAAAGTCAATGTTTTACTCTTACCTATATTAATAGTAAATTGCCAATTTTATTTTGCTGATACTGTAATTTAATTAACATTTTCTGGTAATTTGTGTAGTCATCCTCAGTGTTGACTATCCTTCTCATTTCATTCATTAGAAAGTTTAGAAATTTGGCTTTTGATTCAAAGTTTAAATCATGAGCATTTATTGTGAGAAACAGTGGTCGCAGCAATGATCTTTGTGAGGCTTCACTTATGATCCTCTGTCAGTCTGAATGGGCTATGCCTTATATGACATTGAGGTATAATCAGAGGTGTTAAAGATGTGTAAAAAGATTTAATAGAATACACAGCAAAAAAACTAATTACTCATGGGGAAATCAAGGCAATAAAATAAAAAGTAGAACTTGGGACTTTCAGATGCGAAATCAGGACGCATGTTATCGCACGAAGGGTGATGATTTTCCCAGTCCTACCCCTTCCAAAGACCAGTAGGTGCCAATACAATTAGAGATTTGAACGCAGCAACAAATAGATACTAGCTGGAGAAGGATGCTGAGCAAAGAGGAGACTCAGAGTCCAGGTGCGTAATGCCCATGACCTAATAAAACAGCAGAGCAGGACTAAAGGAACAAATGACTAAATTTGTTCCAATGTATCTAAATACAAATGGAGAAAGGATTTGACTGACATTCATGAAGGCACAAAACTCACCCAAATGTGAAACAAATACTAAAAGTGATAGACAGGTATTAACATTTTAGTGAGGCAAACTGAGCATTTCCTCTCATGAAGTTAGTTGCTGGATATCTGAAATGGAAATTAAAGGCCGTTTTGTACATCAATTGTGCACATACATACCAAAAATTAATGCACAATATTGGTGCCTTGTTGGAAACTTCAAAATCCAAATCTTATCCATCACAATGATTACCTCTGCAAAAATATCCTAGCCCTGGTGAACACCCACCTTTTCTCAGAAGAAAAATCCAAGCTGGTTTCTCAAACTTCACCATAAAAGCAAAAACTCTTGGAGTGAACTGGTAGATATGTAGGTACCTAAATAGCAAATAAACTAAACAATACTTTGGTGGAATTTCTAAATGAATTTTGGGGCTTGGAATTGATGCCCTGTACTAGAAAAATCACACCTTTGACTAAAGACCCAGTCACTTCCATCCTGCTACAAACAGTGTTTAATTATCCTGACACTACACAGTTCAACTCAGGTCAGGAAGTTGAAAACACAAATTACCTTTTTCTTCCTTCCAGCTGCAGGGCCTCGTCGGGGTGTTCTGGAAATTACTTTTTTTTCTAGTGTGAATTCCTAAAGTTGAAATCAGAAACAAAATTAAATGACTCAAATGCTGACTGCCCTCGGGATTGTCTTTGGTAGCTGTGGATGTAGATTTTTCTCACTAACTCAGAATCAACAAGTACCATCATAGCAGCAGTCACTCATCACAAACTGGGACAAATGAGTGATCTTTCTGGCTTGGATAGCTTCATTACTCACTAAATTAACTCAGTGAGGCATCAGGAGAGCCTTCCGTTTCTAAATAAGATTGAAATGTTGGGAATGCAAGGGAGTAGAAAGAGAAGACTTGTCAATTTCCTTTCTACAAAAATCTATGCATGTGGGAAAGAGCAAAAAAAAAAAAAAAAATCCTTTATATTATATTATTTTTCTCTACAGTGAATCAACATTTACAGTGTTTTTACTCACTTGGTCACTATTTTTCTCAGATTCTGAAGAACTTGCTTCAGAATTCTCTTCCAGTGAGTTAGAGCCACTTTCCTCTTCCTCCTCTTCACTTGATTTACGAGTGCGTTTTGGAGGTGGTTTCTACAGATTTAGGAAAACATAAATGTAATGTTTGTTTCCTCACTGATCAGCGTTTATTTGCAGCCGCGCTTTCATTAAATCCTCAACCATAAATACACAATCTTGAAATTACTATTATGCTGCCTACAACTAATAAAATTCCCAATTCTTAAGGAATTCCCAGCTTTGGATGTACTCGAGTAACTTCTATCAAATGATCAAAAGAAATCACAAAACAGCAGCATTATTCTAATATTTTAGACAACAACTACCAGATTTGAACTCCATGTAAGCTTGATTTATTACTAATAACTAGCCACTTTCAACCAAGAGCAACTTCCAAATCTTCGCAAACAAATGCTAATGAATGAATTGGCCAAAGATATACTAAGGAAATGAGGAAACTACATTCATTGGAAAGCCCCACAAGTTGTATTAATACACTGATGGAGATCTGGAAATCAGGTTAAGCGTCTACTACCTGTTTTCAAGGGTAACTGTATCATCAATGCGAGATATTCAATACAGGGGTTTTTTTCAATAAATATTTGATTGACACGCAGACTGCAAAAATGGTAACTATATTTATTTGAGAAAGTCACATTGAATAAATCACAAATAGAGAACAAAAAAATTATTTGTGAATCCAGGACTAGGATATTAATACTATATTCAAATCTAAAATTTATGCTTTATGTTCATTAATTTACTGAGTATGAATTCTATTAATTTTACAGTCAATAACTTTTAAATGAGTCCAGAAGAAGGTTGTTGCAGATAATAATCCATTCCGGGAGGCATCAGTCTTGCCCACGCATTTACTTGAGAAGGGTTTGGTAATTTATAAGATTTCTTAAAATGTTACGTGCAACATTTTTGCCCGAGCAAGAATGGTCTCCATTCATTGTTGATAACTGTCTAGTCTTGTTTACTTAAAAAATATGTTCCATGTGATGTTGGTGTAAGGTTACAACGCACTTGCAATTTGGATCTGAAACAGTTTTAGCTAGGTTTTTGGAAGCCAGATACAGTGCAAATTCTTGTCAAGCAGGGAAGTAGCAAGAAACACAGACACAGAACAGAAGTGAGTAGGAGATGGAGATGGCATAGCATTATTGTCATTAGACTAATAATGCAGAGCCATAGCCTAATGTTCCAAGGACATGGGTTTGAATCTCACCATCGTATGTTGCAAAATGTTAATTCAATAAAATTTGGATTTAAATAACCTAGTAACATTTAAAGACAGAGTACCATCACCAGTTATTATCCAATTTTGTAAAGGAAGTCTGCCTTCCTTACCTGCACTGGCTGACACATGACTTCTGACACACAGAAAAGTGGTTGAGTCTTAAATACCCTCTGTAATGGCCTAAAAAGCCAATTAGTTCCATTAGGGATGGACAATAAAATGTCAGCATTGTCAAGGACGCCCACACTCTAGCTAAGAATAATAAAACATTATGCTTTTCACATTCTTAATGTTTCAAATGATTAAATTGACATTAAAACACTCCTTGAATGTAGTCACTGAAAGGTAGGCTAAAGTCAGCTAGTTTTCAGCAAGGTTCACAAATGCCAGTTAAATAGATGAGTTATTCGATTTGTTTGTTTAAAAAAAAGTGTTGCTAGAGTTGTTGAACAGAATACCATTTGAATTTCTTTGAAGAGCATTGCAAAATCTTTTACATCCATCTCAACAGACAGGTAGATTTTGGCTTTCCCTCTTTGATTAGTAACAACACCTCTGACAAGCCAATACTTTGCTTGCACTGCACCAGAATATTACCATAGGCTTAGGCTGATATTGGATCCTTTAAAGATCAATACCCAGGTGAGCATACTACCACAGAGCCAACCTGAGAGAATTCTGAACTGTACAATAAAAATGTAACCAAACCTCAGGGGAAGGTGGTGCTTTCTTTCAGCAGAGAAGGATTAATGTTCAGGTTGGGGAGAATGGGCAGAAAACAAGCTTCCTTTTCACCAAGGCTAGATATTAGGGGCGGCACGGTGGCTCAGTGGTTAGCACTGCTGCCTCACAGCGCCAGGGACCTGGGTTTGATTCCACCCTCGGGCAACTGTCTGTGTGGAGTTTGCACATTCTCCCCGTGTCTGCGTAGGTTTCCTCCGGTTTCCTCCCACAGTCCAAAGATGTGCAGGCTAGGTGGATTGGTCATACTAAATTGCCCATAGTGTTCAGGGATGTGTAGATTAGGTGGATGGGTCTGGGTGACATGCTCCAAGGGTCAGTGTGGACTTGTTGGGCCAAAGGGCCTGTTTCCACAGTGTAGGGATTCTATGATGATTAAAAAAAATACACACAAATATCAACAACAGCTTTGTTTGTAAGAGTTGACCTTTGTAAGGAGGGGCTTCCTCTTGATCCCACTCTGCTCAATGCTGCCTTTGTCAGATTCCTCATCACTGACTTCTTTTTCCACTTCTGCTCCACTTCCTGGGACCACTTCATTTTCTGGAACTTCACTGTCTGATGAGCTTGATGGCTAAACAAGTGAATCAGAAATGGGTTCAAGCCACGAAGGAAAATAAAAGCAACAATGTTCTTACTTGTTCATTCTTCTTATTTGAGGAAAATGTACACTGAGCCAATAATCCCGGGCAAGTGGTAAAAACAACTAAGTTACATTTAATATATGGCAGACAAAGAAATGAATGAAGTCTAAAGAAAAGGTATTAGGACAGGTGACTAAAAACTAAGTAAATAAGAGGGAGTCTTTAAAAGGAAGAAAGAGGAGTGGAGCATTTAGTGAATAAAGATATGCAGTGGCTGGAATCACTGTGGTGTATGCTTGGGGGCTACAATTAGGAGTACAGCACATTTTAGGGCCAGAGTCACACTGCAGGTTAGGAGCTTGCAGGTAGGCAGAGAATGGGCGATCACCACACCGTTGAAGAAAAATATCAAGTAATGCAAGAGTGCCCTAATTTGTTCAAGCACATTAACTGATTTTCCATTTTAGATACTGGAGAGTGCGATGATTCCTCTGAAGAGTACATCAATAGCCAAATCTGTGACACCACAGTTGGCTCAGCTGCACATGGAGAAAGAAGAGCAGAAGAGCAATAGTGACAGGGGATTTGATCATTAAAAGCACAGAAAGGCACTCCTACAGCTGTAGCTGTGAATCCTCCCTGGTGGCAATATGTTCCCTCCCTGGTATCCCATAGCTGCTGCAGGACACTTTTATGGTACAGGGTCAACATATAGGGGTTCCCATTTACACCAATTACATAGGTAGGAGGAGGGACGAGAGCCTGAAAGCAGGTTTTAGGGGTTCAGCACCTGAAAAGCAGTAATCTCAGAATTATTCCCAGTGGCATGCACTATTAAACAAAGGAATTTGAGGATTCAGCCATCAGACACGTGGCCAGAGAACTAACGTAGGAAGAAGGGCATCAGAATGCAAAGGCTTCAAGATTGGTACAGGTTCCACTTGTCAAGGACAAGATGTTGGAATCAAACTTTTTCAGGAGCAGCACTAGTAGGGAAGTTAGCTAGTGCTGTTAAGAGGGTTTAAGATAGATTAGCAGAGGGATTGTCTTACCCTGGATTCCTGATGCTACAATCCAGGACCGACTCGTGATTCTAGGTATTTTAGCTACTAACAAGTAGAAAACAATCCTTCTAAAAGGGTTACCCAAGTCCCAACAACCAGCATTACATAACCAACGGCCTTTTATCACCTTCTCCTCAGCCTCAAACGTGCTTCTCCTGTGCCCTAACCCAAACTCGCAGCTGCACCTGACCATTCTCAAGGATTCTGGGTTGTCAATAGTCAGAACCTGCTAATAGTAAGTGGTAATTTTGTTCTGGTATTGTTCTGGTGGTCTCTCTCTGTCCGTGTCATGGAACTCTTCCTTTATGGAGCCATACCAGTTCCTTTGGTTATTGTTTTTCATGCTACATCTCCTTGAAGGTACACTGGTATTCTTAAAACAGCCGGACCTCAATTGTGAAAGAGAAATTTGAACAGAACATCCACAGCTTGTCACCCTACAATGCCAAAATACATAAATGTACTGGAAATTGGGCTCTTTTTCCATTGCTTGAATCCAAGGCAAGTTCATTTCACAACATAAAGAGCATTCACTCTAAAAGGAATTGTAAAAAATCAGCAATTCCTACATTGGACTCTGAAGGAAACATTGGGTAATTTGATGCTGTCACCTATAAGAACTGAACAACATGAGTTACTTTCGTCCTCTATCTCAATTTTCTGGAAAATTGCACTTGAACTACACCTAATAATGTTTCATACAAAAGAAAGCTTCCCAAAGTTAACAGTATATTCTGGTCATCAAGAATATTTTCATAAGTGTTCTTAAATCATCACAATTTCACAAGCACTAATATCATGTCTCTCAGTAATAGACATAACACCAGCATGAACGTGTTTTGGCACAGTGTAATCCTACATTAGGCAGGATGATGTCTAACTCACCAGTGGTGCAGTAAAGCTGACGTTTGGATTGTTCTGTATTTCCCACAGACCTTCATTGAATCCTTTCCTCTTGTTTGGTTTTCCATATTTGTCTTTGTATTTTTCAAAAAGGAAAATATCTTTTGGTCCCAAAAATGCACTGGATAACCAAAATAAAAGAAAGATAAATTAAGATTATATATAGTTTAAAGAGGCAGCGTGAGCTTCATGAAATTATTTATGCACACATTCCAAAAAACCCTCAAGTTCTGTCATTATTTGATGGTGAAAACTAACTAGCGAGAGATTCACAAGTATAGAATCTGATGAATGGCAAATCAGAGAGTACTTTCCCCAGGTAACCTTCCTTCTTTTTTCAGTTTTGATTGGTTGAATAACAAAAGCAAAGTATTGGATTAGAGATTACTTTTCAGCACTGTATTTGAAAGCTTGTGGCCCAACCACACATTGCAAGTAATGATACTTGTTTGTCCTTCTAATGAACTCTAAATCAATTATCTTATTAAATACTGCACATAATCAAACATCATCTTTTGCAGACTATTTGAAACCTGTTTTCACTTGGCATAACAAAGGGTTGTTCCTGAATATAAAGCATCATGTTGATGAAAAATCAGATGGAAAACAAAAAATAAATGCAGATGTAATATTATGACTGGTCCTGTATTACACAGCTATTTCAGGGCAGAGATACATACGTTTCATGAGTGCCATAGAAAAAAATTGGATATTTATTTGATGGTGGTTTCACAGCTCCCTCTGCGACATCATCAATCTGTAACAGAAAATATGGAATTAATAAACCACAGGGTTACAATTTTGTTATAAACAAAACAAAATCCACCAACACCAATTTTCCAAGACAACCAGTTAATTTTACATGTTTGGAGCATGTATGTCCAAACATTTGTTGAGGTCACACCAGAATTTTAGCATACAAAATGATCTATACATTGTCAATCACAGAACAAACTCTGTAGCATAATCAGTAATAATAATCTGCATTAACAGCTCCTTTTTCAGAATTCAGTGGGTGGCTTCTGTGCCTTTTTTTAAAAAAAACTCCTGGTTTTCCCCTTCAGTTAGGCATCCACCTCCCATTCTCTTCTCACAGGCAAGCCATCTGCTCAACCAGATAGTAGAAAATGTATAGTCGGAACATGATTTTGATTCCTTTCCGGAGTACTGTTTCTAACCTTGAATCCACATTTAACAAGACACAAACGTGGCACCTAAGAATCATGTTTCTGCACAACAAGGCAAAGGACTTGCATTTATAAATAGTCATTTCAAGATCTCAACATTTCAAAGTGCTTTACTGCCAATGAAGTGATTTTCAAGTAGTTACTGTTGTATTGTAGGGAAAATACAACAGCCAACTTTGCACAGAGTAAGGTCAATCAAATTACAGCAAGATAGATGACAAGATTATCTGCGAGTAGCAAGGGATCATGTGGCACAGTGGTTGTGTCCTTAACTCTGAACCAGGAAACCCAGAGTCCCACCCACTCCATAGCACCTCTGAACAGATTAATTAAAACAGAAATCTCTTTCTGATTCGTAATGTTTTAGGGATAAATAATGGTTAGGATACAGAAAGTAATGCAACAAGTTGGCTACCCAGCTGAATCCAACAGGTACCAAAAGAAAATCTGTTGCATTTCGTAGAGATAGTAAGAACTGCAAATGCTGGAGTCAGAGATAACACAGTGTGGAGTTGGAGGAATCCAGCAGGCCAGGCAGCATCAGAGGAACAGGAAAGTTGATGTTTTGGGTCGGGACCCTTCTTCAGAAAAAATGAATGACCGTTTTTCTGAAGGAGGGTCCCGACCTGAATCATCAACTTTACTGCTCCTTTGATCCTGCCTGGCCTGCTATGCTCCTCCAGCTCCACACTGTGTTATCTCTGTTGCAGTTCTTCATTTGCATTTTTCAATTCTGGCCTGCTACCCAACAAAGATATGACTAGCAACCCTCCCACAGCAAAGAAATTACCAGGGCCTGTTGATCACAGCTCATTAAATAACTAACACAATCGCCATTTATTGGTTTTAGAACTTAAATTATTTCCTCTTTTAATTGATCAAATTTATTGGTGTTTGAATTTTCCCATCTGCTCCAGAGATGTATCATAACACATCTGAACAGGTTGCTTAAAAATATCTACTATAATGCACTCAGTGGTATAACACTGCACATAGCTGCCAGTATATATCATCAGATAATATAAAACAAACACAGAAAATGTTGGAAAAACTCAGCAGGTCTGGCAGCATCTGTGGAGAGAGAAGCAGAGTTAACAGTGAGTCTGGTATGAATGTGCTTCAAAGCTTTGAACTTCTTTTGTTTCAAAATAGTCATATTGGACGCAAAATGATAACTCTTCCTCTCTCCACAGGAGCTGCCACACCTGCTGATTTTCTCCAATATTTTCTGTCCTGCTTCAGATTTCCATCATCTGCAGTATTTTGCTTTAATTATCAGGTAATTCAGCTGATTTGGTGTTGGGTCATCAGGAACGTCTATTAACCAAGAAATATACAAAACACATACACGGGATCAGAGTTTAAACTGAAGGAAGGTCTGGCAAACAATACATTTTCTATTTTCTATTTGGATAGTAACTGTGAGGATCTGCCAGAAATATCTATCAGCTATTAGAACACTGCTGAACTAACTGCAGGAATTAAACTTGAATTTCTTTCCTAGCTTTTCTGAATATTAATCAGATGCTGTAAACACAAAGAAAACATTAGTCTCTGACCTGCAGCAAACACAAACAAGCAGCTCAATTCTCAAAATTGAATGAAATTAAGACATTCTACATTCAAGGACCTAAAACTGCCTGAGAGTGGGGAAGAAGATTCAATAACAACTTTCAGGACTGCATCAATACCTGAGGAGGGCAAAAAAAAAATGGGAGACAGTCACTCCTATTACTTTGCTCTAACTGGATACCGCTCACAAAGAGCTGGCACAGGCACATATGTGTTGAATATAGTTTCCTTGCACAGTGTTTTGTATGAATTGAATTTCAGAGCTTATTTATTTTTTTATTCAAATTAGTCTTTTATTGGAAACAATATATACTTGGCTGAATACAACTTAGAAAACTGACCTGAAGTTCAAGTGTAACCTTGATGTGTCCTTTCACTCTATACAGAACATGTTATACAGTCTTGCAGATCAGTGCCTTGAAATATTCTCATTACATGTACAGTTTTATTTAACTTGTTATTTTATTTCAGTATATAAATAGTTTCATTTTTTTAAAAAATCAATATTCACTTATCTTCAATTACTTTCAATGGATTTAAGCAGTTAACTGGAAATAAATGTACGTCCGTCTTCAACAACAAAGGAGAGGATCACAGTGCTGAACAAAATGTGTGCTCCAGGCCATGGGTACAAGTTCGCTCTGACCATGCAGTTGCATTTCATTGTTATTACTCTGTCCAAATAGTCCAAGTGGCCTCATGAGAAGATATTAAGCATCCTCGTATTGTTATTTCAGATGATCCCAACTTCAACAACTGATCTAACATAGAGTCTCTGGATCTTAATCATTGCAGTTTCAGGGACGCTACAACTGGCTTCAAAGTCAGGGAGAAAACATTACTTGTTTTAATATTTACATTTTCACAAAGCTCTTGACCTTCCACATTACCCAATAACCCTGGCTGGAAAACGTGCCCGACTGTTTCTTCCCTTCTTTCTCCATGTGGGTGAAAAGGCAGAAAAACTAGGAAAGCTTAAAAGAAAGAATTTTAACAAGAAAGACCTAGATTCTCTGAGCTTAACTACTGACGCAGAAAAATGACTACCACTTTACAGACAACAGATCATCATTGCTGAAATTAAAAGGAATTGAGAGAGACAATTTAAGCCACGTAAGAGATCTTGAATTTAATCTTCAAAATTTTGATTTCCCTGACTGTTATTTTCCACCCACAATATTTGTGTTAAACCATATCTCCTTTGTTTGTCTTAATCATGAATTAGTGCATGTATTTGGGGTTTCTGAAACGGTAAAATTTAAGTTGCACAGTAGTAGATTAGAAATCCACTTTTTTCTCTGCCATTTATTAAAGTGCACTAAAATAAATAGTTATTTTCAGCTAATGAGAAAACCTGGCATGAATTGCTTTTGTACAGAATACTGTCAGGCAAATTGGTCGCCTTCGTGGTCTGACTGGGACTTCGTACGTTTTTTGATGATTTGATGAACAGTAGTGCATCTTCCCAGTTAAGTCATGACAATTATCACAACTTCAGGGATTTAACGTTTAAGTTGTGGGTGGAGTGCCAATCAAATGGACTACTGTGAACTGGACTATATTAACCTTCTTGAGTGCTGATGGAGTTGCATTCACAAAAGGCAAGTGGTTGGGAGTATTTCAACACATTCCTGGTTTATGCCTTGTCAATCAAAGGTGGGCAGGTTTTGGGGAGTTAAGACGATAAGAAGAGTTGATACACAATTTTCTGAGCTATTCTCACAGCCATAATGTTTTTACAGCTAGCCCAATTTAGTTTCTGATCAATGGGTAATTGCAAAGATGTTGATGATGGGCAAATTCAGAGGAAGTTATGCCATTGAGTATAATGGTGTAATGATATAATAATTATTGAGAATTAACTCAAAAATTATTAAAACCATAAATATGTTATTAATTGCTAATTCTGAGGAGTTTGCATGCTTTAAGATGTTACTGTATTTGCATAGCAAGCTATGGAAATAACAAAAAGGAAATAAACGAAGTGCAAATCAACCAAGAGTTGAAATTTATCCACAACCACACGTTTCAAGTTTGGTCACAGTGCCTACTGAAAGCTGCAGCTGGCAGGGACTGTTGCAGGGACCAGTTTACCACCAGATAATCAACAAACATTACTTGCAAATACAAAAAAAACTTTCTCCCTCGATATTATAGGACAAAGAAAGTACTGTGCAATACTGTAAATTAACAGATGGCAGGTTAAATGTTAATACATGTTAAATAACAAATCTAAATGGCTATCAGAAAGCAAGCACTGTTGTTAATATGAGTTTCACAATTTAGTAAACAAACTGTACAACAGTAACAGATGCATTCTTGCAGGGAATGTCAAGAACTAATCACTCAAATTGCAGGAATGAACAAACTATATTCTGAGCCAGAAAACCTGGTGTCAAAATGTTTTGTGCCTGGACACTCAAGGAGTCAAAAAAAATGCCAAATATTCATACAAAAAGTAGCATCCAGAGTCTTCACAGAAAGAGGAAAGTAATGACAGTGCAGGTAGCTCCATTGTGTAGTATCATAGTGAAGGCAATCTTCACATTCGGAGTTTATGATTCATGTAGCAGTATTCAGGAATCACAAATATAAGGAGAGGCCAAAAAAAAACTGACAATTTCACTATAAGAGAAAGTTCCTTTCCATTGAAAAACATGCAAGAAATATTTTTCCCAATCAAAAAGATTGCCATTCATTCAACTAAATTTAATCACATCGATACTAGAAGTCAAAAAGACTTAATAGTCTCATTTTGATAGGGGTTATCAAATTTATTCTTAGATACTTCTCTCTATCTCTTCTTTTAACTTGAATCATAATTGTACTATCTTGGCTTTTCTTCCTGTTTCATCACCAAATAACTTCAGCAGAGTTCAACCTAACAGTAGTTGACTATAACTGTGACCAGTGTCATTTGCGATGAAAGGAATACATCACACCTTAAAGTTAAAAGCTGAAATTGTGATTGCCAAAATATCAATTCATGCTTGCTCCATTAGAGGCAATAAAAATCCAAGGGATTAATTTTACCTTAGATAAATAAGGTACAACAACCTTAAACAGCTACATTTGAGCAAGTGCAGTGAAGAGGTTCTTTCAATTTCATATTCTATACATACTTACACTTTTTATTGGCCTTAGCAACCTAAAAACACTGCAGGCAACATTTCCAACCACCTGAAGTGTGTATGAAATTTGCCGATAGACTTCCTCTATCACAATTTATGGGTTGAACAGTTGCTTAACTCTAAATAGATTCAGTCTTTGAAGCCTCTAGTATACAAGTGTGTTAAGTTTGATCAATATGGCCACCCACTTAAACACAACTTCTCTTTTTTCCACTTTCCCTCCTAAACATGCTTTGGCAAAAAAAATGTTTCTATTTCATTCCTGCCATGTCCCTTTACATACACACAGTTATTATACTTTTGCATTGGCTCTGCAACTTTAAGATGTCAGGTCATTGTGAAAGATGCTACATAAATACAATTTTGTCCCTCTGTTATAGTAACTATATCATAACCCCATGTGGCAACATGTGCCTGCAGCTCATCTCAATTATTGTAATGCTCCTTGTATTAACACACTGGCATTCAAACAGCATGCTAGTATGTTCTCGTGGCCTGTCTCTATTTATGTTACGGTACTGCCATTTTACAGAGTCATATCAGCTCCCTTCATCATAGTTTTTCACATTTCACCTCTATACAGATGCGCTGTTATCCTTAAAATGGCCAGACCACCTGTTTTATAAGAGAAACTTGAAGACAGCATGTACAGCCTGACATCCCACTGTGCCTGAACAAACGGGTATACTAGAAATTGGGCTTCTTTTCTTCTACTTGGACCCAAGGCAAATTAATTTTGTAATAAAGAGGAATCGCAAAATAAAAATCAGCACTTCCCAGAGTGCTTCCTCCATAATCCGTTTGGCAATTTGATGCTGTCATTATACTTTTTAAAATTCCGTTGCATTTGCCTCTCCTAGTTTGCTAAGTGCTGTAACTCTCCTTTCAGCAGCCACAAGCAAATTCCCCTTCCCTTATCAAATTAGTAGCATCCTTGCTGATTTTCAATTTTTTTTTTTATTCAGAGCTATGAACTGAGAGCTGAAGGCAAACTTTGGACTGTGAACAGCAGCTTGTTTAAAAAAAGAGAATCAGCGAACCGTCACTTGATCACGAGGCCAGGCCTAAAAATTAAATGCAGGTTGTTTCTTGTTAAAAAGGTGCTCTCCCAATGCTTCAACTTCACAGTGGCTTGATGGTCAGATAGCAGATATTAAAATCATAACTGGGACCTCAGAGGGAGACAGCCAGTCTAACAAAGAGAGGCCAGAGTTTGAACTGGTTTTTGGACTGAGTTTGAGTCAGAAAGATTGTGCCTGTGAAAGATTCAGGTCAGAGGTTTGATTGTTCCCTACTTATCCTCTCATTATCAACTGATTGAAACTTGAGAATCTCAGTTAGAAGAATTAAATTAGTATTCCTCAGAGCCTGCTGGAAGATATATGCATGCATCGGTGTCATAAAATCATAAGAAACAGAAGTAGAATTAGGCCATTTGGCCCATAAGTCTGCTCTACCATTTGATCACAGCTGATATGTTTCTCAACTCCATTCTCCGCCTTCTCCCTGTAACTTTTGATTCCCCTTACAATCAAGAACTTATCTTTTCTCGGTCTCTGTCTTAAATACATGCCAGGACTAAGCCTCCAAGGCCTTCTGAGGCAATGTACTCCTCAAATTCACTACCCTCTGGCTGAAGAAATTCCTCATCTCAATTCCAAAGGATTGTGGCTTCACTGAGGCTGTGCCCTCAAGTCCTAGCCTCTTACAATCATAGAATCCCTACAGTGTGGAAGCAGGCATTCGGCCAATCAAGTCCACGCTGACACACCAAACAGCATCCCACCCAGACCCAACCCTGACTCTATCCCTGTAACCCTGCATTCTATTTGGCTAATCCACCCAAGCTACACATCCCTAAACACTATGGGCAATTTAGCATGACCAATTCACTTAACCGGTCCATCTCTGGACTGTGGGAAGAAACACATGCAGACACGGGGAGAACGTGCAAACTCCATACAGCCAGTCACCGAGGATGGAATCGAACCGGGTCCCTGGTGCTTTAAGGCAGAAGTGCTAATAACTGAGCCACTGTGCCACCCAGTCTCTTCTACAAGTGGAAACATCTTCTCCATGTCTATGCTATCCAGACCTCTCAGTATTCCATAAGGTTTAAATGAGATCCCCCATCCCCAATCCTAACCTCCAATCAAGTACAGACGCAGATCCTCAAGTGCTCCTCATAGGATGGTGATAAGCACTGCTGCCTCACAGTGCCAGGGATCCAAGTTCAATTCCAACCTTGAGCAACTGCCTGTGTGGGTTTCCTCTATGTGCTCCAGTTTCCTCCCACAGTCCAAAGATGTGCAGGCTAGGTGGATTGGCCGTGCTAAATTGTCCATAGTGTTCAGGGACGTGTAGATTAGGTGTGTTATAGGGGGATGGGTCTGGGTGGGATGCTCTGAGGGTCAGTGTGGACTTGTTGGCTGAAGGGCCTGTTTCCACACTGTAGGGATTAAATGATCTTCTATGATGACAAGCACTTCATTCCCGGGACCATTCCTAGCTCCTGAACCGGAGCCTATACGAATGCAATGCTGTTCATAATTATTTCACCGATTTCAAGATGGATAACAACTTCTGGATACTGCAATTGATTGAGCAGATGCCCCAGATCCATTTAATTACCTCTTTTATCATTCTTTACCTCATTCCATGCAGTTAAGTATTTCAATGCTGTGGATTTGCACTGAATACACTCCTTATGGGTTAAGTCATCCATACTGCCGTTTGCCACTCTGTAGCTGCTCAGTGACTGTCCTGTAACAGGATACTCAACTAACACAGATTCCCAAATGCACAGTGGTGGTGGATGAAAATTGACACACAACTAGACTGTCACAACTTTACAGATAACCATTTTGAAGTGCATGTTAATTGATTGATGCCTGCCTCTAGTCACTTATAGAGTCAATTACATTAATACTGCTGTTCAAGAGGAAACCAACTCATTCTACACAACTGTGATCAAACCCAACTCCTACAGCAATAAACAACTTGCATTTACTTAGCTCTTCCAGACCAGAAAGCCAGGTCATTTCTGGAGACTTGGACTCAAATCCTGCCATGGCAAATGGTGGAATTTGAATTCAATAATAATCTGGAATTAAGAGTCTGATGATGACCATTGCTGATTGTCAGTGGGAAAAATCCATCTGGTTCTATAACATCCTTTCAGGAGGGAGATCAGCAATCCTTACCTGGTGTGGCCTACATGTGACTCCAGACTCTCAGAAAAGTGGTTGATTCTCAACTGCCCTCAGAGCAATTAGAGATGGGTAAAAAATGCTGGTCCAGCCAATAATGCCCACATGAATGAACAAAAAAAGTGAATGCTTGAAGTGTTTTACGGCTAGCTAAATACCTTTTAAGTGTAATCACTTCTGTAAAGTTGAGAACATGTCATTGAGGTTGCACACAGCAAATTCCCACAGCAATGTGATAATGACTGGAGGATTTGTTTTTATAACGGTGATTGCGGGATAATTATTGGGCCAGGACACTTCGAATACCTCCCTTGCTCCAAAAGACATTTCAACCAAAAGATTGCAGCTCCAACAGCCCAAGTTTCCCTCAATACTGCACTGGTGTGTCAGCCTTGATTTTTATAATCTGCAAGTATATATCATATGATGATGAGGTAAACAAGTTGCATAAAGTTAAAAACATATACTGTGAAAAGTGACCTTGATCTGGAGTCCAGGAAGACCTTTACTTGCAAAATTCAAGTTAAAGGGAGCCCATCTCAATTAAAGAATAACGATTTAACTTGGGGCAAAAGGAATTGAAATGTTCTCACAATATATGAAACTATTATGATAAAAAAAAGTTAAAAAGGAATAACTACGGAGTACCAAGCTATAGATAGAAAGTCAATTTTCAGAACACAAGTTTAAAGATAATAAGCAGACAATTAAAGTTAACTTTTTAAAATTCTGAGCTTAATGTGAGGTATTACTACAGAAAATATCACTGAGGTGCTTAGCTATATGTATTTTGCCATTACATTACGATTTGTATTTTCTAACTTGGGCAGGTCACTGAATTCCAGTCTGGGGGCATATCCAGGGTTCAACCACAAGCATAATTATGATATAAATCTCAAGAACTTGCCAGTAACTTAAAGCATGATGTGGACATCTAATTTTGATATTTGTAAATTTACTTATATGATGATATGTAGCTTTTTTAATATATCAAAAAGGTCAACAACTTGATCACAAAAGTAAATGGATCTTGACCATCCAAACCTTGTAGAAACTATATGGATAAGCAGCTCAACAATTTGGTTGAGAGATACTGGCAACTTTGACCAGTTGTGCCATTTTAACCTACTCCTTTGAACGAGCTGCAAGGATACACACTAAAAGTTGGTTTTGACCCCTTTTTAATTTGGGTCCTAATAAGGTCATTAGTGCCTGGCTGAAATTTTAAACTCAGGCCTGTGGGTAGCTGTCTTGCCTTTTCACTCCATTAACCCAAGACCTGAACTAGAGATTTCCCCAGAAGACAATAAAATGACTAAATTGGTTATTAAACTCCTCTTGTAAGAACGGGATAAGCACAAGTGCTACTGTGAACCCAATATGGAAAACTTAGGGAATGTTGTACCAGACTCAATATCCCTGCAAGGCATTCCAGACCTAAACTGAACTGATAGTTTCTTCAATGGGCTGCGATTTTCTACAAGGAAGTCTGACAAGATAGCACCTTACTGCTAAGTTTGAAAAATGAACATGTAGCATGGTGTCCTGCCGGAAACCTGCTGGCAGTTAAATCCAAACTGAAACCATGGAGGGAGAAAGAGTGAAAATGCTCCTTGACTGTAACTACATTCCATGTAATGTGCTTCTAGGTCAATGATTATGACTCAAAGCGTAAATCACAAAATTGGTTATTTTGCAGAATGTGCACAAACAGCATAGTAGTTACAAAAGTACCTTCAATTGTATTTCCTATAACCCAAATAAGACTACATTATACAGGATAACAAATGGAATGCTAATTTTTGTTTTATTTTCCCCTTTGAGCCATCATACAAATCTGTCCAGGTAGTTTTACTTTGTGCATATTCATTTTATTTTCCATTTTCAAATATTTATCCAATTTCCTTCTGAATAATACAACCTCTGCCTCAAAAGCAACATTTCAATAATGAAAAAAATTCTCACACTAGCTTTCATTCTCCTAGAGATAATGATTCCATATCATATTACTTTATAATCCAGTGGGAATAATCTTCCAATAATTTATACCTTAAATTGGTGTGGTAGCACAGTGGTATTGCTCCTGAATAGGAATCCAGGGGTCTGAACTAACAATCCTTACAGAACAACACAAGGCAGTTTGAGAATGTTAGTTTTTATTTATCCGAAGAATATTTGTACAAGTGTTGTGGTTGACTCTGAAATTCCTTCTGAAGTGGCTGACAGTTGTATCAGAAACTGCTAGAGGTTCATAAATGCATTCTACACCACTTTCTGTGGGCAACTAGAGATAGGCAAGAAATGCCTGTGCTCAAGAAACTGACACAGAAACTTGCATCCTGAGTATTAAGTTTTTGATAAACTTCCAGTTTTAAAATATCTCTGTCAGATCTTTTAGTTTATCTTAGTGATCCAGTACCCTTTCCACGGCTATAACTTTATTCCCATAATTAAGAACCCAGAATTGAACATTGCTTGTCACTCCCCGAAAAAAACCCAAAACTTCCAATTACAACTTAATAATGGAGCACATTGTTGACTGGGGGCAAAAGTAAAATAACCTTTAACATATTTACGGATTATGAAGCAATTATGTCCTTGATTATTCCTCAGCTAGATGAGGCTCTCAACACAACAGTAAACCTCCATTAAACAAGACAACCTTCCAATATTATTTACCACAGTCCACCTCATTTGACTTACCTCAGTACAAATCAGTCATAAACAACAAATGCACTGTAAATTTTAAAAAGGTGATTTTCCAAACTTAAAATCAATACGTTATTTTAAGAATGCAGAATGATTGAGGTAAAAGCTGTACATTTATAATTCAATTTATGAAGTGAATTATACTGACACATTTAGGAAATGAACATTGAAAGAGAAACGAGAGATATATGAATGCCTTGTGTCAAAACAGTTTGAATTGATTGCTACAACTTCATACATTAAGTATTCCTCACCTTTTTCAGAAAGAAGATTAAATTCAGTGGGAGAATTTTCCTGTTGCACTCTGGTTTACTTTGTCAACAAAACTTTAATGAGATTTGGCACCTGGCATTTTACTGCATCTCCCTCGTTAAAGGGAGGCAAAAATACAAATAAAGAGCATGCACACAGGTTACACTTAACCGAACAATCTAACTCGCTATAGATCATGTGGAATACCATGGTATACTCGGAGAGTAACAACAAACACAAATAGAGAGTGAAAAGTTTCTCAAGTATTTCCAACCCTAAAATATTTACAAATGTATCACAAACTGTCAGTACTGCACTACATAGAATGTACAGATCATAAGTCTGCAGCCTAACTGATAATGTTAGTGTTTATGTTCCATACCAGACTCCTCCCATTATACCTAATCTAACCCCAAAAAAAATCCCCCTACACCATTCTTTTGTTTAATCCAGCTTCCATTTGAATGCATCTATACTACAGCTAACGTTGTTTTAACTGGCATCTTATGAACCGTCACTCTCCATAAACCACCAAGCATTATATACCTCAAATACTGTGAAGTTTACTATATCCTGTCCAATTACTATAGATTTTAAAAGTTTATTTATCTCAATCTAAATATACTTGTTGCTCAAACGGCCACATGAAATATCAACATTTGAATCAATTTCGAGTCACTTTACCCTCAGATACTACAATGTCTGAGTAGTCAGTTGAGGGTGCAAGTGAGAAGGCTCTCTGCTGCTGTGCATACCCCCTGCATTACGTTTCTATTACATAGTGTGTATTTTTACATCAATTATGTGGGTCTCGATTATCCAGAACATTTGATCAATTGACACATTCCTGGTCCCACTGGTGCCAGACAATAAAAAATTTACTTCATTTACCTCACTTTTTGTAATAACATGTTCTATGAACTAACTATGCCATGAAAAGAGTTCTCTCCCAAATCCCCTATTGGATTTATTAGTGACTATTTTATATTCATGGTCCCAGGATTCAGTCTGTCTTACCACCTCCACATCTACCATTTTATCAAACACTTGCATAATCTTGAAAGATCTCAACCAGCATTTTCAGCATTTTATCTTTTTCACAGCAAATGACACCAGTGTGCTCAACCATTCTTGATGAAATAATCTCAGCTGGAAGCATAGAAACCTGGATCAAAAATAGGTCATTTAACCCATCAAGCCAGCTCTGCCATTCAAAACGATTATGGCTGATCCTATATCTCAAAGCCATACTCACGCATTCTCCCCATACCGTTTGACACATTTAGTTTCTAGAAAACTTTGCATTTCTTAAATATATTCACTGCCTTTGCTGGCAGAGAATTCCACAGGTTTCACAACTCCGAGTTAAGACATTTCACTATCTTAGTCTGAAATGGTCTACAGCATTTCATCAAAATGGGAACTCTTGTTTCACTTCCCCCTAACCACTCCCAGGGAAAACATAATTCCTCCATCCAATTCGTCCAGATCTATCAGAATTTCATTTGTTTCAAAGGGATTCTATCTCATTCTCTAAACTCAAATGAAACAGACCCAACTGACGCAATCTCTCCTCAAACAACAAGTTTGCCAGCTCAGGAATCAGTCTGTTGAACTTTTTCTACACTCCTTTGATACCAAGTATATATTTTCTTAGGGAAGGAGACCAAAGCTGCACATGGTATTCCAGATGTGGCCTCACCAAGGCCCTGTACAACTGCAGTAAGACTTTGGTGCTCATGTACTCAAATCCACTTGCAACAAAGGTCAAAGGTCAACTGGGCAAAATCATCGTTAAAGCTCAGGCATTGCTGTGTGGGTAAAGGCCATGTTGCTACCCTTTGCAGTTAACGAAGTCCCTGATTTTAAAGACGGTCTTGTGGTGCTGCGGTAGTCTACTTAGCTTTGAGCTAGAAGAAGCAGGTTTAAGTTTCACCTGCCCTGGAGGGGTGTTACAACATGTCCAAAGAAGTTGATTAACAATATTTTAATTGGAGGATAACTGGGGTTAATTTGGGCTTGTGGCATAGTGATAGTGCCCTGCCTCTGGACCAGACATCTAGGTCTGACTCTCACCTGCCCTGGAGGTGCAAATACGTCAATTCAAAATACTTACCACTTGTCCTAACTGCTTACTGCACTTGTATACTTTCTTCCAATGGCCAGCATATGGGGGAACCCAGATCCCTTTGTATATGAATCTTTCCCAATTTTACTATTTAAATAATACTTTGCCATTCTATTTCTCCTACCGAAGTAGGCAACTTCACATTTATCTACAGTTCATCGTATCTGCCAAGATGCTGCCCACTCAACTTGTCCAAGTCACCATGAAGCCTCCTTACATACTCTTCAATGCTCACACTCCACTTAGTTTTATGTCGTCAGCAAAACTGGAAATATTACACACAGTTCTCTCATCCAAATCAGTGACATGCATAACAAATAGGCGGGCCTCCAAGCATGTATCCCTGTGATACCAGACTTGTCACCACCTTCCACTCCAAAAACAGCTCATTTATTCCTATTTTGTTTCCTGTCTGCTAACGAATTCCCAAACCATGCCAGTATTTGACAATGGGCTTTAATTTAGTACAATAACCTCTTCTGCAGAACTTTTAAGCTTTAGGAAAATCTAAGTACTCCACATTCACTGGTTATCCCTCATCTATTTTGTAGTTACATCTTCAAAAAACTCCAAGTTTATCAACCATGATTTCCCTTTCATAAATCCAAGCTAACTCTGTATAAATAACCTAGTTATTTATTAAGTATCCTGTTATTACCTCCTTTACAATAGACTGCAGCACTTCTCCTACAACTGATGTTATGTTAACTATTTGCTCAGGCTTCATCCTAGTATACTCATTAGGTCCCTCAATATCCTTTTTAGGACATAGAGACAACAACTGAGCAAGTGCATAAAACACAGTTTTTTTTAAAAAAATATTAACATCGCAATAAACAGTACATCTCCACAGTTCCATGTCCAACACCTCTACTGTACTTCCAAATCTGACCTCATTGGATCTAGACAGCAAAACGGAAAAAAAACTGTATTTGACCCCACTTGCTACTTCTATAATAACGAGTATTTTGTCACATCCATCTCAATTGTAAGTTCAGTAACTAATGCTTCAGTTTAGTGTCATACAGTATATACTGTTCTTTTCAGATACACTCAGCATTATATGTTAATGAAATCATAATGACAAAAGTCAGCCTTGTCATCATTTTACTGGAGATATTAAAAAAAGGCACCAAATTTGCTGAATTGCAGATTTTGTAACAAAATCCATGTTAGACTATTGTAGTCCCCGATCCTTCAATGGCAAATGTATACCACAATTTACTGGTATAATAATTAGTTTATGCCACGGTAAGTACAACAGTGAATCAGTAAATACACACCTAACAGGCTAAGCAAACACAAATTGAATTCAATGTTACTTAACAAAAAAAAAGTCTGTATTTATGTAACAGATTTAAGACATCTAAGAAATTGTAGAAAATTGAAAAGCATTGTAAAGCAGGAGCATTATCAAAACAAAATTTGACATTGTCCTGATGAGCAACAACTCGGGCAAAGGGGTAGGTTTTAAGAAGTATCTTAAAAGAGGAATAAGTGGTAGAAAAGCAGGACTCCTTAGGGGAGGAACTGCAAAGTTTCTAAAGCTTAGAACGTCAGCAGCTCAAGATGTACCCAGCAGGGGTGGAAACCAAAGAGGCACAAAAGCCAGAATTGGAGAAGTGCTTGAATTTTAAGTGGGTTATAATGCTGGAGGCGGTTGTCAGGGGGACAGTGAGACCATCAGGGGATTTGAAATAAAGATCAATATTTTAAAATAGAGTTTGGTGTAAGTCAAGATATGGACAAAGTTTTGGATGAGCTCAAATTTATGGAGGGTGTAAGTTAGAAAATCAGCCCGGCTCAATGACAGAACATAAATCAAATGATGTTACAAGAGAGGAGTAGCAGCCTTGGTAATGAAGCAGATACATGGTCAGAAGTTTATGTTGAGGTGAAAGACAACTCCAAAGCCCAGGAGTGTTTAAATATAGCTGGGCAGAAACAAGCACACCTGTAACTCAAGGGCAATTTTTAATATGACTGATTACTTCACTGACATTCAGGGATCCTGACTTTCCACTGAGAAAGTAAGAACAAACCTGAGGTTTACTGCCCTCAATTATGAGGAATATGTAATCCCTATGCTATAGCCCAATGTTATTTCCATTGTGCTTATTGGATTATCAGAAGGTAGAAATATGCATGTTGAGACCAGTATTGCCCCCATTCAGAACTCACCAAACAAATGGTCTACATTGTGTTTTTAAAAAAAAACAGTTCTACTTGGATGGTAGTTAACACTGCCGTAAGTTTCTTTTTAAGAAATTAGAAACCAAAAGTGTACTTCGTCTGTTGGAATAATTTAAGCACCTGGTTTATAGTTATTTGATTCTGCAGCTTTATCAATCTACAAAACCCAAATTCTAAAACCACTATGTTTTTAAGCTTCTTGATTTTCCTGTCTCCAGTGAGGATACATTTAGAAAATAACTGTTGCTCCATGCTGCACATATCGTGAAAGTTTTCCAAGAATCATATCCCAAAATGTCAAGACATTTACATTGTCAAATGGACCGTGCCAGAAAGTGAACAGTGTACCAGCTTCCAAACGACAGCACAAGATATAACATTAATATTTTGAAAACATAGTAGAATATAAGTTAAGACAAAACATCAATTTTTTCTTCAACGTTTGGACATAACAGAAAGAACTTGCATCTTTGGAACAACTAATTTCATAGACGAAAGCAAAGTACTGCAGATCAAACTCCAAGCCCCAAAAGGAGTCATATCTCAAAACATTAACTTTGTTTCTCTTTACAGATTCTGCAAGATCTGCTGCATTTCTCCAGTACTTTCTAGTTCATTTCTTAGGTGTCCGCTGTGACTTAGAGGCAGACGGAAAATTAAAATTGCACTCTAGAGACTTTAGCACAAGTTAGTCTGACACTTGCCATACAATACCGGGGGAACACTGCACAGTTAGAATCCCTACAGTGTGTGGAAACAGGCCCTTCGGCCCAACAAGTCCACACCGACCCTCAGTGCATCCCACCCAGACCCATCCCCCTATAACCCATCCCTGAACACTACGGGCAATTTAGCATGGCCAATCCACCTAACCTACACATCTTTGGACTGTGGGAGGAAACCGGAGCACCCGGAGGAAACCCACGCAGACAAGGGGAGAATGTGCAAACTCCACACAGACAGACACCCGAGGCTGGAATCGAACCTGGGTCCCTGGTGCTGTGGGGCAGCAGTGCTAACCACTGTGCCACCGTGCAACCTTTCTGATAAGGCATTAAAACAGAAGATCATGCCCATCTCCCAACCTTCTGCCCCCTCAGGTGAGCAACAACGATCTAAAGGCATTATTCAATGAAGTGAGCAAAGTTCTTCCTCCATGCCTAGCAAATATTTATTCCTCACATCAACATTGTTAAAACATTATTGCATTGTTATTTGTAGGACCTTGGTATACTCAAATTACCACCACATAACCTACTTCACACAACAACCTACCAAATACTTCTACAGAGTGTTGAGCGTCACCCTGAAGTTCTGCAAGATATTATGTGAATGCAATACTTAATTTTTATCCTATCTTCTAGACATCCCAATATGATTCTCAACAGATGAATTATGGTCACTTTTATTACATTGGCAAATAGAGCAGTGTTATGGAAAACAAAAAGACCTGCATTAACATACTGGCACTTCACAATCTGTGTTCTGAAGCACTTTAAAAGCAAATCAATCTCAGATAAATTAATGAGTAGTTTGGACTCTTTTCCCAAAAGGCTGTCAACGCTCAGAAAATTAAACTTCCGTGATGGACACACACATATTCAATAGGTAAGAAGGTATCGAAGGATGTGGAGCCAAGGCAGGAAAACCGAGTCGAGGGCAGATCAACCACAATCCAATTGCACAGCGGAGCAGATTTGACAGGGCTAATGGATTGCACCTGATCTTATATTTGAGAACCACTTGGAAGGGCAGTGCCTCTTGTAGTGTAGGAAATATGACATCTGGTTTATGTACAGCAAACCCTCACAAATAGAAGTGATACAAATGACTAGATCACTGATGCTTCAGAGATAAAACAGTGCTAGAACACACACCAAACAAACAATTCCTCAAATAGTGTCATGGAACCTCAGCATAATATTTCATCTGAAAATTGCACTTTCAACAGTGCACAGTCCCTTAATAATGCACTGGTATCAGCCTAAGAACATTGGACCTTCAACCACTTGAGTTTGTTCTGTCACTCCATAATACCGTAAGAAACAGGAACAGGAGCAGGCCATTCTGCCCCTCGTGATGCTCTGCCATTCAGTAGGATCATTGCTGATCTGACAATCCTCAAGTCTACTTTTCCCCATAACCTTAGATTTTTTTTTATAAACCTCTAAACGTCATCCCTCAGCCACCTACTCGCCAGAGAAAAAAAGTTTTAGCCCATCCAGCCTCTCCTTATAACTCAAACTTTTCAGTCTCGGTAACATCCTTGTAAATCTTTTTTGCACCCTTCCAGCTTCAATAACATCCTTGCTATAGCAGGGCGACCAGAACTGTATGCAGTTACTTCAAACATGAGCATACTGATGTTTTGTACACCTGTAACATGATGTTCGCTAACCTTAAGTTCATATTTTTCCAAATGTGAATAAATCCTAACCCTAAGCATCTTCTCCAATAATTTCCATACTACTGACGCAAGGCTCAGCCTATAATTTCCCAGATTATCCCTATGAGCTTTATAACTGTATGACTCCCCTATTGATCAAGAATCTATCTCAGCCTTAAATATACACAAGAACTCTGCTCCCACAGCTCTCTGCAGCAAGGAATTCCAAAAGATCACAAGCTCAGAAGACATTCCTCATCTCAGTCTTAAATTGGTGTCCTTTAGTTCTGAGACCATGCCCTGTGGTTGTAGGCTTTCCAATGAGGGTAAACATCCTGCAAGCATTTATGCTGTCAAGTCCCTTAAGAATCCTATATGTTTCAATGGAGTTTAGAAGAATGAGAGGTGATCTGAATCCCAAACGGTCTAGGCTTTGCTCGTAAGACAATCCCTCCATACCAAAGATCAATTTTGTGAACCTTCTCTGATCTGCCTCCAATGAAAGGATATCGTTCATTAAATAAGGGGACCAAAACTGCTCACAGTACTCCAGATGTGGTTACACCTGCACCTTGTACAGATGAAGCAAGACTTCACTACTCTTATACTTCAACCTCTTTGAAACAAAAGGTCAACATTCCATTAGCCTTTCTGATTGCTGGCTGCACCTGCATGCTAGTTCTCTGTGGTTTTGTGCACAAGTACCCCCAAGTCCATTTGTGTTGCAGCTTTTCTCTGTTTAAATAGCAAACTGTTCTTTTGTTCTCCCTTCCAAAATGAACAACCTCACGTTTTCCCACATTATGTCTCATTTGCCATCTTTTTTCCCCACTTACTTTGCCTATCGATATCTCTCTGAAAACTGTTCACATCCCCTTTGCAACTTGCTTTCCCACCTGTTTTTGCATCATATGAAAATTTGGCTACAGTACATTCACTTCTTTCCTTCGTCATTAATAGGTATTGTGAACTGTCGTGGTCCCAGCACTGATCCCTGTGGAACCCTACTTGTTACAGGTTATCAACCTGGAAAAGAGCCGCCTATGCCAATCGTTGTTTCCTGACTGTTAGCCAATTCTCGATCTGCACCAATAGATTACTTCCAACACCATGGGCACTTGTCTGATGACAACTTTTTGTAAAGTGCCATGTTGAACATCTTCTGGAAGTCCAACACGTCTACAGTTCCCCTCTATCCACTCATTGACACTTCCTAGAAAAACTCCAATAAATTTATCAGACATGATTTCCTTTAAATGAAGCAATGTTCGATTAGATTATCATTTTCCAAACGTACTTATCAATTCTTGAACAATTCATTTCATCAGTTTTCCAACAACAGATGTTAGGTTAATTGGCCTATATTACCCATTTTTTGCCTATCTCCTTTTTGAATAAGTGTGTCAGAGTTGCAGTTTTTCATTCCTCTGGTACTTCTCCACTATTCAAGGATTTTTGGAAAATTACAAACAATGCATCCACTATCACTGTAGCTACTTCTTTTAGGATCTACAATGAGATTCTCATAATATCGTGGCTGATCTGTGGCGAAACTTCACAGAATAGATTACACATAAATGTCTGGAGTGGGGCTTGAAACTACAACATTTGACAAATCGAGAATGCTATCAAGACATCAGGCTGAACTATTATTGAGTTCAATATTGAATTCAATACTTTTAGGGCCTAAACTCTCCCATGTCCCAGCCCCCCACCCCATACACCAGGCCTTGTTACCACATAGCCTGCCACTACACACCCCCTGTTATTAGTCACTAACAGTCCCCATTATGAACTATTCACCCTCCCAGCCTGATTGTTAGCAACTCCTTTGTCGGTCCAACTGCCTTTCTCTCTCTTTGGGCTCTATCTTATCGTTTACTCCCTACCCCACTCACCTCCCTATTTTCTGCATATAAACTGACGTTTTCCCAGCCACCATCAATTCTGAGGAAGGGTCACCGGACCCGAAACGTTAACTCTGTTTTCTCCTTCACAGATGCTGCCAGACCTGCTGAGCTTTTCCAGCAACTTTGTTTTTGTTCCTGATTTGCAGCATCCGCAATTCTTTTGGTTTTTATTATTATTATCTAACAGATGTGGAGGTGTCAGTGTTGGACTGGGGTGGATGAGGTCAGAAGTCACACAACACCAGGTTATAGTCCAACAAGTTCAGCTGGAATCACAAGCTTTTGCAGCACTGCTCCTTCATTAGGTGGAGTGAAGAGAAGCAAACAGGTGTACAATTTATAAGCAGAGAGATCAATTTGGTGAGACCCTCCATACACAACTCTTATACCTACCATATTATTCCAGCACCAGCTGATTTTTAAAATAATTATCTCTCTGCCTCAATTATTCAGATTATAGGTCATCCCTTCACTTGCTATTCAGCTGTTAACACTTTTCTCACACCATCTGAGCATTTCTGATCACCTGCAGAGTCTTAATATTTAGCCTGTCGGCACTTCACTCACACCATTTGTACGATCTTTTGATCTCTCTGCCGATAAATTATGCACCTGTGTGCTTGTCTTCACTCCACTTGATGAAGGAGCAGTGCTCCAAAAGCTTTTGATTTCAAATAAACCTGTTGGACTATAATCTGGTGTCGAGTGACTTCTGACCTTGTTATATTACAGTGTAGAGTTTGCTAGGTAGTCAACCTTATTACTTAATGATTTCAGCAGAATCCCAAAGCAAATGTCTTAAGAGATTTAACCTACACGTTTTCTCCAGGTAACCTGGTAGGTAATGATGATGATACATTGGCAGGGGATAGGTTGGAGAAAGGTTGTTGGTATGTAAGAGGGGGTGGAGCAGTCTCTGCGCGCGTCGTGTTGGGAATTGTAGTCCGCTAGGAATTCCAGCTCGTTTTACGTCACCTGCAAACTGAACGACCTGGACTACATATTCCACAATGCATCGCAAACACCACACATGCGCAGAACCACCGATGTGTCCAGAAAAATCTACTGCACAACACACATCCGTTCCCCCCCAACAAAAAAACTTTCAGCTGCAATCTCACTCCAAAAACCACACCAGACATCTGCTTAAAAAAAATAAAGTTCTCACGAAGAACTGCAGAACAGGAAAGGCCCTTTGCCTTCTTCATTAATAATCAGGGGAAACAAAAGAATTAACCACGAGAGAAAAATGCAAATGGGAGATATGTTTTAACCATGTCACCTCGGTTCCAATGCAGTATGTGGAATACGAAAAATTTCGACTGCGCTGCTTAATTTTTTTTCTCTCCACCCCCTGTCAGACTCTCTCCCGCCAAAGCGCATCGGGAGACAGCGGCATACTCACCCGAGCCGGCCAGTGGGGATAACCCTTCATTTTGGCAAAAACCAGGTCTCCAGCTTTGAAACTGTGAGGCATTTTCTGTCTGATCTGATTTGACTCAGTCAATCTGTTTCCACATACAACAGGCCCCAGCCTAGGTGCAGCCCGACACTGACTCTTTCGAATACTGGACAGGGCCCCTTGGGGGAGGGGGGGGTAGAAACCTAACCTGCTGCCAGAAATCCCGCCTTTCCCCGCCTCTGATTGGCCCCTTCTCCCCGCGCCGCGGCAGCGACGAACCCTGATTCGCGTTACGGCCCGTCGATCGTATGACGTCAACGCCAGGTTTCTGTGGTACGTACAAAAAGGCTGCCTAGTTTGCTTGTGCTAGAATGAGCTATGGTTGTTGTGTGGATACTCTTGCAGAAGTGTTGAAAGAAATAAATTTATCAGGATTGTATTGCATTGCGTGTCCTGCCAAAATTTGAACTGTTATATGATGTACTTTTGGAAGTTTCGTGGTTTATTTATAATTTGGGGGATAAAGAAGTTTTTTCTGCTTTGGTTGTGTCAGCAGCACAGCCCAACATCCATATTTTGCCAACAATGATGAATATGGTTAACAAGGGAATAATGACCAATTTTTTTTTGGAATATGGGTTGTGGACATATAAACAGCAGAGATAACGCCTCTGCTCTTGTTTAAAATGATGCCCTGC
>NC_063360.1:9942830-9985429 GCF_021869965.1 Rhincodon typus
AAATGTGAATGGCAGAAAGGCCATTATCAAAGAATTTCAGGAATGGTACAAACAGAAACCTTCTGCACACATGCTTGCGTTTGCTGCTTCTGATTCCTCGGGTCCTGTAGGATCTGATGCCTCCAGACCTCAGACTCCCACAGTGGATGATGACTTGACCATTCCATCCAAGGCAAAATTGCAGCGGCTTATTTCAGAAAATGGAGTGTATGAGAAAAGAACGGCTTTCAGGCTGAAGTGCTGGTATGTACATGAAGAGGTGCTGAAAAAATTTAGGATGGAGAATCTTCCTGTTCCAGGACAGTGGCATTATCTCACACAAGTCCAATCTGCAGTCAAGGAGGAAAATACCATTCCAGCAGGAAGTGGACAGAATTCTCCTTGTTTGGGAAGGAATACAGGGCAATGTGTAACTGGCTCAAGCAAGAGGAAAGCTGCTGGAAGTATGTCAATCAAACAGTTTATGCACAAGTTTGTAGATGCTGATGGTCAGGTAAGATCTTGTCCTATCAGTGAATTACATTTAATTCTCTTGTATGCTTTCTTATTTAAGAAACCTCTTTTCTCATCACTCCCACTTTATAATGAAAAATTTTCCTGAGAAATGCTGGTAGCTTTTTTGTATTGAGGTCAAAAAGTGGCCACTAATAGCAGCGGACAGTGTTGGAGTTGATTAAGCTGAGTATTTTTGTGGTTTTTGAGGATTGGAGAATCAGGTAGTAGCTTGAAACAAGCACTTGCTGATGTATTAACGAGAAGATGAAGGCATGTCTACTGGTGGGCAGAGTAATGGGTGGTGAGGGGAGCAGTTATTCACAGGGCACAACACCATTAGGGTGATGGGAGAAATTCAACAAATTTAACAAGGCATGCAGGAGTAGTCAAGTCTCGAGTCTTCAGAAACTTAGCTCATAGTTGAGAAATGTCTACTATGTATTTTCTAAGGTGGCAATCATGCAGGTTACTGGAGTGACATGAATGTTGTTAGGAACTTTGATTTTTGCCAAAATAAAACTGGGGACAGGTTGTGACAACTGGAGAATAGTGCAGCAATTTCTAGGTGAACAGAAGTGGTAGAAAGGTAACGTCAGCATAGTCCCAGAGGTCCATTGTGCTGCTCTCTCATTAGAGAGACGGCTGTCTCTGAAGGTCTCTTAACCTGAAGGTCTCCATGCCTTAGCGAAGGAGTGAGGTTAAGAAGGTGGGACCTTCATGATGACCTTAGCCAGTACGAGAATTGAATCCACACCTTTGGCATAAGTCTGCATTGCAAACCAGCCATTCAGACAAGTGAGCTAACTGACCTCTTAGAACTTGATGGTGTCAGCATTCAATCAGAAGCCAATCCTATTTTTTTTGTGAAGTTGCCCATGATTAAGAGTTGAAATGGATACAAGGAAATGACTGGTAAAAGAAGAGATCATTAAGAGGCAATGTAGTGCATGGAACTAAATCAGGAAATTATGGAGCTGGTGAGCTGGAGGAAACATTGGAATTTGTTCAGTTGATGATACAAAAACTTTTGAATGTAATAATTTTAAATGTCCCAAGACCCTGCTTAATTGCAGAACCTCCTCAAAGATTTGTAACCTATTGCAATCAACAGCAACTCCTAAAAGTGATAGCTTACCATTGTGGGAAGGATTGTTGCTTAACACAATAGACACCTCTGCAGTATTAGCCAGGTACCCATACTGGTCATCCTTTTCCTTTTCTGCGATTTAAGGGGATGCAATGGCCTAGTGGTATTATTACTGGACTGTTAATCCAGAGACCCCGATAATGTTCTCGGGACCTGGGTTCAAATCCTGCCACAGCAGATGGTGGAACTTGAAGCCAATAAAATATCTGGAATTAAGAATCTAATGATGACCATGACTCCATTTGTCGATTGTCGGGAAATGCATCTGGTTCACCAGTGCCCCTTATGGAAAGAAACTGCCATCCTTACCTGGTCTGGCCTACATGTGACTCCAAGCAGCAATGTGGTTGACTCCGAACTGCCCTTTTGGCAATTAGGGATTGGCAATAAATGCTGCCTAGACAGCGACCTACTCATTGCAATTGACAGAGACTAAGATTGTCCAAACTTTAGATTTTGATGGGATCTGAATCTGATTTGATTTACAGCCAAGAAGCCTGCAGTGAAAACTTGCAGTATCTTGACATGAAGATGGAAAATTGCAGTGCAGTTCAGTTCAATTCAAACAGCTATTTCCGTTTATACTGAAATCTACCATTGCTAACTTATTGATCTTAATCTGAGCAAACCTCTGTTAAGAAAGCTTCCTCAGGAGGCTAAGGAAATTCGGCATGGCCATAAAGACTCCTACAAATTTTTGTGGATGTACCATAGAAAACATCCTACCCGCTTGCATCACAGCATGGCATGGCAACTGCTCTTCCCAAAACCAAAATAAACTATAGTGTTGTGAACACAGCCCAGTCCATCATGCAAACCAGCCTCCCATCCATTGACTCCATCTATACTTCCCATTGCCTTGGGAAAGCAACTAACATAATCGAACACCCCAGTTATACTCTCTTCCACCCTATTGTATTGCACAGAAGATATATGTTCGTTTACATGTATGAACAGATTCAAGAACAGCTTCTTCCTTGCTGTTATCAGACTGTTGAATGGACTTCTTTTAATGTTAATGTTGACTTCTCTGCACCTTCTCGGTAGTTGTAACATTGTATTCTGCACTCCTGTTTTATAACCTGATGCACTTGTATAGAATGATCTGCCTGTAAAGCACTTAAGACAACACTTTTCACGGTACCTCAGTACACGTGATAATAATAAATCAAAACAAATCTTAAAGATTGGAAAACTCTTACTTCCAAATGCGAGATCAGATTAAATTCTTGTTTTTGCATGTTTCCACTTGAGGTTTAGAAAATAATTAGACCGTCACTGTTTGGTGGGGGGGGAACAAATCATTACTGCAAATTGTGCAAAGGTTACTTCTCTTGGACTAGTAAACCTATATATTTTTTTCTTGTCATCCTGTGAATATCATTCCCTGACCCAGTATTTAGACTCCATTTTTCCATCATGTGCACCAATTGATAGTTGAAATAGTGTCTCATTCTGCTCCACACCCCCCCACCATCTGTATCTGTCGTTTTCTATATCCCAGCCCCACACCAGCCTACTTAAAACCAATGGCCATTGATACTGGACATAATGCAGTAGCTCAACCATTTACATTTGGATATTTATCGACTAGCTTGAATGTGTTAAAATCAAGACCAAACAGTAGTCACTAAGTATTTTCTGGAGCTTTGGTAAACTCCAGAAGTTCCGTCCTGGCGGATTCTGTAGATTAAAGTTTATATGCTGAAATGATTTCTGTGCAGGCAGTCAAGGATTTTTTGAATTTATATGCAATGGTGAAAAGTCCACCAGTATTCCACATATTTAGCATGTTGAGTAACAATTGAAAGCTATCTCAAGGTGGAACAATTAAGATGTATGAAAATATGTATTGACTGAATAGACCATGAGCTTTGGGCCAATTGACTGCTCAAAACATGATATCATTTTGAGGTTGATCCTGACAGTTGAAGAGACTCCAGTTTTTTAAAGTTATAGTATATGTCAAGATATGTTTTGATTCCAACTATTACCACAAACTGCAAAGGGGAACTGGCATATGATTTATCAGCACCACCTGAATGGTTTACATGAATTTTACTATATTATGCCAAACGTACTCCCCTCTGTCTCCATTCCAGTTTGCAGGAAGGAAATACTTGCAGCAAAAGAGAGACTTGTGGAACAGTTCTTAATGTCAACCACCTGTCTCTGGATTGGTCTTTCAGCAAAATATTGAGTACTCAAAATTATCAGCTGCTGTCAACATGTTAGGCAATGTTTTATTTTTCTCTAGTTAGCAAGATAGGGAGTGTCTCTTAAACTGGAACACTAATTTTCTTTTGCCTTGCTGTGATTTTTTTTTGTGTACTTTTGAGGCTTATTTTGTATGCAACAGCTTTTATCTGGTTCCTGCGATGCTTCACTTGTGCCAATATTCAGATAAAACTGGAGATGATATTGAAAAAACAGATTAACCTTGTGGTGCACTTCTTGTTTTCTAGACTGAAGTAATGGAGACAGATGGTTTTCAAGCAGATACAGAAGAAGATGATGATGCAGACTGTGTTATTGTTGAAGTACACACAAATAATCCTGCTCCAAACAGAGAAGGTACACAGTTGATTTTTATTCTTTTATATAAAAGCATCCTCAATATTTCAAATAGCTGCACTGACCTGTATGGAGACATGTATTGAGAACTGAGCATTTTAGTTGCAGACAAACCTGTATGCATTATGTGATGCTCATTCTTGTGTCGTTTATCATGTTCCCTCTTTACTATTATTTACACACTTGGTCTTGCTGGAAAGGTTGTCTCTGTTTTTTTTTGTCTGTAATTGGATTATCTACTTTTTTCTATTTTATTACCTCATTTTTTTTTAAATTTGTTACCAGGTCAGGGTCAGGTTTTGACTATTTTAAACACAACTGCTTTGCCAATTAGATCAAAGTTAATCTTTGGTACTGGGTCTCAAACATTGGTTTTGTTTCATGAAACATTGGTAACCACCTACAGTGGTGACACTGCCTTCAGTACACTTGGCTTGCTAGAGCACGTTGTGGAGAGATTTAAACATCAAACACATTTCTGTGGTTTGATTGTCATAATACGTATCTGGGTAAAAATGGCAGACTTGCTCCCTAAAGCACCCCTGTGAACTATATTTCTTGTGATTGAAACCATTACTGATCATAGAATTTTTAAAAAAATTTTAATGTATTTGAACTGAATTTGAATATTGCATAGTGGAATTTGATCTTGTGTTTTGAGGTTATACTGCTGAACCATTGACTATTTTATTGTGCATTACAGTTACAGGCTGTTACTGAAGAATATCTGTTATAAGTTCCCAAAATTTATGATGGCTGTTTACGAATGGGATGCTTATCTTTTTCCCCTTTCCTCCTCTTCCCCATTCCCTCAACTCTGCCTCCAATAACCCCCACCCAGGGAGTAAGGAGCAATCCGCAGACTTATGCGCTGGATTGGTGAAGAGTGAAGAAATGTCAAACCGATCTATCTCTGGACTGGTCAGCAGTGAGGCACAGCCTGTAGTGTTGTGTTGTGGTTTAGCAGCTGGTGATGCTCAGTCCACAGAGCCGAGCTCAGACCTGACCACTGAAGAGACGATGGACATTGAACCCTGTGAAAATGCTGCTGTCAAACTTCCCAACAGACCCTGAATTGATTTAAGATATATATATACTAATAGCTGTATGTATGTAGGCTACTTTTTAGAAACTTTTTACAACAACTTTTTTTCTGTATCATTTCATAAACTTTGACTTAAAATACTTGAAGTTCTGTTTAAAAAAATAAAATGGCACTTTTGCAACAGATTTGTAACTTGATAATTTAAAGCAAGTAAAACCACTGGCTTCCCTAAACACACTTGCAACTGTACAATGTGAAAGATGTTTGTATAATGGAATTTCACAATCCTTTTAAATTAATGCTTCCCAAACTGTTTGCAACTGACTCCAATTTGAGGCTTAAACTATTGTAACCTCTTAGTGAGCTGTGACAGGAGAGGAGTTAACTTTTTGGAGCAAGGAGAAGGGGTTTACCCATGGCTGTCTGAGCTTGCAAACCTAGAATTTCAGCTTGTGGCCTGATGTGAGGTCATGATCCCAACTTTGGGAAGCTCTGACTTAAACAACACTATCCTTGCTTCACTCTGAAGCACTGGTGATTTGTTTAATGTCAATTTATTTTAACTTGGTTAAGGTAATATAGCTTTCTTTTTTATAGTACCATTCAGCATTGCCATCAACAGCTATGAGGGATTTATATTGTATTTGTAGATAATGGATGTCTACTTGGAACACTTTTACATTTGACTTGTAATCTCATGAATAGATATTGATTTTCATATTTGTTTCTCTTGTCCTCATCCTTCCATCATCCACAAGTCTCTGAGATATTACTTTAACAGATTTACATGGGTTATTTTATTTTAAGATGGTTGTAGTATAATAGACTTCAAATCTAATTTATACAAACTCACTGTGCCATTCCTACCCAAAGACAAACTGTAGACATCAATTTTTATGACAACTGAAGGTTAGAGCCAAGCCTTGTACACTGCTTTTGAGATTTAATTTGCTTAATAAGCTCACAGTTCTACCTTGTATTTAATAATGTGTATTTGTGTCTAGCTTGCATTAAAATCAACTGTTCACAAGCAAGATGATGATCTTGTTGAATCAGCTTTGAGGAATGAGGGACCAGAGCGATGAGATCAACTGGAAAACTAATTGGTAGATTTTAGATAATTCATCAGTTTGTTCTTTGGCATTTTCATTTTAATCTAATATTGATGTTTATAACCTGCTTTTTTTTGTGTGTGTGTGTGTGTGTGTGTGTGTATACACAAAGATCAGATTTGATTGTCATGACAATCGTACTGTTCTTGGTGCACTGGTTCCTTTGCAGAATGATATGATATGAAATGTATACTGGTTAGGCTGACATTGGCTTCTCAACCATGAAACTTACAGGATACAATTTCAATCAGATCGTCTCCTGCCCACCTCCCGAACACAACTGCTCACAATATTCCAAATGGGATTTGACCCGAACTTTATACAGCCCCAGCAATACATCTGCTTTTGCATTCTAGCCGTCTTGAAATGAATGCTGACATTGCATTTGACTTCCTAACCACTCATGGAACCTGCATGTTAACCTTTGAGTGCTGAACTAGGACTCCCAAGTCCCTTTGTCCTTCAGCTTTCTTTCCAACAAAAAGTGTATAACCTCGCACTTTCCCACATTGTATTAGATCTGTCACTTCATTGGCTACATGCCTAGTATGTTCAAGTCTTTTAGCATCTCCCCTTCCTCAACACTGCCTGTCCCTCCACCTATCTTTGTGATGCATTTTGCAGATGACAATGTCCTCTGTTCTGAAGAAGGGTCCAGACCCGAAACGTTAGCTTTCCTGCCTGGCCTGCTATGTTCATCCAGCTCTACGCTTTGTTCTCTCAGATTCTCCAGCATCAGCAGTTCCTACTATTTCTGAAATGTCCTCAGTTCCTTTGGCCAGATTGTTAAATGTATAATGTGAATAGTTGTGGTCCTAACACTGACCTCTGCAGACCCCCACTATTCCCTGGCTACCATCTTGAAAAATACCCCTTTTATCCCTATTTTCTGCCAGCCACCCAATCATCTGTCCATATCAGAACCTTGCCCTTAACATCAAGGGCTGTTATTTAGCAGTCAATGCAGCACCTTGTCCAAAATCCAAATAGATCCCATCCACTGGCTACCATTTGCCTAACTTGTTTATTACCTCCTCAAAGACTTCTAACAGATTTGTCAGGCATGACCTCCCCTTGACAAAGCTGTACTGAATCTGCCCTATTTTACCAAGTACTCTAATCTCATCCTTAATAATGGACTCAAATTTTAAACACTGACTGAGGTCATACTAACTGGCTTATAGTTTCTTGCCTTTTGCTCCTCCCTTTTTAAAAAGGGATGTTACATTAACTAATTTCCATTTCTCTGGGATGCTCTCTGCCTATTGATTCTTGAAGGATCACCACCAATACCTCTACAATCTTCAGAACTCGGGTGTGTCGTCCATCTGGTCCAGGTGATTTATCCACCTTCAGACTTTTCAGCTTCCCCAGCAACTTCTCCTTGGTGATGGCCACTCATCTTTGGCCCTTGACTCAAAGTTCTTAAGTTGCTGGTATCTTCCACTGTGAAAATTGATGCAAAGTACAAATGCAGATCCTCTGACATTTTTGTTCCCTGTTACAACTTCTCCAGCCTAATTTTCCTCTAGTGCAGTGTAAATTCTCTTGCCTTTTTAGATATTACAAGAGTGTTTGTTTACATTTTTTATTACTTTCTAGCTTAGGCTCATTTTTCATCTTGCTCCCCCTGTCTTTTTTTTATATTTTTTATTGTCCTCTGCTTGTGTGTTTTTTTTAAAAAGGCTATACAATCCTTGGGCTTCCCACAAATATTCATCACAATGTGTTTTCTTTTGGTTTTATGCTTGACAGCTGTGGTTGCCTGATCCTCCCTTCAGTATGTTTCCTGCTTCGGCTCCTGAATTACCCCCAGAAACTCCTGCCATTATCTTGCCTGGTAGGCTCCCCTTCTAAAGTGCTCTGGACTACTCCTCCCTCATGTCTTTGTTGTTACTGTTACTCACTTATAATACATTCTGTACCATGATGCTATCTTTGGGTGTGCTGGAGGGAAGATCAGCAAACTACTCATTCACACAGGAAATAAGAATCCTTCTACCTGCCACACTTGTAGTCACACCCTCCTCTCACTGACAAAGTTTTAAGGTAGTTAATCTAAGGGATATGACTGCCTCCTAAAACACAGCATCCAGGTAACTTTCCCGACCCCACCCTTGCCCCAAACAGAGCTCTGCTGTACACCAGGGCCCCTATAGCCTGTCCACAAACCAAGGCACTAATAGCCTGAGCTGATGTTCACGACGTGCCCTTAGGGAAGGAATGAAAACATGGACCCGTGGTTCACAAAACCTACTCATGTGAAAACATTAAAAAGGAACAGATCAAATTGTTGAGTTGTTAGTTTATTATGCAAGTGAATTAATAAACCAATAATGACAAAGTTTTCATGTACTGATTAATCAAGACCTTAACTAGAAGCTTCATTCTTAGCTGTACATTTAAAATCTTTGAATCTGTTAAAATACAAGTAACTAGTTAACGAGGATGGGATACAAAAATGATTAGCTGTTGCAAAATAAGGTCTTTCCACAGCACAACACAATAACGTGATGTCCTTAAATTGTTAGCAAGATCATAAATTGACAAAACTCTTGGTGTCAAGGTGACCTCATTTAAACTTCTTGAAATAACTTGTATTTTCAGCACACTGAAATTCTACCATATTTAGTGTAGAAAGTGCTCAGTTTAATAATGTATTTTTCATCTTCTTAAAGATTAGTTGCTAAGTGGGTCAGTAGTTATGTGTACAAATAGAAACTCGTGGCTTGGCTGCAAGTGTACCATAAGTAGTTTCATTACCAAGCTAAAGAAATTTTTAAGTCCCAAGAGAAAACACTGACCTGAACAGTGTTTAAGAAAAGCAAGGGTTCAACTGGGATACTTCACAGTTAGCAAAAATTTGTTAACTGCTTACACAGAACAGTCAGCAGCTGTTGAACTGTATCCCATGAAGAATGAGCAGTGACAGAAAAAAAAGGAACTAAATATTGCTCTATGCACCAGAACAGTAATGCATTTGGGATAAAGCTCAAAATGAAATGCTGTAAAGCCTTTGGCAGTGTACATCCACTACTACAGAATTTTGGTGCTTTGCAAGTCAAAAGCATAAAGAAAGTGATTGTACAAAGTAAAGCTTTAATTCCAATGATGTCACTGCCTTAAAAGATTTTGTGAAATGACAGTTTTATTTTTGAACATCAGATCATTCTGAACAGCTGTACAGCACAAATAGGAGATATAGCTCGGTATATAAACATGCAATTATTTCATAGGTTCTGTTCATATTAAGTAATTATCAATCTGCAGCAAACTCCATTAAATTTAGCAGTTGAGAAGGGTCAATTGGTCAGCATTTACTCCCCATCTCCAGTATCAAGTCCCAACAGCTCAGCAAGTATGCAATGCACTGATGGCAGATATGGTATGTAGATGAAGCAATTAAAACACTAAAAATTACCAAATGACCACAGAAACTCAAGTGTTGGGTAAACTGTGTGGACATGCTATGTATAATTAAACATACAAATAATATTTGAATACAAATGACAGTAAACCCCCAGCTGGAATCACACTTGCAGATTTCTGCACTCCAAGTGAATATTGTGAGCAGTTGTTTGAGAACAGCATATAGTTGTATTTTAAAAGCAGAAGCATATTTACGAGTTGTTTCTGTGGAAAAAAAGTGAATTAGTGTTTAAATGTAATGTTTGAAAAATTGCTCTGCAGAAAGATGTGATAGTGCTTATGCCTTTTCTACTATGTATTGGCTTTGTTCTACAGCAGCTTGGATATGCACCAGATATTTCACTCTGAAAAAGCTATTCAACTAGCAAGTGCTAAGAGATGTCATACAAATACAAATATTTTAGTGTAATTATCAATCCAGAAGTATTGCATTTAATAACACGTATGTGTTAAAAACATCCTTGAATGGTCAATATGCAAGTATCATTTCATAAAATTACAGCTCAAATCCCTTCTTAGAAATTCAATTTACATAATAAATAAGTATTGTTACCTTACTGCATTGTGAGCAAAACCAATTTGCAAGCAAATTTGTTGCTAATTAAGCAATATTGTAGAGGAAGAAACAAGAGGAGAATGATTTACAGGAGGAAAAAAAACTTTGACAAATAGGTATTTTTTTATACAGCATCATATTCATCCTCAAAATAAATAAAGATAGCTTGAATTCTACAACTCAAATGAGAAGAGGACATGCTAGGAAGACACACCAGATCATCGAACAAATGAACAAAAAAGAGCCTGATCTACTTCCAAACAGGAACACATTAAAACAATGCAAATAGGCTGGAGTTTATATGTAGCTTTCCACTGAGTGCTCAAGGGCTTGCAGATGTTTCACCTGAGCTGCTGTACAATATGCTGTTAAAACATTTTTTTGTTAACTGCATACCCTGCACATCTGCATATAAGAAAGGGAAAGCAATTAGGCTTCACCAAACTTTTTTCCTTTAACAATTCTACCTTAGCAATGTCACTACCAACTCCAATTTAATTTGATGTGTTAACAGTAACCGAATCGTGAATTCTCACTTGCAAAAACGTAACTCTCAGCATTTCTCAGTAGACCTATTTACCACACTACAATACCACATAATTAAGAATAAAGACAGAAGATGCTTGAGAAATTGAGCATGTCTGGCAACATCTGTGAACAGTGTTCCGAAGATAAATCATATCGGACTTGAATTGTTAACCGTACCCACAGAAGCTGCTAGGCCTGCTAAGTTCAGTATTCTCTGCATTTTTTTCAGATTTCAAGCATTTGCATGATTTTGCTTTTTACAGATTTTAAAAAAGTATTGGCTACAATGCCTTCATGTTGTGGTCAGTATTTCAAATAAATAATCAATGGAATAACAGAAACAGAGGTCAGTCGGTAAATCAGCAGTGAAAAATATACAAGCTACTCAACAGCAGGACCGTGTACTTTAATAGTAAGCTCAGGACATTACTAGTGAACCAACATCACCAAAGCTAAATCCCATTCAAAACCAAGTTCAACACCAGTGGTTTATTCAATGGTCTCAAATATTTTCACACTGCTTTCTTTGCAACCATGTTCTTGAATTGTTGGAAAGCATACTCTTCCTCATTAGTTCAAACTCAACATGTGGAATTTCTCAACTAAGTGCTGAAACACTTCAACCACTAATTGTAGTTACACTCATATAGCCCGGTTCAGACCCATTCAGTTTTTTCTTCCCTTTCAGAAGTACATCCTTAAAAGGGGGCAGGCTGAAAGTGAGAACTGGTACTCAAGAAACTACATCTAATTGCTGCATTGTGCAATGTGTTAATATAGCACAGTATTATCATTCAACTACCTCGAATCATGATACTCCAAATTGCTCCAGAAAAAAAATTCTTTGTTCTCCCCCTCCTCTTTTGATACAGTATTAACAGGACACCGACTTATATTATACAAAATACATTTACAAACAATATTTAACTGAGCACTGAACGTCCATTTTTTACTTATACAAGTGTTTGGATGTCAGACAGCAGTTCTTGTTTTAGCATGTTAGTGTGACTTTGCCCTGCAGCCTCGAGATTGGCTAGGACCTCTGCATCCCACGTCAACGTCAGCAAAGCAGCAGGAACCTGAAAACAACAGGGAAAAACGTCACTGTTCGAAGTTTAAAATGGGTCTTGAGACAGACTACTTTTGATTAACTATAGTCACTAGATAATACTTCTTTCTATAAAGATTTTGTAGGTTGCACACACATCAGGTGATCATGATTAAAAGCAGAGATACCGGAAATGTATACCTGCATTCGTAGAGAAAAAGTATAGTCCAGGAGATACAGTCTATTTCTAACTGCTGCATGGACTGGAGACACTAGAAATGAACATACTGGCATCTATCCTCACAGCACAGAGGGAACACTGATCAGGAATCAAAACTGGAAAGTAGTACTAGAGAACATATGCCATAAGAGCAGAAGCAGGCCTTTAACCCGTCAAGTCTGCTACCCATTCAGAGAAATCATAGCTGATCTGATAATGGTTAAATCAACTTCCCTGCCTATTCCCAAAAACACTTGACGTTCTCACTGAAAACAAAAAAAGCTGACATCACAGCCTTGAATATTCTTGATGGCCCAGCCTCTACAGTCCCCTGCATAAAGAATTCCACAAACTCACTATCCTCTGAGAGAAGAAATGTGTCCTTTTCTGTCTTAAATGGGCAATCCCTCACTCTGAGATGATGCCCTCTGCTCGAAGACACTCCCACATAGGGAACCAGCCTCACAGCATCCATCCTGTCAAGCCCCTTAAGAATCTTCTATGTCTCATTAAGATCTCCTCTTATTCTTCTAAACTCAAATGAGTATAGGTCCAAACTTCTCAACCTCTCCCCTTAAGGAAAGTCCTCCATGCCCAATATCAACCTAGTGAACTTTCTCTGGACTGCCTCCCATGTCAGTATATCTTTCTTTAGATAAGGGGACCAAAGCTCTCCATTCTAGATGTGATTTAACTAGTGCCTTGTGTAGTTTTAGCAAGACATTCTTATATTTGTACTCCATTCCATGTTCCCTGAACATCTATACAAACTTTTTTACGATTCATGCACAAGGACCCTCGAATCGCTCTGTGTTGCAGCTTTCTGCAGTCTCCCATCGTTGAAATAGTATTCAATTCCTTTATTTTTCCCGCCCAACTGCATAATTTCACATTTTCCACATTATATTCCATCTACCAAGTTTTTGCCCACTTAGCTAACCTGGCCAAATTCTTCAAACTGTGTCATTCTTATCACTTGCTTTCCCATGTATTTGCGTCATCCGCAAACTTGGCTGTAGTACGTTCACTTCTCTCAGCCACATCATTAAATGTATTTTGGAAATAATTCTGGTCCCAGCACTGATCCCTGCAGCACGCTACTAGTTGCAGGTTGCCATCCTGAAAATGGCCCCCTATACGAACTCTGTCTTCCTGTAGTTGGTCAAGGTCATTACTTGAAACATTAATTCGTGTTTGCAGTATTGATCATTTCCCTGGTCAATCCTTTGTCATGTTCACTATTTGTCTTATCCCCTAGGAACTTGAGCACATGAAACAATCGTGTTAGCGTTCCTGATGCTTGCTTTTGTCTACAGAGGAAAATACCCAAAATAGGAAACAAAATGAGACAAAAAAAAAGTAACACCAACCCACTTCTTTTTGCAGAAGACAGGAAATTTGAACATTTTGGTATACTGAAAGAACAGATGGTTCTTTGGTGTTAGGTGCGAAGGAGAAACAGATTTTCTAGAGCACCTTCTGGCTATTTTTTTCAACAAGCATCATCAGCAGAGTCAAGCAGCTGGCACACATCCTCATCCCTAACTTAAAAGGGGAAAAAAATGGGGAAACACAATGTTGAATAGCCAAATATATAATTATAAAGCAGTTTTACCAGGCCCACTTCAATAAACATTGCAGATTCATCTTTCAGTTTCTGTCCTCCAGGAGCCATCAGTTCAAAAGGAATCCAGTCTCTTTCCAGAACACTGTGGATAAATTCTCGAAGGGCTAAAACCCTCTCTCGGGCATAAAATGTCCCTGAAAGGGAGAAATGTTGTTAATAAATTTACCAACGAGAAAGGGGAGAAATGTTGCTACGTATTTCAGCTTTAGTTATCAGGTTTTGATAGACTCACTGGAGTCTCACATATTTCCTCAAACTTTTTGCTTTATTCAGAAGATATTTTGTTATCTTCATGTCAACGTATTTGAAATACATGTATTCAGTTATCTTGTTGAGACAAATTTGAAGTCCAAATAAAGGAACTGATATGTTAAGAAAGACACGTAGCTTCTTCACACATATACAATGTAGGAATGAGAGATAAAAATGTCAATGAGCATTTCAGTTATTGGAAATATTTACTAATAGAGAAGTAAATAACAACATAGGAAATAGGAGCTGAAGAAAGTTATTTGGTCCCTGGAGCTGACTCCACCATTCAGTAAGATTGTGATGGAGGTCAGATGATACTTTGTGAGCTACTGTCATGCCTCAGAATTTCTTTAGATCACATCTTGAATATACTCAATGAATGAACATTCACATCTTTCAGAGTTGAGAATTCCAAAAATCTGAAGAAATTGAAGAAAGTTCCCATCCAGTACTAAATAGCCAACCTCTTTTTCTAAGTTCCTCAGCCTTGGAAAACATTCTGTCATCACCTGCCCAGTTAAGCCTCTTAAAAATGTTACATCTTTCAAATGGATCACCTTTCATTCTCTAAAGTCAGACAAATACAGGTGTAGTAAAAACTCAATCTCTCTTTAAAGGACAATCCCTTCATCTCAGGTACCAGTCAAGTGAACCTTCACGGCATTTCAAAGAAACATATGCAAGAAATAGGAGCAGAAGTAAGCCATTTGGCCCTTCAACCTGTGCTGAATCGAACATGGTCGTGGTTCATCATTCAATTCTGTACTCTTCCTACTTTCTCCCTATACCTTTTAATCGCTTTAGCTCTAAGAACAATATCCAACTCCTTCTTGAAAATATTCAATATTTTGACCTCAATAGCCTTCTTGGCAGGCTCACCACTCTCTGGGTGAAGAAATTTGTCATGTCAGTCCTAAAAGGCCTAGCCCATATCCTTAAACTGTGACTCCAATTCTGCCCAGTTATCAGGAACATCCTTCCTACATTTATTCTGTCTAGTCCTGCTAGAATAAATTTCTATGGAGATCCCACAACCATCCCATTCTTCTAAACTCCAATGAATATAGTCCTAACTGATCCAGAGTTGTTTCATACATCAGTCCTGGCATCCCAGGAATCAATCTGATAAAGCTTGGTTACACACCCTCCATTGCTAGAACATCCTTCCTCAGATAAGGAGACTAAAACTGCACACAATACTCCAGGTGTGGACTCACAAAAGTCCTGTACCATTGCAGCAAGGCATTTCCACTCCTGTACTCAAATCCCCTCACTATGAATGCCAACATACCATTGGCTTCTTCACCTCCTGCTGCACATGCCTACTTGCATTCAGGGTCTGTTGTACAAGGACACCCAGGTCTCATTGCAACTCCCCCTCTACTTTCCAAATTTATTGCCATTCAGATAATAATCTGCCTTCCTGTTTTTGATACCAAATGGATTACATCACATTTAACCACATTATATTTCATTTGCCCACCCACACAACTTTTCCAAATCACACTGAAGCATTCCTACAACGTCTTCACAGCTCACTGTCTCAAGGGTTGTCTCTCCATTGGTAATGAGACCAAAACTGAACATTGTAATCTTAGTGTGGCCTAACCAGTGTCTGTTTAATTAAAGCGAGACTTGTTTTACTCTTATACTCATTGTAACAAAATCTAACATACCATTTATTTTCCTATTGCTTGCAGTACCTGCAGTTAACTTTGTGACTCATTTACAATGCCACCAAGTTCTGTCTGAATGCAAACATTTTCCAGTTTCTCACTATACTATTTTCTGACAAAAGTGGATAATTTCACACTTCACCACACTGTTTCCCATGTGCCATGTTCCTACCCACTCACTTAATCTCTATTGAACAGCAAATCTCCTCATCCAGGCTCATATTAGACATTTTCAGTATCTCACTAGTTACAGACTGCCAAGCCAAAAATGTCTCATTTATTTCTCTTCTTGATTTAACGTTCATTCACCAATCCTCATTTTAATTTAAGATTATTCCAATCCATAAGATCCAATTTAGCATAAGAACTTTGCATGGTACCTCACACTTACTGCTGCCGTTACCCACCCCACTACTTGTATCCTCAAAAGAAATTCTTAAAATCATTAAACGCTATTTCCCTTCTGTAAATGTGTTATAAATCTGTTCACAAACTATAATTTCCACAGTGTCCTGTTCCCAATTCTATAAGTTTATTGCATTTTATCTACTGCTGTTAGATTAACAGGCCTATAATTCTGCATTTTCTCTCCTTCTTAAACAGCAGGGTTGAGAAAGTTTGCTACTTTCCAATCCTCAAGATCCATTCTCAAACCTGATACACCCTGGAAGATGAAAACCAATAAATCCGCTATCTGAGCTGCTACTCATTTTAAAACCCTAGGATGTCAGCTGTTCTGTCCAGAGAATTTGCAGCTGTTTAATTTCAATAACTTCTCTAGTGTTATTTCTTCATTAACACTGATTTATTCAAGTTCTTCTCACTAGACCCTTGATTCTCTATTATTTTTCATATGCTTTTTTGTCTTCCACCATGAAGGCAATGTCTCTACCAGTTCCTTATTTCCCCTGCTTCCACCTTTAGTGGGCCCAAATTTGCTGTAGCTTATTTCTTCCTTTTTCCGTATCTATAAAAATGTTGCAGTCTGTTTCTATGTTTCTTGCTAGTTCCACTCATATTCTATTTATCCTTATAAATTTCTAGGTCTTCTTTTCCAAAATCCTCCCAATCCTCATGTTTATCCCTCTTTTTGCTGACATTACAGGTTTCTTGCTTTGACCTAATACTAGATCAATTTTTTCTTGTTAACCTCTACTGGAGAGTCAACTCGCTTAAACCTACATGCTGCAGTCAGAGAAGATTGGTGCATAAATACATAACAAATAAATTGGGGCAAAAATTGAATTCTTATTTCTTCTAATCATTCCAGCAGCTATGTAATGCATGTATATAACAATTCTATCAATTAGATATTCGCTTATTCATCTTTGTAAGAGAAGATTACTTAAGCAAGTACAGGACAGCAGGATTTGAAAGAATCAGAGCAGATATTACATTAACGCAAGAAACTAGTGAAGTGATATTTTTTGACAGATTTAAAACTCTTTAAGACATGACCGGACTGACTGCAGATTTTCAAAATGAGAGGTTACCTTGTAAAACGTATCCATCTGGGAACCTGACTCGCAAGAGTGTGTAGTTATATTTCTTCAACTCCCTCTGCTCGTCTCTCTCCCGCATAGCTTTAGTTCTTAGTTTGGTCATTCTATCCACAGCTTCTGATCTGTCATAAAACACCCAATTTTACATTATTTTAATTACGATAAAGATGATCTAAACAGCCAATGTAGTACTCAATGCAAAAACAAAAACAGAAATTGCTGGGAAAACTCAGCAGGCCTGGCAGCATCTGTGGAAATAGATCACAGAATCCCTACAGTGTAGAAACAAGCCCTTCGGCCCAACAAGTCCACACCGACCCTCAGAGCATCCCACTCAGACCCATCCCCCTATAACCCACCTAATCTACACATCCCTGGACACTATGGCCAATCCACCTAGCCTGCACATCTTTGGACGGTGGGAGGAACCCGGAGCACCCGCAGGCAACCCACGCAGACACGGGGAGAATGTGCAAACTCCACACAGACAGTCACCCGAGGGCGGAATCGAACCCAGATCCCTGGTGCTGTGAGGCAGCAGTGCTAACCACTGTGCCACCATGCCGCCCCAAAGAAAGCACAGTTTTAATGTTTCGGATACAGTGACCCTTCTTCAGGACTTATGCTTTGTTTTGCCAGTAATTTCTGTTTTTGTTTCTGATTTCCAGCATCCGCAATTCGTTTTTTTTTTACTCCACGTAGCACTGGGTTAAAGGCCAAGCTGAATTCCGGTCTAAGCTAGCATGGGACTAACAGCTGGCTTGTGTCAATAGTCTTGGATAGCGAGGGGAAAGCAATTACAGAGTAGATATTTTCAATCAGCTTGTTCAGACATGTTATGACACACCTCTGAAGCAAGTGGGACTTGAATGTGTGCCTTCTAGCTCAGAGGTAAGGGATACTACCACTGTGCCCCAAGACCCTCAAAATAACTAGAGGGTAAACAGCACAGGAACAGGGTATTCAGCCAACTGGTCCATCCCGTTGTTTATGCTGCAGAAGAGTCCAGTACCCACTTCATTTCACCGATCTAGCTTCTCCTTAAATGCATTTATGCTGTTTGCCTTTATTACTCAATGCTCACCCCAGGTTCCACATTCTAATTGCTCATACAATCCCTACAGTTCGGAAGCAGGCCATGTGGCCCATCGAGTCCCACCAACCCTCAGAACAGCATCACACACAGACCTACCCGCAGCTCTATCCCTGTAATCCTGCATTTCCCATGGCTACTCTACCTAACCTGCACATCCCTGGATACTATCAGCAATTTAGCATGGCTGATTCACCTAACCTGGACAGCTTTGGACTGTGGAAGGAAACTGGAGCACCCAGAGGAAACCCACACAGACACAGTGAAAAAGTGCAAACTCCACGCAGACAGTTGCCTGAGGGTGGAACCAAACCCGGATCGCTCACGCTGTGAGGCAGCATGCTGCCCCAACTCATGGGGTTAAGGCGTTTCTCCAGAATTCCTTATTGGATTTATTCGTAAGTTTACATTTACAGCATAAGGAGAAACATCTTCACAGCTATCATACTTCAGCTGTAAATACTCATCTCACAGTCTTCTCTTTTCTAGAGGAAAAAAAAACCCAAACTGTTCAGTCTTTCCTGATAGTTAGAATCTCCCAGCTCCAACATCACCCTTACAAATTATTTTTGCACCTTGAAATGATCATAGTACCAACTAGCATTCAGGCATTCTATCACTGGCCTATGACTCGTTAAAAATTAGATGAAAGAAAACACTAAAAAGAAATTGGTACTATTGTAGTGTTTTTCACATCTTGGAAACAGCCCAAAAGTGCTTTACAACAATGAGTCACTTCTTCAAATCTTGTGCTAAATCTTATGCTTTTTAACTAAGTGTGAGTTATGTTGCGGTTTTTTTTGGGAAAAGATTTCTTGCCTTATTTTAACCAGTCATCATTAATTACCTACCCCCCACTTATTCCATCCCTCGTGTCCAATTCTATCCTCATCTTACCATACTCCATTCCTGGAACAACACGCCACACATCGGCTATCTGCTGAAAGATCAGCATCCCTGGTGCCTGTGCCATATTTTAAAGGCCACTTCAGACATTCAGACAAGCACTGCTATTCCAAAGCCACCCTGCTTGGTCAAGGACAGTGTCTGAACGTATTAGAGGAGAAATGGCATGTGATTCTCCAACACTGACCTCAAGGTCTTGGTCAAGAGGTAGTGTAAAGCAGAGGAGTCCTCTTCCAGAAGGGTTGGCAGAGGTGGATGCCAGATCCTGACAACCTGGTCCAAGGTCACCACCCAGGTCCGGGCCATCTCCAGGAATGGCCAGCAGTGCCATAAGAAGTTCAATGACCTTTTCCGTTTGAACGGAGTAAGTGCCACATTCTTGTTTCTGCAACCTAACAAATACTATCTCTGCTACTGCACATACCTTCCACCATAGTTCATGCTCTACTGCCTGCACTCACTTCCCTTTCCCCCAACCTCTTACAGTACCTGACTTTGAGACATGGCTGCCTGCTTACTGCAAATGCAGTGTGCGTGTGTCACATAAGTTGCTGGCACATGGTGCAGGTCTATAATTGACATAGTATTGTGTCCTGCAGCAAAAGTGTATTTCCCCATGACTGAAGGCTGCTGACCAATAAGGCAAGCTGTCTGGTTGTGTGACCGCACTAATTGTCATGGCAAAGCGTGGTTGTTGCAGGCAGGCGCTGAGTGAGCGAGTGCTCGGAAAGCAAGCTAGCAGCTCTGAAATGCAGCCTGGTCCAGTCTGAGAGATGAGTACCCATATATGCAAACAATGAGTTCTCACAGCAGCTTTTCAATGCTATTTGCTGATGAGCTTTCAAATGAGAGTCTGTGCTTCTTAACTGCCTGGAAGTGGATCAGAGAGGTGCCATGATGGTCACAAGGAGTTGGCAAATGTTGGATGCCAATGTCCACGCACAAGGGATGTGTGCAGCTCATGGTCATGGATCATGACCCAAGATGATGTTTAGTGCTGGGCATAAGGAGGCTGATCGCAGCCAGGAGCAATATGATATCTCCAGGTACGTGCTGTGATTTCCATAACAAAAATTCTTCATGTCTAACTTGTTCAGTGTGTTTGGTATGACAGAAAGCTGAATAATAATGAAGCATGTTGGGCCACTATTAAGGAATTTATCAAGCTATAATCCCTCCTAATTGGCAACTGACCGCTGCCTATTAAGAAAATCACTTCACCAGTTGGCAAATGCATAAAAGATGCAGCGAGTTGTTCCCAACATCAAGCCATGTCAGTTTCTTGTCTGATTCTGCCACAAAGCTCATCATGTTACTCAGACCTCCAAAAAAATTCCACTCTTAGCCACTGTTTTGTAAGCAACCTCAGGAGTGACTTTGCATACATGAAAGTCCCGTAAACAACAAATATTTGATGCAATTTTGATGGTGGGAAGAATGGCCAAGTAGTCATTTCTGGAGGGCCTGCCAGTGCTCATGGAGCTGTGCTTCAGGAGCAGCCACAAAGAGAAGAAAATCCTTTCAGAACTGAGTATTTTGCTGCACATACCATATTCTTAGAGCAAATAAAAAGGGGAGAAAATACTTCCGACTTGAACGTTTTATGAAAAATTGCATAAAAAGGTCAGAGAAAGGTCAGCAGCAATTTATAGTTGAAATAGCATGGTGCTGTATAGGTATAACAACTGTGTCATTATGCCAATATACAGTACATATGAATCTCAACATCTAGCTCCCAATCTCAGTGTCAGCATTGTCTCCAAGCAGAGCTTAGGCTCCAGAAGTGGTCAAAAAAAGTTCATCATTCAATATATGCAAAGGTTAATAGGACCTGTTCAACTGGTCAGTCGTGATGACACTCACTATTCTCAAAACTGCAGCCTAACAACACCAAAATGAAACAAAGAGAGTCATCTTTATCTTCAGTACAAACTCATCCTCCTACTAAAGGAAGGCCGAGGACTGCTTTTTGAAAATCACCATGCTTTGGGAACAGTGCCTGCTATCACTTATCCCTTGGAGACCACTACAAAGAAACACTAACACATTTGATTCATGATTTGGAGGAAGTGAGGCACAATCAGAATTTGGTGATGCTATTCAGTATTTTTTTAAAAATTAAAAATCAGCCAATAAGTTCTTGAAACATTTTGTTTGTCAATTAAACAAATTTTGTTGCTGTTGTGTAGTTAGTCAATTATACTGTAAATGCTCTCCAGAGCACCAGAAAAATGGCAAGTTAGAAATAAATCCTTCTCACCTGATAGCCATCTTCGCATACATAAAATTGCAAAGATGCTCTCTTAAAAGACTTTCTTGTTTTTAAGACTACGCAAATGATAACACAGAGACCTTGCACAGCTTGTGACTGCATCTCAGATAACTTGGGTAAATTTGCTAAGGAAAAACAAAATTTGCTCAGTTGGCAAAAGCAACAATTTGAGAACTTACTGTTTTTTTTAAAATACCGATTAGCACCACCAAATGCCAGTTGTGACTCTCTTTTTCCACATTACAACTCAGACATGCCAGTGTTTCATTGTACTATCGCTAATGGATACATATCCACAAGACGACTCATGTGTCTGGAGCTGGTATCGCCATCACAATAAAAAAAGCACCTTTCTTAGGATTAAGGCAATACAGAAATTTTCACTAAGTCATATGTAGGAGCAGCCAAGCTCCGTGGGACACAAAGCAGATATCTGTAATTTACAACATGAAAGTTGAAGAATACAAATCTGTTTAACTGTTCTGGATTGCAGATCAGCAGGAACAGTGATAGCAGACTTTCCACTGTACTCAGCAACTGAAACACGTACTATAACTAAAAACAAAAGAGAACAAGCTTTGAATGAAACTTTTAGGCAAAGCACTTTTGCTAAAATGATCAATCAAATTGACTCATTTCCAAGTCAGAAGTTGGAGAATTTGAGCACATAAACTAATCGGACACCCCAGCGCAGTCCCAAGGAACTACAGACTCGGATGTGCAAACAAATGTAAAAAGCTGCAGTGAGGAGCTGCCTGGGAGTGGTACTCTTGGATTGGATGAAATCAGGCCTTCTTTATTCAGACATAACCAATTCTTAAAAATACATCTACATTTTCAATGGTCAAACAGAAATGGCAATCCAGCAGCACCCATATTTGAATCCAACCTTACCTCATTAGCTGCTCCCGTTTGATTTCATCAGCAGTCAGATTGTAGAAGTCACTGGGCAATTCAAATTTTGCTGCCTGGGGTGAAGGGCGAAAAATCTGAATCCGTCGATCTAATTGTGCTCGTACGGGCTCAGCACTTAGAAGTTCACTTTTGTACTGTCTAAGCTCTTCAAGTGTGTTGAGAAATTCCTCATTTAGCACGTAAAAATCTTCTTCATTTTCTGTCATTGAAGATAATAAAGGCTTGTTACATTACACCATGAAAAGTCAATTTCTTATCACACTGAAATTTCATTTGATTCTTCTTACTTCTTTGCAGTGCTGGCACACTAACAAAGAAAGGGCCTGTACGACAGCATCTCGATGTATTCATTGCCACTGCAGCTAGCATTCCGGGCTGGCCCCAGAGACAAACTGAAGACACTAACTAAGGAAACTAGGCCATACACTGGGTACATAGTGATGAAGAGATGGGGTGGGGAGAACTTTTTCATCAAGGCATAATATTTCAATGTCACTTCAGGTTATTAAATGATAATGGGCAGTGCAACTTGCCATTTGTTTTTTCTGATGATTGAAGAGCATTTCAACCCAGTGAGGTTCATACTTTCCAAAACAGGCACTAATCTATTTTTGTACTGCACAGATGCACACAATTCCAGCAAAATGGCAAGTTATTCCAAACAGTGGTTGATCAGGAGAAAATTGAACACACTATATTTGTTAGGTGCAGATTCATGATTACCTTGTCCTGCTACTTGTAACGTTTTCCTTTCAAACCCAACCGACTGTAAAAATTCATGTGTTCCTTCCAGTTCAGATATCCTTTCCTTAAGGGGAGAACAAGAGCAAGTAAAAGAGATCAAAAAAAAAACAGAGAGGCAGAGAAAGAGAAAATGAGAAAGAGGCAAAGAGAGAGAGAATACTTTAATATGCAGCATCTCAAAAATTTGACTACTAACTCACCTAACTTTCTATTTTCATTGACAAGAATAAGTTAACATATCAATTACAACTGGATAATTCTTGAAGAACCATTGAAGGGCGGGTGCATCAACATAATGAATTATAGTGAACCAGCTACATAACAAACTAGAAACATAGAACAGTACAGGCCCTTCGGCCCACAATGTTGTGCCGAACTTTTACCCTAATCCTAAGGTCTATCTAACCTCCACCCCTACCTTATACCATCATCCATATGCCTATCTAATAGCCGCTTAAATGCCCCTAATGTGGCCAACTCCACTACCCTCTCCAGCAATGCATTCCACGCCCCTACCACTCTGAGTAAAGAACCTACCTCTGACGTTCCCCCTGTATCTACCTCCACTCACTTTAAAATTATGCCCCCTCATAATAGCTACCTCCGCCCTAGGAAAAAGTCTCTGGCTGTCCACTCTATCTGTACCTCTGATAATTTTGTACACCTCTATTAAGTCACCACTCATCCTTCGTCATTCTGAAGAGAAAAGCCGTAGCTCTCTCAACCTCGCCTCATAAGACCTTTCCTCCATCCCTGGTAAATCTCCTCTACACCTTTTCCAACGCCCCCACATCTTTCCTGTAATGAGGCGACCAGAACTGGACACAATACTCAAGATGTGGCCGAATCAGGCTTTTGTATAGCTGGAGCATAACTTCATGGCTCTTGAACTCGATCCCTCTATTAATGAAAGCTAACACACCATACGCCTTCTTAACAACTCTATCCACCTGGGTGGCAGCTTTCAGGGAACTGTGGACATGAACCCCAAGATCCCTCTGCTCCTCCACACTGCCAAGAAACTTTCTGTTAACCCTGTATTCTGCTTTCAAGTTTGTCCTTCCAAAATGAATCACCTCACACTTTTCGGGGTTAAACTCCATTTGCCACTTCTCAGCCCAGCTCTGCATCCTTTCAATGTCCCTTTGTAACCTAGAACAGCCCTCCGCACTGTCCACAACGCGACCCACCTTTGTATCGTCCACGAACTTACTAATCCACCCTTCCACTCCTTCATCAAAATCATTTACAAAAATCACAAATAGAAGAGGACCCAGAACAGATCCTTGCGGTATACCACTCGTAATTGAGCACCACGTTGAATATTTTCCGCCCACTACCACCCTTTGTCTTCTAAGGGTCAGCCAATTCTGAATCCAATCTGCCACATTTTCCCCCTATCCCATACCTCCTTATCTTCTGCATGAGCCTACCATGGGGAACCTTATCAAACGCCTTACTTAAATCCATGTAAACCACATCCACTGCTCTACCTTCATCCATGTGTTTGGTCACCTCTTCAAAGAACTCAATAAGGTTTGAGGCATGATCTACCCCTCACAAATCCATGCTGACTATAAACATGACAAGGTTATTAGTCTCAACTGGCTATGTTTAGTCATTATGGAGCAATGTCATGAAGATACCAAAACCTAAAGATGCTGCAAACACTGGTCTCTAGTACCAGAAAACTGGTTAAGTCATTATTCATCACATTTGAAAGGGTGAGAATGAGATAAATGAACATTATAGATGTAAATTGGAATAGAAAAGATTAGTCCAGAGCTCTCAACTAAACAGCAGGGCAAAGTGGAATGCAAAATAATTTTCAAAGACAAATATTAGGACAAATAAATATCTCTCAAGAGCATGGAAAAACAGCATTAAGCAAAATACTATAGATGCTGGAGATCTGAAGACCAGAAAAATGCTGGAGAAACTCAGAAGGTCTGGCAGTATCTGTGGAGGGAGAAAAAGAATTAATGTTTTGAGTCCCAATGACTCTTATTCATTTCTTCAGCACTTACTATTTTTATTACAGCATGAAATACCCTGAAATCACTCGAGCAGTAATTGGTTGCTGTAATGGTGACTCTGTAGCTTGCCAGATGATGCCATTAATGGATTTAATAGGCTTTCACTTGTATGTATGAAGTAGCAATCAGGAGGATTCATTCTGGAATAAAATTACTTTTACTTTGGAGCTTAGAATTAAGGAGATTTGGATTTATAGATTTGTGGTGAGAGGGGTTTGGAACTCTCTCCCACAAATGGCAGTGGACACTGGATCAGTTGTTAAGTTTAAATCTAAGAGAGATAAATTTTTGTTAAGCAAAAGGTATTAAGGGATATGGGCCAAAGGCAGGTATACGGAGTTAAGTCACAGATCAGCTATGATCCCATTGAATGTTAGAGAAGTTTCAAAGGGCTGAATGGCCTAGTCTTGTTCCTAGATTATAATCATGCTTTTAACTTATCTTTCATGGGATGTGAACATTGCTGGTTAAGTCAATATTTGTTGCCCATCTCTAACTACTCGTGAGAAGATAGTGGTGAACACTTTCTTGAGCCTCATCAATCTACATGGTGTTGGTACACCCACAGTTCCAGAAATTTGGCCCAATCGTGAGAGAAGGTGATGTATCGCCAAATCAGATGGATGGATGGCAACTTGCAGATAGTGCTGCTGCCTAGCATGCACTGTTTTTGACTTCTAGTCATAGCTTTGAAAGATGCTGTGAAGAAACATAGGTGAATTTCTGCAATTCACATTGTAGATGTTGTCAGTGCATGTCACTGGTAGAGGCAGTAAATATTTATGGTAGTGAATAGGGTCTCAGATAAGCAGACTGTCATCCTGGATGTTAAGGCTCTTGAGTGCTGTTAGAGTTGCACTAATCAAGGCAAGTGGAGAGTGTTTAATCACATCCTTGTCATTATTCTGTAGATGGTGGGTAGGTTTTGGGAAGCCAAGTAGTGAATTACTCTCCACAGAATTTCATGCCTCAGATCTACTCTGGTAGACACAGTAATTATATGGCTAATCCAGTTAACTTGCTGTCAATTTTAATGAAAGGATATTAGTGAGGGATTTTGTGATGGCAACATCATTTTAAGTAAAGGGAGATGGTTAAAATCTCTTTTCTTGGAGCTGGTTATTGCCTAGCACTTGTGTCGAGCAAAAGTTACTTAGTGATGATACGTGTTCATTTGTTTGTATTAAATGGAAATATTTCATTAATTCTGGGATAAGTTAAGAAGCCATAAAATTGGCACTTCTTTAAGCACCAAATATTGTGGTGTAAATTTAAAAAGAATACATCCAGCAAACTGGACTTCTAGCTCAGTCACATATTAGCAACAAAAAGTCCAGCTTAACAGTAAACAGAAGTCAAAGCTACAAAGCTGATTAGCTAGCAGACTCGACTGAGGATTAGACGTTCTGAGGATTTCTGGTTGTGAGACATTAAATAATGTTAGATTGAGAAAGTTAAGAGCACTCCTCACATTGATTAAGTGTCACAAACATTTAGTTAGTCATTAATTATGTCGATCCAGGTGCACAAAACTTGGGCTAAAAGTTGTAAAACTACCTGTAAAAATGTTTATGAAATGAGGGGTGCATCACTGAAATCCTTGCACCCCGCCAAGGGGAAGCATTTACCATGGGACACTTGCCAGACTGTACTTCTGGACAGACAGAGCTAGTGTGAGCACTTTGACACGGTGTCAGTAGTTAAAGCGTTGGCTTAAGAACCCAGACTGCAGTCAGTCTTGGTTCTTTACGGGCTTGGGCAGGGCGAGGACAGGAAGAGAGGAGTGACAGCATGAGAAAAAGTACAAGGAGGAGTACAGGAAAATGGATGGGGGAGAATAGGGGTGAGATGGGAGCAAAGGTTTGAAATGAGGAGGGGTAAGAGGGGGACACCAGACAGTGGAAGAGTTTACTGATGATTCTCATCAACTTCAATTTTGTCAGGACTCCTTGATACCACAGTCAGCCACATGAAGCCTTAATGTTAACTCCAGCTTTTTTCTGTGCAACCCCCCCGCCATGTTTGGACCATGGCTGTAAAGAGGCCTGGAGCTGAGCAGTCCTGGTGGAACTTAAACTGAGCATCAGCAATTTTTTTTTTAATTGCTAGTAACAGCCTCATAATAACAGTATTAAAGCAACTAAGGTTTTGGAGTAGATCTGTGGCTCGGGTTGTGGGTGTTGAGGTTAGTTGGCTCGCCGAGCTGGTTTGTTGTTTTGCAGACGTTTCGTTACCGTGCTTGGTAACATCATCAGTGCAGCCTCCGATGAAGCGTTGATGTGTTTTCCCGCCTGGTTTTTAAACTCTGGGGTCCGTTGAGATGGATTGCCTCACTTCCGGTTTTCCTTCGTAGTGGAATGTATATGGGGTCGAGTTCAGTGTGTTTATTAATAGCATGCTTCGTGGAGTGCCATGCTTCCAGGAATTCTCGTGCTTGTCTCTGCCTAGCCTGTCCCAGGATCTTGGTGTTGTCCCATTCGAAGTCGTGGTTCTCCTTGTCCATGTGGATTGAGATGAGTGAGTATTGGTCGTGTCTGTTAGTAGCCAGTTGGTGTTCATGTACTCGTTGTTAGTTTCCTTCCTGTTTGTCCGATGTAGTGTTTCTCGCAGTCTCTGCAGGGGATTTTGTAGATGACATTGGTCCTGTCCATGGTGGGGAGTGATATCACCTATCTCCGGACTCATAGCAGAAGCAGTGATGCAAAGCCTGGAAAGGACCGCCCTTCCGCAAATCCAACCTAAACTGTGGATACGCCACGTAGACAACACCTTCGTCATCATTAAATGGACCAAATTAGAAGAGACACACAAACTTATAAACAACACCCTCAGCGGAATAAGATTCACCAGAGAGGAGGAGAAGAACAAACAGCTCCCATTCCTGGACATCATGGTATAGCACAAGACAAATGCGGAACTGCAAACGAAAGTACACCGAAAAGCCACACACACAGACCAGGTACTGAACTTCAATAGTAACCATCCGAGCACGCACAATCAAAGCTGCGTGCGAACACTATTTAAACGGGGAACAACACACTGCAGCAACACGGAACTACGCCAAGAGGAGGAGGAGTACCTCTTCCAAGTGTTCAAGGATAATTAATATCCAAAGAACTGGGTCAGAAGATGCCTACACGAACAGCATCAGAAAGATTCTACACGCCCCGACACACTCATCACACTACCCTACATCAGGAACACATCGGAACTCACCGCAAGATTCCTACGACCGCTGGGCATCAGAGTGGCACACAAACCCACATCAACCCTACGACAAGTGCTCACCCGAACTAAAGACCCACTCCCCGCCATAGACAGGACCAATGTCATCTACAAAATCCCCTCCAGAGACTGCGAGAAACACTACATTGGACAAACAGGAAGGAAACTAACAACAAGAGTACATGAACACCAATTGGCTACAAAAAGACATGACCAATACTCACTCATCTCAATCCACATGGACAAGGAGAACCACGACTTCGAATGGGACAACACCAAGATCCTGGGACAGGCTAGGCAGAGACAAGCACGAGAATTCCTGGAAGCATGGCACTCCACGAAGCATGCTATTAATAAACACACTGAACTTGACCCCATATACATTCCACTACGAAGGAAAACCGGAAGTGAGGCAATCCATCTCAACGTACCCCAGAGTTTAAAAACCAGGCGGGAAAACACACCGATGCTTCATCAGAGGCTGCACTGATGATGTTACCAAGCATGGTAACGAAACGTCTGCAAAATAACAAACCAGATCGGCGAGCCAACCAACCTTTAAAGCAACTTTCCATTTTTTCGCTGATGATCAAGAATACACTGAGAGGCAGAAGCTGGCTGATTAGATTTGTTCTGCTTTTTGTGGACAGACAGACATTGGCAAGTTTCCACATCATGTGGATACCAGCATCACAGCTGTACTGAAACAGCTTTGTTCGGGTGTGCCTAGTTCTGGTGCACGTCTACAGTGTGCTAGGGTGTTGTCAGGGCCTACAGCCATTGCAGCATCCAGTTCCTTCAGCCATTTCTTGAAATAAGATAAAACAGCCCGGTGGCTCAGTGGTTAGCACTGCTGCCTCATCGTGCCTGGGACCTAGGTTCGATTCCACCCTCAGGCAACTGTCTGTGTGGAGTTTGCATGGGTTTCTAGTCTAAAGATATGCAGGTGAGATGGATTGGCCATGGGAAATGCAGGCCCAATATGGATAGGGTGGGAGGTGAGTCTGGATGGGATGCTCTACGGTATGGGCTCAATGGGACGAATGGCCTGCTTCCACACTGCAGTGATTCTTTGACTTTCATCTATAATGCTGGGGATTGCAGAGGATGGTCAGGTGAAGCATTCATTTGTAATTACTGGCTGAAAATGTGCCAGTAAACCTGCTTCTGCATTTTGTGGCAACTTTCCCTACTGACAACTGACACATCAATACTTCAAGTCATGCGAGTGCAAGGATCTTTGGTGAAATTATTTTCTGACCAGTCATTATACAATTCCTAATTCATACACGACTGTAGGATGCTTTCTGTTCCCATTTCAATTGTGAATCATGCTCAGAAAAATTATACTCCATGACACTGAGAACAGGCAATGTTCTAGAGTTCAGACATAGAGTAGAAGGTACAAAATCTTACAATGCTGTGTCTGTTATAAAAATATTTGGTGAATGGAGTGCCCTAATCCATCACATTCAAAATATTTTTAGGAAATTAAAAAAAGTCAATTTTCTCCTTGAAGGATAAGTGCTTCTGTTACCTGTGACAGAAGTCAGAAGTGTAATGGAATCTCTACTCACCTAGATAGGTACAGCTCCAACACCACTCAAGAATCCAGGACAAAGTATCCTGCTTGATAAACATCCTAACTGCCATTACGAACATTCACCCACTTCACCACCAATGCATAATGGCAAGAACATGCAACATCTACGAGATGCACTGCAGCAACTTGCTCAGATTCTTTGACAGCACTTTCCAAATTCATGACCTCCACCACTAGGTCAAGGGTAGCGCATCTGTGGGAACACCACCAACTGCAAGCTCCCCTCCCAGCAACACAACATTCTGATTTGGAACCATATCACTGTTCCTTCATTGTCACTCGTTCAAAATCCTGGAACTCCATTCTGAACAGCATTCTGGGCATTCTTACCCTCACATGGACTGTAGCAGTTTAAGGAAGCAGCACATGACCACCTTCTCAATTTATTACAACTAAGGATGTGCAATAAATGCTAGCCTAGCCAGGAACACCCACACCCTGAAACATGTTTTAGAAAATAGGTTCTGATCAGGAACAATGATGTAATATGACTGAATCAATTAAATTCCAACTTTATTAAGTATTTTTGTCAGTATTTTGAGAGATTTTATTTCAATTCCGTTCATTCTTCTCTGAAAGTATCAAACAATGAACATGACACAAAAATGGCTCAGAATAGTGTTCCAAACCAAACGGTTTTGCGAGCGAAGGAAAATTGATTACAAGTTTTACCTGGAAGATTTTATTTTGCAACTTGATTTTTCTGTATTTCTCTTCACTCGGATTATTGCATATGTTATCAATGTACCTGTAATTTAATATAAATTTTACACAGTTTAGAGGTATGCAGACAAACTTGGGTTTGTTTTTCTTCCATGAGACAGGAAAAATACAAACTGAATCAGAAGTGGAAAACACTGGAAAAAGCATTTTGGATCTATTAACATATCTGGAGATAGAAAAGATATATTCTTTCAAACAATCATGGGATATAAGGGCAACGCACGAGACGTTATGGATGGACAGAGAACGAAGGGTTAAATTGGAGCAAGGAATATGGAAGGTGTGACCAAAAAGAGATGTAGCTCACAACCTTCTGTAAAACACATATGGCTGTGTTTACTTTTCAGGGAAAATCATAGTATACGCTACAAAGTGAAGTCAAAATAAGGAAGAACCATAGTCATAGGGTCATACAGCATGGAAACAGACCCTACGGTCCAACCAGTCCATGCTGAACATATTCCCAAACTAAACTAGTCCCACCTGCCTGCTCCTGGCCCATATCCTTCCAAATCTTTCCTACTCATGTACTTATTCAAATGTCTTTTAAATGTTGTAATTGTACACATCCACCACTTCCTCGGGAAGTTCATTCCACATGCGAACCACCCCCTATGTAAAAAGAAAAATTGTCCCTCATGTCTTTTTTAAATCTCTCTCCTCTCACTTTAAAAATGTGTCCCCTAGTCTTGAAACCCCCTATGCTAGGGAAGTAAATCCAATAAAAAGTTCAGTAGGATTTTCTTTACTCGGAGATTAGGATGCAGAACATCCTGCCACAAAGAGAAGCTGAGGGACAGACAGACAGAATGCATGCTCAAGAACGCTAGATAAGTATAAGGAATAAAGTGTCAATAAGATTATGTTGGGGTGAGATGAGGTAAGATGAAAGACAGCCTGTATGGAACACAGACACTAGTATGAACCTTTTGGGACAAATGGCCTGTTTCTGTGCTATACCTTATAATGACATGAAATTATTCATCTGGTTTGTCTATATTTAATAATATTTATTACAGTAAGTTTATTCCACTAGTCACCTAGACCATATTTCAAGTATAGTTTAATGTTAATGAGATATTGAAATAGACTAAATGGTGACAACGTATGTTTGAACTTCAACAAAGCTTCAAGACTTAAATGCAGACAATAAATACAATTACATCTTGGTATTTCCATGGATAGAAATGAATCAAATGGAAGCAATATCTGTCCTTTACTTACTTGCCAAGAGTTTCACAAGCAATCTTTATTTTCTCTTTATCTTTGTTAAATGTGTGAATCATCATTATGGAGGCTCGCACAGGATCATCAGCAAATTTCTGGATTGGAAACATATCATCAATTTAGAAAGGATGTTCAAACACAACTATTTGCACTTCTAATGTTCAAAAAGTGTCACACTGAGAAAGAGCAAGGGAATGGACATAAAGCAATGTGAAAGATTAGGAGAGTTGGTTAAAGGCCTGATGAAAAGATAGGGTAGATATGAAGCCCACCATACAAGTATACACAGAACCATTAAAAGGGCTTACTACATACTGAATTTTTAACTAGCTGTCTGCGAAATTGCCAGCCTCCCAACCCTGATCACTAGTTTTCATCCTACTTTTGAAATTGATCCTTCAGGTGTCAGTTATGTTCCAGTGCATCACCTGAATGACCATTATATTCATGGATAAACCTCAGCAGCAAATACAGTGACAAAATCAAATTATCAAGGACATCGCAGACCAGCCAGTCCTTACTTAACAAATATATAAATGGATGTATAGATGTACACATAAATATCTTTACACTTCCAGCAGAAATCACTGTGTAGCAGTCACAAGTGGGAACACTGATTGATTTTCCCTTTCCCAGTCCAGAGGTGCTGAGGCTTGATGCACAGCTCAAATTGCTATGCTAGGATGGTTCCTAGCACATCCAATTAACAAGCTCATTTGGGTACAAACCTCCTCCTGCATTTAAAAGCTGTTTTTTATTTTAAAACAATGCTTTGTTTGGAAAAACTGCCCCATGAGCCTAAATCATAACTAGGAAAAAAATGCACAGAAGACTAAAGTCAGAAATCAAAAATTACATGCAGGTAAATAGGACCAGAATATCATCAGATGGCAGAAACATCATGAGAGTAAAGGTTGATAAACAAAATCTTTAAATTTAAATATTTGGTAGCTGATGCCAACAAGGATAAGGGAATTACAGCTCAGTGTGGGCCACAACACATCAGGCTGATTTCCAGTCCAAAAAAAAAGACACATTAAAGTGAATACGAAACCAACAATATAGGGCATTTGTGGAGACAAGTGCCTTTTCAAAAAAAAAAAGTCAATTTATTTAAAAATATGACAGGATCTTCGTTCAAAGTTCAACAAATTTAATATTTACCAGGCCAGCCATAGCTTCCATAGCCTTAGACACACTAACTATTCCTCTTCTCCATTCATGTTCTGTTTAAAGCAACACCCATTCAAATCTGCCCTCACACCACTTGACAGGGAAGAATTTCACTCTCCCACCCTGTGGTCAGCAGCATCAATTGAACAATCCAGTGAAACTGCATCACCGAACGTAAGCAACTATTATGAGGTCAGCATACATTAGTCACACAGAGTCCCTTAAGCACAAAGCTGATCTCTAATCAATTTCAGTTGCATTTTAGAAAACAGGCAGGGACCAACACAGGCACAATGGACCAAATGGCCTCCTTCTCGACTGTACAATTCTGATTCTAGAGCAGAGTTGATGTGAATACCAAGAGCAAGGTAGGTAAACGCTGTGCTTCACTGATCTTTTAAATCTTTCTATCCTCCACTGCTATCTTAAAGTACTACAAATTTCTTTAATGATTTAATTGCAGAATATGATCCAATTTATGTTATTTACCTTGTTGAGACTTATTTTTAAAAAACCCTGAAGCATTCATGCTATTTTTCATTAACATGATTCATGGAAGTTTTGATCTTTTACCACAATTGAACTGTTTTCTAGGACATTTCAAAAGGCACAGAAAGTCAAACAGGTACATTACATCAAACTACCTCTAACCATCCTTTTACAAAGGTTAAAGGAAAATTGATCAAAGAACACTTTTAGTTATTATGAAATACTAGCTTGGTTTCAGAATTGCATCCAAAACCTACCATAAGAATGGCTTCCTTAATGTGTGAATCTCTTTCGCTTTTGGAGATTGAAGCATTTGTTAACGGACAGATAAAGTACACACCAGTAACTGAGAAGCTGCTGCGATCTTCCTTCACAGCATTGCTTGGACCCTAGGAACACAAAGAAGAACTTTATTGTCGGAGCTTACCACAACTCATTTTGATCCCTCTACTATCTCTAACACGTAGACTACTCAAAGAGCCATTCAGTAAACGACAAGCTGAAACTTTCTCTGACTAAACACTGGGTAGAACAAAGATCTGATGTTTCTGCCCATTATTATCTCCATGGCCTGACAATGACTCAATCTGTCTCCTTGGCACTGTCTGAAGCTGACCTGGAACATTCACAATATTGCTATCACATCTGACCCCAAAATCAGCTTCTGATAATTTATCTATAATAAGAACACCTACTTCTGCCTTCATTATATCAACTGTTCTTGCCTCACTTAATATACGAGTGAAACCCTCATTTATGCTTTTATTGCCTATAGGCTTGATTATTCAGTACAGTTGGACTTCCCATTTTATACCCTCTGTAAACTCATGCAGTTAGAGCTCAGGCAGCAAGTACCATTCATCCACCTCCTCATGCCTGCTAACCTACAATGACTCGCGTTAAGCAACAACTTGATTTTAAAATTCTCATCCTTGTTTTCAAGTCCCATCACGGCCTCACCTTCTCCAACTGTAACTACCTTCAGTCTTTACAACCTTAAGATATTTGTGCTCTTCCAATTCGAGCCAGTTGAGCATCCACAGTTTTGATCATTTGCTCATATCCCTTCAGCTCTGAATTTCCATCCCTGAACTCTTTGTGTCTCTGTCCTCCTTTCAGATGCTTGTTACAACCTAATCCTTCAAACAGGCTTATGGTTAGCTGGCCTAATACCACTTAATGTGGCTTGGCATCAAATTTTGTTTGATAATGCTTCAGTGAAACATCCCAATGTTAAAAGTGCAATATAATACAAATTATTGTTGCAGCTTAACATCTAGAGCACTGTTCCTTTCTTCATCTGAATATTAAAACAATATTGAAGGGAATAGCATCATAAGAACATAGCTGGCATGAATTTTGGGCCGAAGATGGATATGGTAGGTAAGATTGGCTGTTGATTGTTACAAAACTTGTTCTAAGAAGACAATTAGAGAGAAAGCAGAATGGCACTGTTTGAAAGAATCAAACAATTCGCATTAAAACACATGGGAATTTAATCATTTTGCTTTTCTAAAAAAAAAAATCAGACAATTCAAACTCAAGTTGTCCTGATTAAGAATTGATAATTATTAGGTTTTGATAGTCTGTAATTGATAACTTTGTAATTCTTAAAATCTACAGTCATCAAGTACAAAATATGATTGTATTGAAGACAGTAAAGGAGTAGACATATCCCAGCACTTTGGCACAAATAAGACAATTTGACATGGCTTACAGATGCAAATTTTATCCTGTGTTACTCAGATGCTGGTGAACTTTGAAATTTAGAGGTTTTTTTCTGACAAAACTCTATTGATAAGAAACAAACACTGAGATACAAACTATGTCAAAGTTAACCAAATACAATTTTGGTCAAAGAGGAAAGACTACATTTACAATATATATTAGTGCAAGACCTACCTGATTGTTTCGAGTCTGTGCTTCAGGGAATGCAGCCTCTGCCGTCAATTCCTTCTTTACTACATTAAAAAGGGAGAAAATTTAGTCAACCACTTCAAAATTTATAATTTTATAATATAAGCCCAGTGTCCAATATGAATCAAGGTAATACATACTACAGCATTGTGCAGAGAACTGAAATACCAGTCTTCTTCTTGATAAATCGATAACACACTCCCACATCAATTCACTGAGCACAGTTCATCACAAAGTAAGTATAATTGTAAGGGATCTCTCTCTGCTTATCAAGTCTGGCTGTTGTTCAATTCTGAAATCCATTCTATGCAATCTGACCACTCAGTGCTGTAGTGGGTTTTTTGAAGCAATCCAGCAAGTCTCTCAGATTTATACAAACAATCACTAAAAGATCTAAATCCACTTTAGATCAATGGTTCTCAACTGGAGTTCACAGATTCTTCTAGTAGATCTGTGATATAAAGTGCCTACCAAGCAGGACAGCCTCTGCAGTGGTAAGGCAGCATATCTAGTTCATTGATATATGCACTACCTGCTTTCATAGACACATTATCAAAACACTTTCATACTATGGAGCAATATATCGTAATTTAAATTAGGATGGAATTGTGATTCCTCATTTGAAAAGGGGCCTGCAGACCCAAAGAACAGAATTTGAAAATCAATTATTTTGAAAATTAAGAGAGTTATTACCTTATTATAATAAGTGTTCATTTCTTATCATTACCTGTAGGGTCAAGCTGGTATTCAAGTGCCCAGAACTCAATGTCTTATTCCAGATACAACAGAATTAGAGCAGTATGCAGCTGTGTCTCAGCCTGATTCCTTATGTCTATCTTAATCCAGTATTTCAAAGTACAATTTCTCTCCTCTACCCATCCTTCAGTCTGGCACTAATAGTATATCAATGATTCTAGAAAAACCCTAGAAAGTTTGAACAGAGGTATGAAAGAGAGGAGAAGTTTTCTGACCAAAAGCAGTGGTGAGCTATAATATACGTATAACTCCACCATATGGACATTGTATTCTAATGTGAAAGCAGACTCAATATACAATGTTGGTGTGGAGAACATGGTTAAAATGCAGAGCACGTACCCTTCAATTTATGCAATATTTTTAATTCATCACCTCACTTTCCTAACCATAGTGTTTATCCTAGTGAAGTACAATTCACCAATCACAATCTTATTTTACAAATGCCAAGCATCTATCATTTTAATACTGGGTTTTAAAACGCCTACAAAACAGCCGTGCAGGAATGTCAAAGGCCCACTAACTAAGGTAAAAAGTCAATAGGTTCCACATATATTGACTCCTTCCGTATTTACCTACCCTCATTCCGTAAACTGCTCGATCCAGTTGTGCTTCGGCCCCTATGCTGCTTAATTTCCAGCCTTGTTAGAGCTGCAGCTGCCGCCATCTGAGCTTCTTCAGCCGGTGGTCTACGAGGTTTCTCTGGCCCCTTGGATTTATTTTCTATGGATTTTCTATAGAAGAAGACAACAATCACACAGAACTCATTTGTCAATATGGAGTCTGTAATAATATGAAACCTGTGTGTGCATTTTTATGTCAGCACACGTCCAGTTTGTTAGTGACTGCTGCATCAGTTCATGTAGGATGCCATTCTAATTGTCACAGGAGTCTTCAAATACGACAAGAGTTCAATTTGATAAACAAGACATGAGGAACAGCAGTACTTGAAAGTTCCTCAACAAATCACATCATCCTGATTTCGAAATGTATCACCATTCCTTCACGGTCACAAAGTCAAAACCTAGAACGATCTTCCTAATGAGACTGTGGATGTACATGCACCAGATGTACTGCAATGATTCAAAAAGGTAGCTCACCACCACTTTTTCACGGGTAATAAGGGATGGGAAAGAAATGTTGCTAGCAAGGCGACCACTCTCATCCCTGTTACTTTATTTTTTATGATTAGGGAAAGGCTATTAAACCCACTCTTCAAGAATAATGTCAGTTCTCAATGATCTTCAGATACATCTTGAAACTGTCTTTTTAATTGTTTTCTCTGAGAATTTATTCCCAGGGCAGACTGAGCACCTGAGAAAGTTGTGCTTGTGAAAACTATTTCTCACATACTATATCTTGCAGAAACCTGAAGACCAGTATTAATAGCCCCTCCCCCATTTTTTATCCAGCTTTTATTGCTTTACAAATATAAAAAAGTTATACTTTGCTTTACTTTGTATATACTGCTAATTTACTTTTTTTTTCTAAACTCATGCCCTCCTGTTATTTAAATCCTACAATAAAGGTAAACAAATTTTCTTATTTAATATTGACAATTTGGTAGATCAGAGTTTTTTTTTCCAAAGAAACCAATACAGCTTGACTTTTTATTACGAATTAAAATTCTAAGAATCAATTGTGTTGCATCGCTATGTAACCTAGCACACAGTATCATCTTTCACATGAATATATTGGCACCCTAAATTCCAAATAGGGTTAGACCAATGCTCTGTAGCAACAAAACTACCTCTTTGGACTTGCACTGTATCTATCTGCTAATATGAATCACTACTTTTTTTTTACAAAAAGTGAAACGAAGCTTAGAGTCATAGAGGTATACTGCAGGGAAACAGACCCTTCAGTCCAAATCGTCCATGCCAACCAGATATCCTATTTAATCTAATCCCATCTGCCAGCATTTGGCCCATATGCCTCTAAATCCTTCCTATTCATCTACCCATTCAATGCCTTTTAAATGTTGTAATTGTACCAGCCTCCACCACTTCCTCTGGCATCTCATTCAATACACACACAATCCTCTGTGTGAAAAAGTTGCCCTTTAGGTCCCTTTCATATCTCTCCCCTCTCACCTTACACCTGTGCCCTCTTGTTTTGGACTCCCCCACCCTGGGAAAAAGACCTTGCCTATTTATCCTATCTATGCCCCTGATTTTATAAACCCCTATAAAGTCACCCCTCAGCCTCTAATGCTTGAGGGAAAATAGTCCTAGCCTATTCAGCCTCTCCCTATAAGCTCAACCCTCCAACCCTGGCAACATCCTTGTAATCCTTTTCTGAACATAGTTTCACAACATCCTTCCTATAGAAGGGATACCAGAATTGCACACAATACTCCAAAAGTGGCTGAACCAATGTCCTTTACAGCTGTAACACGAACTCCAAACTCCTACACTCAACGCACTGACCAATAACAGCAAGCATACCAAACACCTTCTTCACTACCCTATCTACTTGTGACTCCACTTTCAAGGAACTATGAACCTGCACTCCAAGGTCTCTTTGCTCAGCAACGCTCCGCAGGACCTTACCATTAATTGTATAAGTTCTGTCCTGATTCTCCTTTCTAAAATGCAGCACTTCACATTTATCTAAATTAAACTCCATCTGCCACTCCTCGGCCCACTGGCCCATCTGATCAAGATCCTGTCGTGCTCGGAGGTAATCTTCTTCGCTCTCCACTGTACCTCCAATTTTCGTGTCACCTGCAAACTTACTAACCATACCTCCTATGTTCATATCCAAATCATTTATACAAATGACAAAAAGCAGTGGACCTAGCACTGATCCTTGCGGTTTCTCATTGACTGTTTCTGAGATTTATCTACTGTATCACCATTCAATATATCGCACCCTTATTTTTTTGGTCCCTCACTCTGAAACAGATCAACTTACTGATCGTTTATCAACTTGTGCAGCAGAATTACATAAGGAAATTCTGCAATACTTAAGTAGCAAGTGTGTTTTTCAAGAAAAAAAAAGGTCTACAACTGAATAGTACAGTAGGTTACATACTGGACCTCTACCTTCATGACATGGGTTCAAAATCCAGTACAGACTTAAGGTGAATGCCTCCTGTCCATTGACTGTGGGAGCTGCAAGGAAATTGTTTTCAGCAGTATTAATCCAGTTCTTAAAGCCATAAGATGTTTGGCACTTTACATGGAAAGATGCCCCATTACTATTGTATGTGCCACTCTTCTCAGATAGAGGCAGCGTAGAGGTACCTTTACTCTCACATTAGTTGTTCTATTCTTCACCTGTCAATACTTAATTATTTCATTGGATATTTTTTAAGGGAAGAGCTCCATTTGAAACATCAATATCCTTCAGCTTGAGACTAAAATTTGAAGTAAAAACACACCTCTCCATGAACCTTACTCCATGCCCTGTATATAAAAATATAAAATGGGATACATGCAAGAGATTTAAATGCTGTGGTGTTTATGACATCTGAGCCCTGCTTTGCTGAGATCACTCCCTTACTGCCAGCTAGGCATTATTTCTGTATAAATATGATGCATTTGTAATGCGCTATCAGCCTCTATCCCCATTAACCAAGCCCATCACATTGATCATTTTATCACTTTTTTTTAAAAATGTGAGTCGAAGAAAATAATCTACCAGTGACAGATGCCATCAGTCTTAATACAAACCAGAAAATATGCAATCCAGTAGCCCTGTTGATAAAAAGACACATGGACTAGGAAGATCCCAAGATTCATGCTGGAGTCTGGATTCTCACGCACAATTTTAGATTTACCAACTGGTCATTCTTCAGTACAAGCACAGACAGAACGAAAGTGTAGGCAAAAGGACAAAAACAGGAATGGGAATTCTTGAATGATTTTCCTTCTTATTGTACCCAGTGGGACACCGGTCAACTGTGGCACTGCTACAACCAAGCGGCGGATATTCCCTAACTCCGGGAGTGAACAAAGGACTTTCCTCAGCTGTTTGCCTTAATTACATGCTAAGCAGTACTCATCTACCTGAGCCACTTTAACAAGCACAATTCAATAATTCAATGCCTGAGAAAAACTGAGGAAAAAAATTAAGTAATTTAAAATTAATGGGAACTTTGGATGGCACATACTGTGTATCATCATTTTGTATTTTTGATTTCCCCAGAATATCACAGCACGTGCACTGGGCAGAAGACACTAGCATTTGCAACTTCGGTGCAAATCACTTGCAAGCCAGATTTTAAACAACATACAGAGATTATAGCTTTTACTCTAAAGCCAAAGGCTGAAGCAAAACTGCAAATTTACAGTCTTCTACAAAGCCTCCTTGAATAGCAGTGAAAACTTATTGAATGGACAGGTCACATTGCCACCAAGTGGACAAATTAAATACCATAAACTGATCGAGTTGGACAAGTTCAGCCTTGATTCTCAAACTGGACTAAGCAATCTGAGCTAACCTTGATTACAGTTAGAGTATGGCAATACAATGGCAACAGTGTCCCCTGTTTAGGCCTTTGAAAAAGCAAGAAACAACCCGACAACTTATCACTGTTCAGCAACCCCTACTAGAAGTGTGCATGTGAGACCAGAACAAAGTTTGACTGCGATGACCATTGTAGTTACCAGCCTGGTAATGCTCGCTGAAAGGTTGGTAAGATTAATGGTCATCAGATGAGGCTGTGGTAGACATCATAAGTATGTGAGATTGTACTTTAACTAGGAGAGGTTCGGAAAAAACGTTGAAAACTAACTTTGTTGCCTCTTGCCACACCTAGTTATTTTGCTCTTCATCAGTGCTGATTTTTTTTAAATATTGAAACTTGAAGCTCCTAATCTAAAATTGCTTGTTCCCAGTTGCAGTCTTTGCCTACATAACAATATTGATACTTCAGAAATAATTATTTGACTGCATGATACATATTAACTTTGCAAAGGATGCAATAAAATTCAAGTTTTTTCCTAAACACAGCCAATGCAACTCAATGCACTGTCAGAATAGAACTTGATGATGGTCTGAATTCAGGATTTTTTTTTACTAAATTGCACAACATGATTTGCAATAAAACAGTGCCAAAATGACTTGGCTAGAATGTTTACTTTAACTGCTCGACAAAGCAGCCTTCAGATCACTTGAATTGATTCATATGGTGATCAGAGCAACTAATGGTCATCAAAAGTATGAAACATGCAAAATATCTGGTAATAATCAAAATAAATCAGCATAGAAATCACAGCAGTGTTTCCATTGGCTGAGTTCAGCCAGTGATACGGTTATTTTCCCCACCTACTCCCGGGAATACACATGAATACAATTTTAAATTTATGTAGCACCTGTAAAAAGGGAAACCATCTCAAGTGCTGCACAGGAACACAATCAAAAACTGAACTGAGTCAAAGGAGACATTGGAAAGGATTATTCGAAGCTTAGCTAATGCAGTAATTTTTAAGTAATTTTAAACGAAAGGATGAAGAGAAGAGAGGCAGAGGGAGGAAGAGAATTCCAGATTTACTTATTGCCTGAGAAACCTGCCCTTATTAACTTATACGTTTTATGTTCTACATTCTTCAGCACATCAGCACTACATCCGAAATCTCCAACTGACTACCTTGACAAGGCCTTATTGCATGGTTACTTGGAATGTATTTAAAGAACAACAACAATAACATATTCAGGTTAAATGTAGTTGTGTGGAAGAATATTTTTCAGTAATTACATACTTCATTCACTTAGACCTAGCACTGACTGTAAATTTGACAATTAAATAAAAATACATGCAAAAATAAAAGATCAGCAGATCAGCACCCTGCTGGTTACATTCCATTCTGGAACTAATAACAGTTAGCATTCCAATTCAGGTGTTTTCCATTACTGTGACATGGTTGGTGAATTGAATGTAAACTAGCTTTAGCAGAAGAAACTTGATCATTTAAACAAAAATCTTTCAGTTACAGCACTGCACTAAATGTGCAAACAGGTTAATTATATTTCATAGACAGTAGGAACTGGCGATGCTGGAGAATCTGAGATAGCAAGGTGTAGAGCTGGATGAACATAGCAGGCCAAGCAGCATCAGAGGAGCAGGAAAGCTGACGTTTCGGGTCCGGAACCTCCTTCAGAAATGGGGGAGGGGAAGGGGATTCTGAAATAAATAGAGAGAGAGGGGGAGGCAGATGGAAGGTGGATAAAGGAGCAGATAGATGGAGAGGAGACAGGCAGGTCAAGGAGGCGGGGATGGAGCCAGCAAAGTGAGTGCAGATGGGGAGATAGGATGGGGGTTGGTCAGTCAAGGGAAGACGGACACGTCAAGGAGGTGGGGATGAG
>NC_063360.1:9985529-10007493 GCF_021869965.1 Rhincodon typus
AGGTGCTGTTCCTGCAACCTTCAGGTGGCATCATTGTGGCACTGGAGACGGGCCAGGATGGACATGTTGTTCAAGGAGTGGGAGGGGGAGTTGAAGTGGTTCGCGACTGGGAGGTGCAGTCGTTTGTTGTGAACTGAGCGTAGGTGTTCCACAAAGCGGTCTCCAAGCCTCCGCTTGGTTTCCCCAACATAGAGGAGGCCACATCGGGAAGAGCGGATACAGTATACCACACTGGCAGATGTGCAGGTGAACATCTGTTTAATATGGAAGGTTTTCTTGGGGCCTGAGATGGGGGTGAGGGGGGGATGTGTATGGGCAGGTGTAGCACTTGCTGCAGTTGCAGGGAAAAGTGCCAGGGGTGGTGGGGCTAGTGGGGTGTGTGGAGCGGAGTCACGGAGAGAGTGGTCCCTCCAGAAGGCAGATAAGGGTGGGGAGAGGAAAACGTCCTTGGTAGTGGTGTCAGATTGCAGGTGACGGAAGTGGTGGAGGATAATGCGTTGGATACAGAGGTTGGTGGGATGGTACGTGAGGACAAGGGGGATTCTGTTTTTGTTGTTATTGCGGGGAGGGGGTGTGAGGGATGAGTTGCGGGAAACGCGAGAGATGCGGTCGAGGGCGTTTTCGACCACTGTGGAGGGGAAGTTGCAGTCCTTGAAAAACAAGGACGTAACGTTTGAATATGGCAAACATTTTGCACTCTCTTCACATGTTAATAATTTCTCAAAAGGACAGGTTTTCTTAATACTCAAGTTGTCTGTCATTCACCCTTTTCTACTCAAACTCCTGACAAAGTAATGCTTTATTAGAAGAAAATGTTTTCTTTGTATACTATTCAGTTATGTAAGAAAATTTACAAAATATGGCCATTGAGAGGAAAACCTTGGCTTGTAATTATACTAAAATGTTTCTAACTTCTTTCATAAGAAGTATTTTCTTCTTCAATTATAATACAGATTTTGCTATTCCTTTGGATTGAATGATCAATTTTTCACATTATTTTCATCTCACCAAAAGGACTAACATTTTTCTTCCTTTCTTTCCCCCAAATTTCTTCACGAGATTAATCATTGCAGAAGTTCATGTTGATTACCCAAAGCAAAATAAACAGGGTTGTCTCTGAGGAGGCTATAAACAGCTTGCCTTTTAAACAAAAATGAACAGAAATCTGAATAGGTTTGGTCAGTAATTCCAATCTTTTAAAGTGACAGTAGTGTATTCTGTTGGTGTTTTGTGTCTGTAGACTTCTTCACCCCTCCCATCTCTTCCTTAGCAATAATTTGTTGTTTACATAGAAAGTCTGTACATATTCTAAGGGTAACAAATGGTTTTTTATTTAAGAGAATGACAGGTCAGAAAGACCAAGTATAGCATACATCCTGTGGCATGTGTGAAGTGGTAGACATTCCATGTGTCCCACACAAACACATCTGCAAGAAATGTCACCATTGCTACAACAGCTGTTGTAGTCTGGCGTACTGACCTCTACCTTGAAGAGGATGAGTGCCAGCTCTCAGATACCTTCTCCTACCTTCCCCTGGACCATGACCCCACCATGGCACATCAGGCCATCGTATCCACTACAGTGACTGATCTCATTTCATCCGGTGATCTTCCCTGCTCCGCTTCCAAGCTAACAGTCCCCCAACCCTGCACAGCTTGCTTCTGCCTCCTGCCAAAAATCCACAAACAGGACTGTCCGGGCAGACCCATTGTTTCAGCCTGCTCATGCCCAACGGAACTCATCTCTTCCTACCTTGACTCAGTCTTCTCGCCCCTGGCCCAATCCCTACCCACATACATCCATGATTCATCTGATGCCTTACGCCGGTTTCAAAACTTCCAGTTTACCAGTTCGAGCCACCTCCTCTTTACCAAGGACGTGCAATCCCTTTAAACGTCCATTCCCTACCAGGAGGTCTTAGGGCTCTCCGCTTCTTCCTGGAACAAACACCGGAACCACCCCCAGCCACCACCACTCTCCTCCGCTTGGCCGAGCTTGTCCTCACCCTCAACAACTTCTCTTTCAACTCCTCTCATTTTCTTCAGGTAAGAGGGGTTGCCATGGGTACCCGCATGGGCCCCAGTTACGCCTGTCTCTTCAAGGGGTACATGGAACATTCCTTGTTCCAGTCCTATTCCAGCCCCCACCCACAACTCTTTCTCCGATATATTGACGATATCATCAGTGCTGCTTCCCTCTCTCATCTGGAATTGGAAAACTTCATCAATTTCACCTCCAATTTCCACCCTGCCCTCACTTTCACCTGGTCGATCTCTGACTCCTCCCTTCCCTTCCTCGACATTTCTGTTTCCATTTCTAGGAATAGACTGGCCACTAATATTCACTACAATCCCACTGACTCCCACAGCTATCTGCACTATACATCCTCACACCCTGCTTCCTGTAAAGACTCCATCCCATTCTCTCAGTTCCTCCATCTCCGTCGCATATGTTCAGATGAGGCCAATTTCGACAAGGGAGCCTCCAAAATGTCCACCTTCTTCCTCAACTGAGGATTCCCCAGCTCTGTTGTCGACAATGACCTCAACCAGGTCCAACCCATCTCCCGCACTTCCGCCCTCACTCCTTCTCTGCCGTCCAGCAACAGCAATAGGGTTCCCCTTATTCTCACCTGCCATCCCACCAGCACCCACATCCAGAAGATCATCAGATGCCATTTCCACCATCTCCAGCGAGATGCCATCACCAGACACATATTCCCCTCCCCTCCCTTGTCCGCCTTCCGCAGGGACCATTCCCTCCGGGACACCCTGGTCTACACTTCCTTCCCCCAACACCTCCCCACAGCCCTACAGCATCTTCCCCTGTAACCGGCAAAGATGCAACATCTGCCCATTTACCTCCTCCCTCCCCAGTATCCAAGGTCCCAAACATACTTTCCAGGTGAAGCAACACTTCACCTGAACTTCCCAGAATCTGGTCTACTGCATTCGCTGCTCACAACGTGGTCTCCTCTACATTGGGAAAACGAAGCGTAGACTTGGCAACCGCTTCGCAGATCATCTACGTTCTGCTCGCAATAAAGACCCTGAACTACCTGTTGCCTGCCACTTTAACGCACCACCCTGCTCCCTGGCCAACATCTGTGCCTTTGGCTTGCTGCAGTGTTCCAGCGAAGCCCAACACAAGCTGGAGGAACAACACCTCATTTTCCGCTTGGGGACCCTACAGCCCTCCGGACTCAATATTGAATTCAATAATTTTAAGGCCTAAACTCTCCCATCTCCCAGCCCCCTACCCCACATGCCATGCCTTGTTACCATATAGCCCGTCATTACACACCCCCTGTTGTTAGCCACTACAAGTCCCCATTCACAACTAATCACCCTCCCAGCCTGATCATAAGCAACTCCTTTGTCTGTCCAACTGTCTTTCTCTCCCTTTGGGTTCTCTCCTATCATTTACTCCCTACCCCACCCACCTCCCTATTTTCTGCATATAAACTGACGTTTTCCCAGCCACTATCAGTTCTGAGGAAGGGTCACCGGACCCGAAACGTTAACTCTGTTTTTTCCTTCACAGATGCTGCCAGACCTGCTGAGCTTTTCCAGGAATTTTGTTTTTGTTCCTGATTTACAGCATCTGCAGTTCTTTCGGTTTTTGTTTGTTATGGAGCTGATCAGACAGCAGGTTATATGAGACTTGATATTGTGTAATGAGATAAGGTTAATTGATGACCTGCAAAGCTGATGTGGACTGACAAATATGATAAAGGGATAGTTCAACAGAAATGTAGTGTCAGACATTTCAAGGGATATCTCAGAATACATAGAATGGATACATTCCAATGAGAAAGAAAAATTCCAAGGGGAGGAACCCAACATCTGTGGTTTGTTAGAAAAGTTAAAGATAGCATCAAACTTAAAGAAAAAGCATATAATTTTGCAAGGGTAGATGGGAGGTCAGAAGATTGGAGAGAATATTAAAAAAAGCAAAGAATGGCTAAAATAATAAGAAAAAAAGTGTTTGAGAAAGCAAGTGAGAAGTATAAAATCAGATCATACAAGTTTCTACATTTTTAATTAAAAAAGATGTTAAAGTGAGCATTGGCCTAATATTAAAAAAAAGTGAGCCTGATCAGCAAATTGTGAAAAGGAGAAGTAAATTGAGTTGTATGAAAGGAGAGAGGGTTCACACTCCCCTCAATAAGGATGGAAGGGGTCCTGGTGGTCTTACAACATTCAAATGGTTAAGGCATTGTAATCTACTTAGTGGCATCTAACCACGCTTGGGGCAGCACAGTGTCTCAGTGGTTAGCACTGCTGCCTCACAGCGCCAGGGACCCGGGTTCAATTTCACTCTCTAGCAACTGTCTGTGTGGAGTTTGCATATTCTCCCCATGTCTGCGTGGATTTCCTCCAGGTGGTCCAGTGGGCTAGGTGGGGTAGCCACAGTAAATGCAGGATTATGGGGTAGGGTGTCAGTCTGGGTAGGATGCTCTTCGGAGGGTCATTGCGGACTCAATGGGCCAAATGGAATGCTCCCTCACTGTAGGGAATCTATGAGTCTAAAGATATGGCAGAAGAATTGATTGAATATTTTTCACTAGTCTTCGATGGACTTCAAAAAACAGCAATTGCCAAATATTTACATACCCAAAGTGAAGACATTAGCATCGATGATCAAAAAGTTGGTCAAATATACATATTTTGAGGAGGATCAGGGCAAATCTTATACATTTCACAGTAAGGCCCTGGAGAGGGTTGCTGAACAAAGAAACCTTGGAGTGCAGGTTCATGGTTCCTTGCAAGTAGAATCACAGGTAGACAGGATAGTGAAGGCATTTGATACACTTGTCTTTTTTGGTCACTGCATTGAGAATAGGACTTGGGAGGTCATCTTGAGGCTGTACAGGACATTGGTTAGGCCACTTTTAGAATACTGTGTTCACTTCTGGTCTCCCTGCTACATGAATGATGTTGTGAAACTTGCAAGGGTTCAGAAAAGTTTTAAAAGAATATTGCCAGGGTTGGAGGGTTTGAGCTATAGCGAGAGGCTGAATAGGCTGCGGCTATTTTCCCTGGAATATCAGAGATTGAGGGGTGCCATTAAAGAAGTTTATAAAATCATGTGGTTAATAGATAGGGTGAATGGTCAAAGTCTTTTCCCCCACAGTAGCAGATTCCAAAGCTAGAGGGCATAGGTTTAAGGTGAGAGGGGCAAGATTTAAAAGGGAATTAAGGGAGAACATTTTTCACGCAGAGGGTTGTGCATGTATGGAATGAGCTACCAGAGGAGCTGTTGGAGGCTAGTAGAAATACAACATTTAAAAGGCATCTGTATGGGTACACGAATACGAAGAGTTTAGAGGGATATGGGCCAAATACTGACAAATGGGACTAGATTAATTTAGGATATCTGGTCAGCATGGAAAGGTTGGACCAAAGGGTCTGTTTCCATGCTGTACAGCTTTATGACTCTAAGGAGATAAAAGGGTTTTTTTTTTGGCGGGGGTGTGGAGTGGTAAGAGCATTAATGGTCCACATGCCAAGCATGAATTAAGGATCTCACCCAAGCAAAGAGAGAAAGGGAGATCTCCCTAAACAGTGATCTGAAAATTTCAGCGACAATTTTTACCACGCCAATCCAAGAAACAGCAGTCGATCGCAACAATCTAACACAGCACTAGAAAGCAAACAATAACCACAGCCCACGAAAAATCAGTAACTCGGAGAAACAGACGGATAAGGGAAAAGTTTAACTATCCTTTCATGTGCCTGTCTTTTAATTGGCTTAGAGGGACAGAAACCATAGTGTCACATTCTGTCCTCATTATGATGGATGTGTTATGTAGACGGAACCCAGACATATGACTGATGTAACATTGATCAAAGAAAGTCAGAAAGACGAAAGACGAAAGACTAAAGACTAATTCCCACACGTGGAAATACTAACCCTTTCAAGTGGGAGACGAGTTTAACTCTGAAATGAGAACTTCAAACTAGGTGAAGCTAGGGATTCAGGCTTTCTACCTGTGGCTGTAATTCGGCCTGCTCCCCCTCTCCCTCGAACTTATGACCGAACCTTCAAAAAGAAAATTCTCCACAATATCCCTCTCACCTGGTATCCTCAGTCAGAACATGACCTCGCCCCGCGCTTTTAAACTTTATATCCCGCTTAAAATCGTCAAAAAATTTCTTCATCTTTCCTCTATGTCAGCAGAGTTCTCGGTGTCACATCATCTAAAGTCCCCCATGCCCCTACCGGAACTCCGCTGGTTCTCAGACCGGAAGCGAACCATTTCACCAATGCACCGACGCCGTTGCCGAGGCAACAAAGCGAGCCCCAACTAGCAGAGACACGAAGGTCAGTTTTCTTGCCTGCTGTTGAAACAGTTAGGAATTCCTGAGTGTTAAAGCAATAGAAAAAAAAAATCTCCAAATAATGAAAATGGAAATAAATTGTTAGAGAAACAAATCTTGAGAAAAACGAAACGAATATCCTGGAAACTTGAACCTTTAACGATCAATGAATGGAAAAGACAGACAGAGGTCAGTAGATTCGGACGGGGTTTGACCACTAGAACCCTGTTCTGATGAAAGGTTGTACCTAAACTGTCAACATGGTTTTTCTTCAATTAAATGGTTGCCCCAATGTCATCAAACATAAAGCCAAAAGCATACCTCCATTAAAGAGGGCACAACTAATTTATTTAAAATAAATTATTCCTTTAAAGAAATTAAGTAGATTGTCAAAGTGTACATTGTTATTGTCATCCATGACCAATCCGGTCTTTCATTGCTGTGGTGACCACTGTTTGTGGAAGGCCTTCAGCAAACTGGTGGTCTCATTATGGATGGTGACTGATTTACAACCCCAGAATGATATTGCACAAATGGGGACCATTTTGCACATTGTTCTTGTTCCTGCTGTTTGAACAAGATAGTCAGTTAGTTCCATTCTCTATATCCCATTATCTATTACAGCTTCAAGGTCCTTCATCTCTGCCTGGCACCATTCTTGAAATTTTCTTTTTTTCTGTACTCTCTGTCAGGCCCTGAGGTCTGTGGTGCAGTGGGTAAATGTGTCCCAGCTGCTGACTAGAAGATCCAGGTTCACCTCTTAATACATGACTGGATGGCCATGGAAGGTATGTTGAGTCTTAATCTGCAAATTCAGAACTTTGGGAAGTCTACCACCACTGCAGACTACAACTTGGACTCTTGAGTGAGTTGCAATGCACCATCTCTAACATCTTTACATCATGCTTAAAATGTGTCCAGAGGTGAACTCATACTGCAGCTGAGGCATAACCTAACCTTCTTGCTTTTGGCTCTATCCGTCTATTAATAAAGCCAAGGATTCCATATGATTTTTAACTCACCTTCTCAACTTATCCTGCCACCTTCAAAGATTTCTATATGTACACCACTAGATCTCTGTGTTCCTGAAACCCCTTTAAAATTGCACCATTTATTTAACTCCTGTTACTCTTCATATTAAAATAAATCACTTTACAATTATCTGTGTTAAACTGCATCAACTAAGAATCAGCACATTTCACCAGTATGTGTCCTCCTGAAGTCTGTTACTATCTAGCTTATTATTTACTGCATTTCTGAGTATTATATGTAAAATGTGAAATTATGACCACTATGCCCATGTCTAGGTCATTCATATAAGTCAAAAAGAGCAGTGGTTCCAGTACCTACCCACACTTAACCTTTGGCAAATTACTTGTATGCACTGTCTTTGACCCTTGAATCTAATTGACTGTAATGCTGATGACAAGGCTGCTGTGTAATACTTTGTCAAATTCTTTTGGAAGATCCATATACACATCAACGTATATCAACCATTTCCAATACATCGGCCAGATTTTCTGCTTGGTCATACTGGTTTTCTCAGTGCAATTTGCTGGAAATTGGTGAAGCCTGTGCTTGTACTTGTTTAAAAAGCAAGACATTGGGAAGAGACAAAAAAAACTGCAGATGCTGTTTAAAAAGCAAGACATTGGGAAGAGACAAAAAAAACTGCAGATGCTGGAATCCAAGACAGACAAACAAGAGGCTGGAAGAACACAGCAAGCCAGGAAGCATCTGGAGGAAAGGAGCAGTCACCGTTTCGGGTATTACCCTTCTTCGGGATAGGGGGAGCTGCAGATAAAGAGAGGGGGAGGAGTGGTAGCAGAATGGTCGTGATAGGTGGACACTGGTAGTCGGTACGACCTGGTTGGTCGATGGGAGGAATGGATCCGGCTGGTGGCTGGAAAGGAGGGACAGAAGGTGGAATTGAAGGGAGGAGGTGGGGCTGGAAAGGGACCCGGGGGATGGGTCAGAAGGTTATTTGAAATTGTAGAACTCAGTTTTGAGTCCTCCAGGCGGAAGATAAGATCTTGTTCTTCAAATTTGTGTTCCGAGTCACTGCGACACTAGAGGAGGCCGAGGATGGACATGTTGGAGGAGTGGGGCAGGGAGTTGAAATGGGTGGTGACTGGGAGGTTAGGTTGGCTGTTACGGGCCAGGTGAAGATGCTCGGTGAAACAGTCACCTAGTCGACGTTTGGTCTCACTAATGTAAAGAAGACCACATCAGGAGCACTGAATGCAATAGACTACGTTGGAAGAGATGCAGGTGAAGCTCTGTCTCACTTGGAAGGGCTATTTAGAGCCCTGAATGGAGGTGAGGGAGGTGTGTGTGGGCAGGTGTTGCATCTTTTATGGTTACAGGGGAAGGTACCAGGCGGGTTAGAGTGTTTGGTGGGGAGTATGATGCGAACTAAGGAGCGGTGAAGGGAATGGGTCTTGTGGAAGACAGAGAGGGGTGGGGAGAGATGTTCCAGGTGGTGGGGTTTGATTGGAGTTGGCAGAAGTGTTTGAGATAATATGTTGGATGCGGAGGCTGGTGGGATAGAAAGTGAGGACAAGAGAGACCCTTTCTTTATTATATAAACCAAACGTTAACTCTTTTCTCCTTCACAGATGCTGCCAGACCTGCTGAGTTTTTCCAGCAACTTTGTTTTTGTTCCTTTCTTTATTATGTTTGGAAGGAGGGTCGTTAAGAGCTGTGGAGTGGGGAATGGGGGAGGTGCGGTGAAGGACTGTCTGGATGACAGGGGTGGGAGAAAGACAGTTGTTTGAAAAAGGCGGACATCCAAGATGCTTCAAGTGGAACGTCTTCTCATCAGAGCAGATGCGACGGAGACAGAGGAATTGGGAAAACAGGATGGAGTTTTTGCGGTCTACAAGGTGGCAGGAGGTGTAATCTAGGTAGCTATGGGAGTCTGTGGGTTTATAGTAAATGTCAGTCCTTAAACTATCACCAGAAATGGAAATGGAGAGATCAAGAAAGGGAGGGAGGTATCTGAGAGGGCGGGGTGGAAGTTGTTAGCAAAGTCGATGAACTGCTCCAGTTCAGCCTGGGTGCAGGATGCAGCACCGATGCAATCATTGATGTAACAGTGGAATAGTTGGACCAGAACCTGTGTACATACTGAAGAGGGACTGTTCAATATAACCGACAAACAGGCAGGCATAGCTGGGGCCCATGCAAGTGTCCATGGCAACCCTCTGGATTTGGAAGAGTCTTTCCTACCCACAAAACTAGCCATTACACAGGTTATCATCAGAAATTTCTGCTAATTGTGCTTGTTTGCAGGTTTCAAGGAGTCTTTTAAAATTAAGCTGGTTATATTGGACACAAGGGCACTAATAAGAATGTTTTAAAAGCTTTTGAATATGAGTTTTTGTAATTTGCTCAGAAACTAACTAGCAACTGTTCTGTATAGTTTTTAATGATAATTTTCACTTATTTAAAGTCTGGTTACTTGCAGATCTGACTAAAATACTTCCTTTTGCGGATAAAGCTATTTTCAGCTGTATCAATTAAACGTCTCAAAAATGAAATGTGAGAAAAAGCACCCAGTTCACCCAAAACAAAAATTACAAGCCATTCTGTTGCCAGCATTTCTGATTTCATTTCAATAATAGAATGTCACAAGGCTGTAATAAATCAAAGCCTGTGCGCTCCCCCCACCCCATGTCTTAAATAATCAGTGTCAACTTGACCCAGTTGGTAGCACAGTGTTTTGGAACTCTGAAAGGCTGTATTGCCACAAAAAGTACTTCAAATGGAAATCAGTCAGGTCCCAATGTTCAAAGCGTTGTCCTTTGCTGTCTATAATATGTGTTGTTATGTGTATGCTTGGACATTGATACGAATGTTTAATTTTACCCATGATGCCAAATCATGTCAAAAATTATACTGTTCATGTTACAGGAAACAACTGACTGTATAAGTGAATAACAACTGACAATTAAAAGTGCATAATATTTTTCTCAACAATATGTCAAAATAAACAACTTCTAGAATGCTGCATAACCAAAGGAAAGTGTTGAGAAATTCTCAATTACAATAATTTTTTTTCAATAAATATTTAGTACATAACAGAATGAAGAAGATTAGTGCTGTGAAATTTCAGGCAACTGAATTGAAGACTCCTGGATCACATGTAACATGGTAGAATATAAGATCCACTTATGGTGGATGGTAGTTTTGATTTTTGTGAGAGCTTTACCAATCTTCAAAAGCAATCTAGCAGCATCGATGTGCACTAACATTAAAAAAAGTCAACAAGAAATTAAAACTGGGTGAAAGACTGTATCAGGAGCTCTCCATGCTTGAAGATAAAGTTTTTAATTAAGTGTGAAAATCTTTGCAGTACTTCACCAAGAGAGAAGCACAGTCTGCAGAACTCTCCAATTGGCAGGTGATAGACCAGGTATCAAACCAGAGGTATCAAACACCACACCTTAAACATTCATTCCCTCCATCCACCAATGCACATTAGCAGTGGTGTGTATCATCAGTTTATCATTTACAAGATGCACTGTTGCAATTCACCAAGGCTTCTTCAACAGCAACTTCCAAATCTGCAGTCTCTGCCAACTAGGAAGTTATGGGTAGCAGCTGTTATGACATAGGAATAGCAAGCCCAACGAAATCAGCCTCACTATCAATGGATTTGCGACACAGTAAGTTTAAAACATTCAATCACTCTCAAAATTGCTCAATTGTTTCTCAACAGCCTTTGCGAATAAAGGATCTTGGACACAAAGTTTATTACTTTAACAAAAAATTACAATTTATGATTAAAAATGTAACTTTGGCAGAACACTGATAAACTACAAGGCAATCTAGTTAATATCTATGATGTAAACCCAATCCTCTTTGAATATATACCATTACTCACACAACAGATAGAAAGATACACTTGAAGGATAAATTAGAAAAGAATCATAATTTTCCAGTTCAATAACCGTTTCAATGATGAGTACCAGACTTTCATGAAATCTTTTGATGATGAGTTGTATTACAGACACAAAGAACTATATATCTTGCTTAAATCCCAGAGTTACTGGTCAATGCCAACAGCTTCCCCAGACCTCTAGAGATTTTTACTTATTTCTTACAACTACAGAACTATAGAATCCCTACAGTGTGAAAACAGGCCACTCGGCCCAACAAGGCCACACTGACTCTCCAAAGAGCATCCCACCCAGACTCACCCTCCCCCCACAACCACCCTATCCCTGTAACCCTGAATTTCCCATGACTAATACATATCCCTGACACGATGGGCAATTTAGCATGGCCAATCTACCTAACCTGTGCATCTTTGGACTGTGGGAGGAAACCAGACACCCAGAGAAAACCCATGCAGACACAGGGAGAAAATTGCAAACTCCACACAGACAGTTGCCCAAGGTTGGAATTGAACCCGGGTGCCTGGCACTGTGAGCAGTGCTAACCACTGAACTACCGTGCCGCCCCTAGGATTCTTTTCTCAGAACTTTCAACAAGTGATAACTTGAGAAAAACTTGCAAGAGCAAAACCAAAAAACCCCTCAGTCCAGCAGCTTCCAAAGCCAAACTGACTCCTGCCTGAAACCCAGTCAGCACCAGTTCACTCTTTGTTTTCTCTTTCTTTTTCAACATTCTCAGTGGTTGGCGAGCCAGCACCTGTCCATTCTAGAATGACCAGTTCAACATCCAACCAGCCATTAGTTCCTGAGCATAACATTTCAGTGCTGAATTTTCTACAGTGTTCTTTGAACAGTAATTAACCTGCATTATCTTTCCAAGGCCATCTCCCAACAGAAAATATTAGTCTTTCATTCTCTCCTTTTTTATAAAAAACAAGATGTTGGCTCAAAGTTCAATTCTCAACTGTAACTCACAGTACCAGACCAAGAATAAGAAAAATAAAAGGAATATAGTGATGGTCTCAACACAACTGCATAGGAATACCACTATCTGCAAGTTCCCATTCAAGTCACACACTATCCTGCTTTAGAACCTTATTGCCAAGCCTTCACTGATACTCGATCAAAATCCTGAAACTCCCTTTCTAACAACATTGTGTGTAGCTACACCAAATGAACTGCAGCAGTTGAAGAAGATTACTCACCATTGCCTTCTCAAGGACATTCAAGGATGAACAATAAATGCTGAACTTGCCAGTGAGTACCACATTCCATGAAAGAATAAAACAAGTCTTAGGTAAACCAAATTTAATGGTGTGGAGGATGGGGCATTCGCAATTCTGGAGGTGACAACAGATGCTTGGTAGAATTTCAACATGCTGAGCTTTAGATTGAGTAGGATGCAAAGAGTACAAACAGTTTGATATAACTTCAGACCGATCCTGGAGGGGACTGGATTTGGTGACAAAAAGAGACTTTATGGCACAGTTTAAAGACTCTGTGTCTAACTGGAAAAAATTGAGGCATACAGGACTGGTTATAAGAACGGTAATTTGATGGCCCAAGGCAGAACAGAATTTTAAAGAGTTAAGGGAATGCTGGGTATTGTCAGCGTACTTGTAGAAGGTGAAAATGGTGCTGGGGCAGCCTGCAAATGATGATGGGAAGAATATAGATACATTTTAGATAATGATCTGGAAGCAGCAAAAGTAGCCAATCAGAAAATGATTAAATAAGCAAGAGTAGAATCAACAAGTACAGTCTCACTAAGGTGGACAACAGAGAATTGTTGGCGAAATATGGCATTGTTGACAACGCCAAATGGTGCATTGAGATTGAGAAAAAAAAGTGCCAAAATGCACCAGAATCACAAGGAATGCAACTTGCCATTTTGATTAGGATAACCTCATCACTCTTCAGTACAATGCCAGGGGTGAAAATCTGATATGAGAATTTCAAACATGGAATTGCAGGAAAGATGGCTACAGATTTGTGAGGTGACACATCCAAGGACTTTGTAGAAAAGAGGAAGTTTTATGATGTGAATGTATTTTGGAAGGGGAAGATGGTGGAAAAAGTTGAGGTTGACAGGATTGGATATAGGAACTAAAATTTGATAGCATGGGCAGCACAGAAGTTGAAAGAGGTGAGGGAATGTGGGGTATCATCAGCTTTATCTTGTAGAAGATAAAGGTGGTGCGAAAGGACGCCTATAAATAAGGATGGAAAGAATATAGGTAATTTTAGATTAGTGATAATGTAACTGAACTAGTAATCCTTCCAAAAACGTCCTGCCTGCTCCAGGATCACAATCCTCCTTGTAAGTTGGTATTGGCAAACCATCAGCCTCACCACATCATCATGCCTGCTTTTGACCCAACTCCTGCACCACTTCAGTCCTTCCAAACATTGGAACTCAGGGACAAGCCTACGACTTGTATGCTTCTGCCAGGTTGCTTTGCACACAAGGGTGTAAATTATTCTCATGCCCCTCTTTATGATACATCTTATGGCTCCTAGCTTGCTTTCTTAGCATGCATTTACTTGGTGTCACTGCCAATCTCTGTTTACCTTATATTGCTTTCTTAGTGCACACTTACTGACTTCATCGCTGATTTATGGCTACCACCCGCTGTGTGCATCGCATTGCTTTCTTAGCTCATAGGATCTTTAGTTCTGAGTTGCACTCTACCAGCCTCTGTGGCTTGCATTGCCTTTTAGCACAGAGGAAGAGGCAGGCAGTTTGTGATGGTGGGCAGCACTGAATACTCGTTCGATCAGTCAGGGGTAGGTGGACATATTGTTGTGTTGCACCTTAATCAGACTGCAGCATGTGCCAGTAGTTTACATACAAACACAATGGACATGCTTCAAGTAAATGGCAGTGTGAAAGTCAAACGGGAGCAGTCCTTAGTGGAGTGAAGGGGAACTACGGTCAGTCAGGAGTACCATCACAGTCAATCAAGGGGCTCAGTGGGTTAGCCACTGTCAGTCATGCATTTTGTCCTATGAAAATCTTGACCTTGCAGTTCAAGAACTGAGCCGTGCTCAGTCCCACAGGTTTAGCACAAGCAGTCCAGGGAAATACAGGTTGGTCAGTTGATTAGCTGTTGAGACAGCAGTCGGGGAGAGGTGGATCAAAGTTAACTCCAATGAGACAAAGAGAGAGGTTGAATATAGTGAAGGTGGATGGAAGAGCAGTTAGTGATGATGCATGACCATGAGAGGTGGTGCGGTATCCTCAGTGAGCGAACTGGATGTTGAGACGTCAGGCAGAGTCAGGAGTTTGGGAAGATGAAGTTGGTGAAAACATTGAAGGGTCATGATGAATGCAATATCAAGAGTTGTATTCCATGAGCCTTGATGAGATGTGTGTGTGGCAGTAGAGTTAGAATGAGTGCTGGCCCTGTGAGTGTGAAGTAGCATAAAAAAGCTGTGATGCTTATGCTCCTGAGTGCAGAGGATCCTTGACCTTCTTTCTACAATGTTGGGAATTCCTTTTCACCTAGAACATAGCTCTGACCTGGGTGCAATTCATGCCCAATCTGGCTGTGTCAGTGGCAATGGGTTACGATGAAAAAAAGATTGCCTCTTCTCATCATCTGGACCACGAACACCTCAGGCCCCTGTTTGTGGAATGGAGAATGGTCCTTTCTGTGGGCCATGTCTTCAGTAATAGCCAGTCAATTACCACAGTCAGTGGCCCAGTTCCTGGTTTGCAGCGTCTGAATGATGTGCAACTGAGCTTGAGGTATGACACTGCAGACATAGAAAATGGAAGGTATGGTAATGGCAAATGCTTCCACCTCTCCATCTCCACAATTTCCTGAGAAAGGCAACTAAAAGCCTAGTTACATAACTAACGAGGTGAAGAGCAGAAGATTTCAAGAGAAATGTCACTATAAGCCATGGTGATTACGCATCATGAATCTCACTTGACAAAACACTTCAACTGTATAGATAGAGAATGTGAGAAAATAAATAGGGACATCTTGACAAAAGTATCCTAGAACTCTCTGGGAAGGTAGGAAAGTGATTGCAGAGCCCCTTGCTGAGATATTTGTATCATCGACAACCACAGGTGAGGTGCCAGAAAACTGGAGGTTGGCTAATGTGATGCCACTATTTAAGAAAGGTTGTAAGGAAAAGCCATGGAACTATAGACTAGTGAGCTTGACATCAGTTGTGGATAAGTTGTTGGAGGGAATCCTGAGGGACAGGATTTGCATGTATTTGGAAAAGCAAGGACTGATTAGGGATAGTCAGCATGGTTTTGTGTGTTGGAAATCGTGTCTCACTAACTTGATTGAGTTTTCTGAAGAAGTAACCAAGAGGATTGATGAGGGCAGAGCTGTGGGCATGATTGATATGGACTTAGTAAGGCGTTCAACAAGGTTCCTCATGGTAGGCTCGTTATCAAGGTTAGATCACATGGATTACAGGGGGAACTAGCCATCTGGACACTGAACTGGCTCAAAGGTAGAAGGCAGAGGGTTGCTTTTCAGGTTGGAGACCTGTGACCAACAGTGTGCCATAAGGATTGGTGTTTGGTCCACTGCTTTTCGTCATTTATATAAATGATTTGCATGTGAACATAGGAGGTATGGTTATTAAGTTTGCAGATGGCATTAAAATTGATGTGTAGTGGACAGCGAAGAAGGTTACCTCAGAGTAAAGCAGGATCTTGATCAGATGGGCCAATAGGCCAAGGAGTGGCAGACGGAGTTTACTTTAGATAAATGTGAGGTGCTGCATTTAGAAAGGCAAATCAGGGCAGGACTTATACATTAATTGGTAAGGTCCTGGGGAATATTGCTGAACAGAGACCTTGGAGTGCAAATTCATAGTTCTTTGGAAGTGGAATCCCAGGTAGATGAGGTAGTGAAAAAGGTGTTTAGTATGCTTGCCTTTATTGGTCAGTGCATTGAGTAGAGGAGTTGGGAGGTCATGTTGCGGCTATACAGTACATTGGTTAGGTCACTTTTGAAATATTGCATGCAATTCTGGAAACCCTGCTACAGGAAGGATGTTGTTACACTTGAAAGGATTCAGAAAAGATTGACAAGGATGTTGCCAGGGTTGGAGGGTTTGAGCTTACAGGGAGAGGCTGAATAGGCTGGGGCTATTTTCTGTGGAGCATTGGAGGCTAACGGGTGACCTAGTAAAGGTTTATAAAATCATGAGAAGAATGGATAGGGTGAATAGCCATGGCCTTTTCCCTGGGGAGGGGGGAGTCCAAAACTAGAAGGCATAGGTTTAAGGTGAGAAGAAAGATTTAAAAGGGATCCAAGGGGCAATTTTTTTATGCAAAGGATGGTGCATGTATGGAATGAGCTGCCAGAGGAAGTGATGGAGAATGGTACAATTACAACATTTAAAAGTCATCTGGATGGGTATACGAATAGGAAGGGTTTAGGGGAATATGGGCCAAATGCTGGCAAATGGGATTAGATTAGTTTAGGATATCTGGTTGGCATGGATGTGTTGGACTGAAGGGTCTGTTTCCATGCTGTACAGCTCTATGACTCTGTGACACTTACTACAAATGAGAAAATTCTGTCCATACTGTTTCATGACAATGACTTTTTGATGAAAATATTTGATATGTTAACTTGATTTAACATAAAAAATGAACTAGAGGGGCATTTTTTCAAGTACTTCAAATAAAACATTGATAGTCACTGAAAAATAATTGGTTTGAGCTCATCAGAAGAAAACTATCATTTCTCTTGTATACCTGATGACATAACTAGGTGCAAATAAAGATAATGATATCAAGGAGTGAGATCTCATGAACTCAATCCTAACATTTCCTGAAAGCACAAAAATGTACAGCAAAATTGTGTCAATGTATCAGTAAATGTCCCGACAAAATATGTTCAAATCACTTAATCAAGAATTTGAAACCCAGGACATATTTCAGAAAATGGTAGTCTACTGTGCATTTCAATATTTCAGTAAAAATATTGTCTTGATGAGAACATCACAGTTATAGTTCGGAAGTTTCTTTTGCTGACCTGGCCTTAAGCATGTCATGTTTTGGTTGACTCGATCACTCGCGCACAGAACAGAAAAATATCAACCAACATTCCAACCATACCTATCAACCCCTTCTAGAAAGTGCATTTGTGTGAATGTTACTTTTGTTGCTGTACCTTGTCAAAATGCCTTAAAAGTTAATGTCCAAAGTCACATCAGAGGAATTGTTACTCTAGTTAGATAGTGAAGTATAGATAGTGTTGATGGAATTGTAACCCAGAAATTTAGCCCCTTCAAGAGAGAGAGATTTGAACAAAAGAGCAAATTGTACAAGAAATTATTTGTTAGCTGACATTCTCCTTTGTCTAAGGAACAGAGATTTGCAGACAAAACTAAATATCATCTGAGTATCTAGAATGAAACATTGATCGAGATTGAACAACATGAATAGAATAAAAGCAAAATACTGCAGATGTTGAGATCTGAAATATAAACGGAAAGTTTTCGGCATTTAGAAGGTCTGGCAGCATCTATATTCCGAAGAAGTGTTATATTGGACTCAAAATATTAGCAGGAGTAGAATGTTTATTTGATCGTTATTAGGTTTAACTTAGCATGTTTATATAAAATTTGGACAAATAATTAATTTGTAGCATAAGACCAGAGAAGATACAAGCAGAAGTAAACCATTTGGCCTGTCAAGTCTGTTCCTATATTTTATGAGATCTAGGCTAATCTGATAATCTTTAACTCCACTTTCCCACATTTTCCTCCCATAACACTTGGTTCCTGATTGATCAAAGATCCGACTATCACAGCCTTGAATATCCTTAATGACACAACCTCAGCAGCTTTCTATGATAAAGAAGTCCACAGATTCACTGCATTCTGAGAATGACCGCTCACTCTGAGATTATTCCCTCTGGCTCCAGACTTTCCCATGCTAGCCATTAGTAATTCGTTCATGAGGGTGCTCAAATCCCTCTACGCTGCACCTTTCTGCAGTATTTTCTATTTAAAAAATATTCAGCTCCTCTATATTTCCTGCCAACCTCACATTTGTGTATAACCTCACATTTTTCCACAATATATTCCATCTGCTAAATTTTCGCCCGTTCACTTAACCTGACTATATCTTTCCGTACTTTTTGTGTCATTCTCACCACTCTCCTTCCCACTTATTTTTGTGTAATCGACAAACTTGGCTATAGCACATTTTCTTCCCTGAGCCAAGTCATTCCCATGCATTAAAAATAGTAGTGACCCCAGCACTGATCCCAGTGACACCCTACTAATTTCAGATTGTCATTTCTGAAAATGCCTTCTTTATCCCACCATTCTGTCTCCTGTTAGTTGACCAATCTTCTATCTATGTAATACACTACCACCAACACCGTGGGCTCTTATAGGATTAAGTAACTTTATGTATGGTACTTTATTGAATGTCTTTTGGAAATACAAATATATTACATCCAGCTTATTACCTTTTCAAAGAATTTGAATAAAGTTGCCCATCATGAAGCTATGTTGACTGCTTATGTTATAGATATCTAAATGCTCTGCTTTTACATCCTGTATAATACTCTTTAACATTTTCCTGACGATAGATGTAAGCTAACTGGCTGCAGTTCATTACCTTTCCTTTTGTCTCCATTTTTGGATAAGGATTTTACATTGGCAGTTTTTCAATCATCTGGGACTTTTCCAAACCTAAGGATTCTTATAAGTTTACTATCATTGCATCCACTATCTCTGTAGCTATTTCATAGAGTCATAGAGATGTACAGCATGGAAACAGACCCTTCAGTCCAACTCGTCCATGCCGACCAGATATCCTAAATTAATCTAGTCCCATTTCCCAGCATTTGGTCCCTCTAAACTCTTCCAATTCATATACCCATCCAGGTGCCTTTTAAATGTTGTAATTGTATCAAACTCCACCAATTGCTCTGGTATCTCATTCAATATACGCACCACTCTCTGCGTGGAAAAGTTGCCCCTGAGGTCCCTTTTAAATCTCTCCTCTCTCACCATAAACCTATGCCCTCTAGATTTGGATTCCCCTAACCCAGGGAAAAGACATTGTCTAGTTATCCTTTGGTATCCTAGGATGCAACCCATCAGGTCTGGGCAACTTACCTGTCATTAGCCCGATTAGTTTTCCTAGTACTTTTTCTCTAATGACAGTTATTATATTTATTTCCTCCACCTTATACGCTTCTTCATCTTGTTATGACCAAGGCTGGAGGAGTGAATCATTGCTTTTGTCCCACTACTCCAAAGTTCGCAAAACAAAAATACTTCTTCCAGTTGCAAAGATGATGAATTCAACAACCTTATCTATAAAAGGTGAAGTTGCCAAAATCCCTTAGGGCTGCTTTCCCATTAGAGATAGACAACTAGTGGTGAATTTAACCTCAGGATCAGCACGCCTCAGGCAATGGGTGATGTTGAGAAATCGGTACAGGAATTGAACACACACTGTTGTTGTCACTCTGACCCATAGCCCAGATGTCCAGCCAACTGATCTCAAAAGACAGCTCAAATGATGCACTCTGATGGTTGCTTTGTTTGAATCCTGATGACTATTAAAAAGTGGGTGGATAAGAAGAAGGATGCTGATTTGTTAATTGTAATGTAAGTGGTTTTTGATGTTGAACTAGTGAGCCCATGCAAGGAGGCACATTGATCAATAGGAGTACAATCACTGTGACCCTGGTGCTGAAGCTGTACTGATGAGCATGCTGGCAATGTACTTTGGTCCTTGTTTTCAAGCTACTTTGGAAATGGCTTCAAACAGGAAAAGAAATAAAGAGAAAAATTGAAAATTTCAAGATGAATGGACTAACTTATTTACATTCATCCCAAATTCACCAGACTCCCTATCTGTCTCATTTGCGATAAGAAATTCATCATCTACAAGAAATAAAATCTTCAGAGGCATTTCATTAAAAAGCACAGTGGCTCAGCTGGATGTTATTCAATTGGCACAGCCAAATGAAAGTGGTATAGGAGCCAAAGAACAAGACAGGGAAATACAGTTACACATTTGCAAAATGGGTGAAGTCATTAGATACTAAAGCACTACCACTGTTCTATGGCATTGTTATTAATAATTTTATTCAAACAATTAAAAACATGCCTTTATTTGCAACACCATGAAAATAGTAGAAATGGCCACAGATATCACCATCCAGCTAAGTGTATAAATTCCACTCCAGTGTCAGCAAATATTTTCAAGTATAAATTTTATAAAAAGCAAGTTGAGAATCCAATTGACTAAAGTACATTTACAGTCCTGCTTGAAAATGAGAATGAAAGTATATTGTCCAGATGTCAAACAATTTTCCAAAGAAATCAAGCAGTAAAAACCATTGATGAGTTTTTTTTCATTAAAGAAGATGTTAATATTTTAAATTAAATAGCTTGTTTCAGAGTCTTAAACATTCTGCTTGTGGGAAAGCATCCTTCAATTACTAATTTGTAGTTAAAATACATTAAAATGTCATTTTTCATTGATATTGCCACATTTATGAATGCTCATAAAACAGTTTTTCATAGAAATTCATTAATGTGTCTGTTTTGTTAAGCATTATTATTGACTAAGTGAGAAAGACATTACTTTTTGACTTTTTTTTAAGTAGTTGTTGTTCTTGTCATTAAAGGTTGCAGATCTCTGCGCTAGATTGACACTTCTGTGAAGTTCTGCAGTGTGAAATTTCTATTCCTAAAATGACATGGGAAATTAAACTTAATTTGTCTATTCAAGTGGATTTCAAAGAACATATTGCACTAATAGAAGAAGAGTCGTGATGTGGCAATCATGTATTGCAATTCACTCTAACTTTGCAACCAAGTAGCTATTTCATATCCAATACTCTCAGCACTTTGTTATGAACACAGGGTATTAAAGCCCTATTCAGCTCATTTAATGGACTATGATTTCTCATCTTGAAATACAATGTCTTCCAAATAGACTTTGAAAATTCTAAATGCTATTTTAGTTGTTTTTTACAGTACTAATAAATGGTTTATTTTTCAAATGAAGCACTGTTGTCTTTTGATAGCTGCCACAACCTTTCAGAAGTTAGGACAAGGGGGCACCAAAAACATACTACTATTCGCAAAGGATTTCCCACTTAGAAATATTTGAAGACTATTAATTTGGGCTCACACCTAAAGAATGGTCACCAAGGGAAATTACAGAGCCATCATTCTTATCCAGTTAAAAATCACACAGCATTATTCTTTACAAATCCTAAGTTCATGCATGACAGGGATCTGCCTGAGTGTTTGTAAATGCAGAGCAGTTCTGCTGCTCAGTTCAAAAACTGCACTTTTTCTGATCAAAATTAGCAGTAATTCCCCCAACCCACAGTCGTCCCCCCCTCCCCCCAGCCCCCACCCCACACCCCACACCCCACACACCACACACACACACACACACACAAGATGGAGAACTGGTCTCCCAACTGCTTCCTTTTTACAAAACAGCAGACAGTTGCCAAAGTTCAGTTAGTGCAGCAGCACCACCAGAGAGAAGGAAAGTTATGACAATGGGGAGTTGTCTTGTTAGTTATTGTTCAGTTGGTATCACTGTCGCCTCTGAACTGAGGTTCTGGGTTTCACTTCTGGACTCATATACTTGAAAAAGAAAAGGTTGACACCACAGTACAACACTGTAATATTGGAAATGCTGTCTCTCCAATGAAATGTTAAACTGAGATCCCATCTGCTTTTTAAAGTGGATGTGAAACGTT
>NC_063360.1:10007993-10028006 GCF_021869965.1 Rhincodon typus
GATTGAGAGAGATGAAAGTGGTTGGAAGAGCTATTAGTGATGATATAGGAGTGGTAAGGTGACCCTAGTAATAGGAAATGCAGAGGGCAGAAACGGTCAGTTGTTCGCTAGAATGAGGTGTCTGAGAGTCATTGAGTGGAGATACTGCACACAATAGCAGGGCAGTACAGTGGCTCAGTGGTTAGCACTGCTACCTCATAGTACCAGGGACCTGGGTTCAATTCCACCCTCAGGTGACTGTCTGTGTGGAGTTTGCACATTCTCCCCATGTCTGCGTGGGCTTCCTCCCACAGTCCAAAGATGTGCCAGTCAGGATGGATTGGCCATATTAAATTTTTCATAATGTCCGGGGATTTGTATGCAGGTGGATTAGCCATTGGAAAAGCAGTGTTACAGGGATAAGGTAGAGTTGTGGGTCTGAGTGGGATATTTTTTAGAGTGTCGATATGGGCCAAAGGGCCTGCTTCCACACTGTAGGGATTCTATGATAATTGTAGATCATTGGCCTTCGAGATCTTACTTTGTGACAGAGTTAGAGCGAGTATGAGGAAGCAAAAAGAGGACAGGGGCACTTGATTTTGCAGAACACAGAAGGTCATTGATCTTCTTGCACTACTCGGTATTGTGTTTAGTCCATGACCTAGGAGGCTACTTTTCAATCTAGGCTGGTTGGGTCTGGTGGTGTGGGCTGTAAATTAAAGATGGCCCTCCTTTCCAACCACGCCATCCACCAACACCTCCAAATCTCTGTCTGAAAAGCAGGGTGTGAGCTCTCCTCTGTCCGCAGTGATAACGGTTGGTCACCACAGTTTGACAGTCAGTTCTTGGCTTGCAGCATCTGAAATGCTGTGGAGCTGGGTTTTAAATATGAATCCAGCAGGGTGACCATCTGCCTCTTCTTCCATATGATTGCATGAACCTATTGCTGAAGGTGCATAATCAATGAGCTGAGGAATGAACAATTGCATGAGAAAATCTACTATGGGCTAGGAGACAGAGGATGCTGGTGGAGGGTTGTTTTTTGGATTGGAGGCCTGTGACCACAGGGATCGGTACTGGGTCCACTTTTGTTTGTCATTTATATAAGTGATTTGGCTGAGAGTGTGGAAGGCGCGGTTAGTAAGTTTGCAGATGACATCAAAGTTGCTGGTTTAGTGGACCGTGAAGAACGTTATCAAAGATTACAAAAAAATCTTGATCAATTGGGTCAATGGGATGACGATTGGCAGATGGAGTTTAATGTAGAACAAAGAGACCTAGGGGTTCAGGTGCATAATCTTTTGAAGTTGCTTTACAAGTGGAGAAGGTGGTTAAGAAGGCCTTTAGCACGCTTGCCTTCATTGCTCAGACCTTTGAGTATAGGAGTTGGGATGTTGTGTTGAGGTTGTACAGGATGTTGGTGAGGCTTCTTCTGGAGCATTGTCAGAACAGTTCTGGTCGCTTTGTTATCGGAGGGTTATTATTAAACTAGAGAGGGTTCAGAAAAGATTTATTAGGATGTTGCTGGAATGGAAGATTTCATCAATCAATCATCATAGAATCCCTACAGTGTGGAAGCAGGCCCTTTGGCCAACAAGTCCACACTGACCCTCAGAGCATCCCACTCAGACCCATCCCCCTGTAACCCACCTAATCCACACATCCTTGAACAGTATGAGCAATTTAGCATGGCCAATCCACCTAGCCTGGGAGGAAACTGGAGCATTCAGAGGAAACCCACACAGGCACAGGGAGAATGTGCAAACTCCACACAGACAGTTGGCTGAGGGTGGAATTGAACCTGGGTCCCTGGTGCTGTGAGGCAGCAATGCTAACCACTGTGCCACCATGCTACCCCAATAAAATGTATAAAAATAAAATATAAAAATAGATTGGAAAGGGTAGGTCTTTCTCACTGGAGCATAGGAGGTAGAAGGATGACCTTATAGAGGTCTGTAAAATCATGAGGGGCATAGATAAGGTGAATAACAAGGGTGTGACAATATTATGGCTGTAAGAGGTGTATCAGTCCTGGTTTTCTTTTATTCAGCAAGGTTGAGAGAGAGGTAAAGAGCAGTGTCCTCAGAGCCACTAGAATAAACAGTTTGCGAGGCCTTGGTTTTTTTTTAAAGCATTGGAACAACAGAAGCAACCTGAATGGGTGGGGTCAAACTCCCACAGAGTCAGGATTTTCAGTTTTTGTTTTTCAATAGCAGTTGCTTGGGTCTAGAAGCTGGGTTTGGAAGCTGCAGTACATCTCTTCCCTGCTACTGTCTCTCTCAGAGTTTCCTTTTGATGTTTTTCCTCCTGGACTGGAGAATTGCCTGTGAGACAATCTATTTTCCTGAATTCGCTTTTGCCAAGGGTGTGTTTAAGGAATGTTGCTATATTGGAACAGTTAATTAGTAGTAGTTAATGTATCTATTATTTTGTTAAACATTTCAATAGAGTTACATAAAGCCAATTCTTTACTTTCATTTTTACATTATCTGTATTTTAATGGGTAATGTAAAAATAAGGTAGACAAACAGGAGGCTGGAAGAGTACAGCAGGCAAGGCAGCATCTGGGGAAAAGGAGCAGTCAATGTTTCAGGTATTACCCTTCTTTAGTACCCGAAAAGTTGACAGCTCCTTTCTTCCAGAACGCTGCCTGGCCTGCTGTGTTCTTCCAGCCTCCTGTTTGTCTACCTTGGATTCCAGCAGCTGTAGTTTTATTTTGTCTCTAACAATGTAAAAATAAAGTGTGTTTTGCTTTTGACCAATCAAATTGTATATGGAAAGCATCACCTTACACTTACCCTTAAGATAAGAAAAAGTTAGGGTCTAGACTATCTTCTGAATATATTTTGAGGGGGTTTGGTCTGGTCCATAAGAAGAGTCTTCTCCCTAGGGTGGGGGAGTTCAAAACTATGGAACACATTTTTAAGGTAAGAGGAGAAAGATTCAAAAAGGACATGAGGGGCAACATTTTTACACAAAAAGTGGTTTGTATGGGGAATAAACTGCTAGAGAAAGTGGTGGATACAGGTAGAGTTGCAATGTTTAAAATACATTTGGATAAGTTCATAAACAGGAGATATATCAGCCAAGCACAAGCAGGTGGGACTAGTTTAGTTTGGGAACACGGGTTGACGTGGATATTTGGATTGAAGGGTGTGACTCTATAACTCTATGACTCGAGGTTTGTCATAACCAAAATGATTGTAATTCTTAGTAATAGCTCACAGTCTCCAGGCTGCTGTTGGAGGTATAAACAGCTGCTTCCCAAAGCCCTGGTTCCTGCACACGTGTTTTCCCTCACCCTGAGTCTTAGCATCCTCCAGCCTAGCCTCTCAAATATACTGTGTCAGTCTTACAGCTGATGGCTGTAAGTGTAGGATTCAGAGATGGTGCCTCTTCATCTTCACTGTTTTCTTCCTCAACTAACTGGGAAGGTTCCAGTCTTGGGTGTATGAAACAGAAAGGTGACAGGGGTTGGATAATGATGAGGGGAGATGCTTTTTGCCACCTGTAACTTATGAATGAGAAGAGATTGTGCTATCAGCGGATGATTAGCTATGTAGATACCATCATTTTCGATCCTGAAATTTACCAGTGGTCATGGCCTCAGTGACACCCATTAGATGGCCTGTTCATGATCACATTGCTGCTTGTGGAAGCTTGCTGTGCACAAATTGGCAGCCATATTTCCTACATTAAACAATGATTCCACTTCAAAAGTACTTCATTATTTGTAAAGGACTCTGGAAAGTTCTGGGTCATGAAAGGCACACTGCAAATGCAAATCTTTCTCCTTTTACCCATGATGATCAGCACTGTTCTCCTTGAAGGTTAAAATATGCAGATGCACTTTTCTAATCCAGTTCCTTGCTTTTACCTCATTGCGGTGCCCTATCAGATGCATTGTCTTCTGAAAGTGAGTGGGCAGTCTGTCGGTGAATGCTTTACAATATGTTCAGGTGATGTCACGGTTGCATAGTCATCAGTGTGAGCAAGTTGTGTATTCAAAGTTTGGAACAGTGCTGAGTGTATGAAGGAAGGTACAACCTGTGAATGCCTGAGTTGAGTACTGGTAGAGATTGTTGGTAGATCTTGATGGAGTATTGTAAATTAAGCAGTGGATAAGGATTATGGCAGGCTATTCCATTTGAAGGGAAACTCACTCATCTTGACCACTCGTGTCAGGTCATTAAACCTCTTCTTGGATTGCTTCCATGTTCATTATGTAATTCCTGATATTGACATCAACAGCAGGTTGTAGCTAGATTTTCAGAAAAAAACTCAGACCACCTCTTATAATAACAATCTACCTCCTCTTAAAAAGCTGTGTCTAAGTAGTGACATTTTTATCATATGGTTTGCTTCCATATATTGTTCTGGGTTCTTTACAGACTGATCAAGGAGAAGGCAACGTCAAGGACAGTTCTTCAGACCTAGATCTCAAAGTAATACGATTTATTATACATCAATCTTAAATACTGCTGTACATCGTAATCATAGATGTACCAAGCCTTGACTTATAGTTACAAAGGTAAGGACTAATTTATTTTCTTTGTATGTTCATGCCATCTAACAGTCTGGTCTGGTGTTCTTCTAGAGTTTCTTTCAAGTGTGTTCTAACTCTGTCCTCACTGTGGTATTTATTTTCAGCGATGTGAGGTTCTGGGATATCATTACAATGTTGTTCCAGGGGCCTAGTCCTGGAACAGAGACAGTCCTTGTGATTCTGCTGATGCAGGTACTGAATACATAGGAAGTGCTAGCACTTAATGTTCCACTGAAATGCAACAAAGAGATGCAGGGATCACAATCCACAAATTGAGATTCGCCAATATTTCCCCTAGTGTATTCACAAAGGATAAATAAAAAGGTCTGAGCTGATAGTTATCTGAGATGGTAATGTATAGGTTTGGATGTTGTCTCCTCAGCACAATCCACTTGTAAATACCTAACATATCTGGCTGGCTTGAAGCCATGGTATGGATCAGGTGCTTTAGGGGATTCCTTAAACTTGACCTTAAAAGTTACATTCCAATTTAGTTTGCTGGAGACAGTTGCTGGCGTGGTAGTAGGTGAGTGGTTGGAAACTACCGTAAATCAGTTTGAAAAGATTGTGAATTGCTTATGTACTGTAGATGACATTGCTCAGAATTAGACCGTTCACAATTCTTCTAACCTTTGCAAAACTGCACATTTTTTCTTGCAAAAATAAAACAAAAGCACTAGTTGCCCTCCTCAACTTCAGCAATCTTGATGTTGATTTAGCAAAGAAACTACGAATATTGACCATGGTGAAGCCATTTATTTTCCATGAATTGTTATTTTTACATAAGCAGCTGTCTTCATCAACTGATACCAAACTAAGAATAGTCAGCTATGGTTGGATTGTTAACATGTTTAAGGCATTATAAAGTCCCAATCCCACCAAGTTAATAGCACAAGTAACAAGTATATAAAATGTCTCTAAAAATGCCATGTGTAGAAATAATCATAATTGCTCTTAGGATACCTGAGAGAAATTTAGTCACAAGTTTAACGGCAGATCTATTTCTTAATTAACTGCGTATGTTGGAAATCTAACATGCCAAATTTATGTGAATAACCTTTGATAGTTTGACAGCGAGACAGACCCCTCAGAGCTATACAAGGATTTTGGATTAATCATTTTGTAAAGTATACTTGTCCAATCAGCGATTTGCCTCTACAATTTCACTATGTTTCATTTGCTATTTCTTCATTCAACAGGTTGCTAGACCTATGATTTGTTGTTACTTTCAAATTGTTTCATAGGAAAATTATCCATGCCACTCCATTTGGTGGGATAAAGTATGCCATGGGAGAATAACGACTGTGCTTTCAGAATGTGAACTGGGTAGAAATAGTCAGAGACTGCGATATAGAATTGTAAGGCATGGTATCGATTCGGTAGAGTTGAGGAACGACAAAGGATAAAAGACCCTGATGGGAGTTATGTACAGGCCTCCTAGCTATAGTCAGCATGTGAGGAAGAAAATAAATCAGAAGATAGAACATACATACAAGAAAGACACTATTACAATAATCATGGAGGACTTCAATACACAGGTGGACTCAGAAAAAAATCAAGTTGTTAGTAGATCTCAACAAAAGGAATTCATGGAATGTCTACGAGATGGTGTTTTTGGAGCAGCTTGTAGTAGTGCCTACAAGGAAACAGGCAATTCTGGATTTGGTGATGTGTAACGAGGCAGACTTGATAGGGGAGCTTAAGGTAAAGGAACCCCTAGGGGACAATGACCATAATATAATAGAATTCACCCTGCACTTTGAGAGGGAGAAGCTGGAATCAGATGTAACGATATGACAATAGAGTAGAGATGACTATAGAAACATGAGGGAGGAGCAGGCCAGAGTTGATTGGAAGGGGAGCCTAGCAGGGAAGATGGTGGGGCAGCAGTTTCTGGGGGTAATTTGGGAGCACAGCAGAAATTCATCCCGAGGAAGAAGAAACGTAGTAAGGGGGGGGTGGGAATGAGGCAACTATGGCTGACAAGGGAAGTCAGGGACAGCATAGAAACAAAAGAAAAAGCATACAATGTGATGTAGATTGGTGGGAAGCCGAAGGATTGGGAAGCCTTTAAAAACTGGCACAGGATAGTGGAAAAAAGCAATAAAGGGGGACAAGATGAAATATGAGAGTATTCTGGCTAGAAATATAAGAAGATTGCAAGAGTTTTATTTTAAAAGATACCTAAAAAGGTAAGAGACAGACAAGAGTGGATATTGGACCATTGAAAATGAGGCTGAAGAAGTAATGGGAAACAAAGAAATGTCAGATGAACTGAATAGGTACTTTGCATTAATTTTCACAGTGGAAGACACCAGCAACATACCAGAACTTTAAGAGAGTCAGTGGCAGAGGTGAGTGTAGTGGCTGTCACCAAGGAGCTGCTGGGAAAGCGGAGAGGTCTGAAAGTGGATAAGTCTGCTGGTGGACAGACTACGCTCTGGTTCTGAAGGAGATGGCTGAGGAAATTGCAGACACATTGGCAGTGATCTTTCAGAAAGACTGGAATCAGGGATGGTGGAAAATGGCTAATGTAACACCCCTGTTTAAGGAGTAAGGGAGGCAGAAGACAGGAAATTACAGGCCAGTTAGCCTGACCTCAGTTGTTGGTAAGATCTTAAAGAATCCATTATTAAGGATGAGATTGCGAAGTACTTGAAGGGCATGGTAAAATAAGGCTGAGTCAGCACAGCTACATCAAGGGAAGGTCATGCCTGACAACTGACAAATCTGTTGGAATTCTTGAAGGAGTCAATGAGCAAGTTAGACAACAGAGGGCCAGTGGACATGATCTTTTTGGATTTCCAGAAGGCCTTTGACACAATAGGCTGCTAACAAGAGAGTCCATGGTTTCAGGGACAAAGTACTAGCACGTACAAAGGATTGGCTGACTGGCAGAAGGCAGAGAATAAGGATAAAGGGATAAATTTTTCAGGATGGCTGTCAGTGATTAGTGGAGTTTCACAGGGGTCAGTGTTGGGACTACTACTCACATTATACATTAATGTAGACAAAGGAATGGAGGGTATTGTCGATCTGTTTATAGATGACACAAAGATAAGTGGAGGGATAGATAGTGATGTGGAAGGACTTGGACCAGCTGGGAGACTGGGCACAGAAATGGCAGATGCAAAGATGGAATACAATGTGGGAAAAGTGTGCATAATCTCACTTCCGTACAAAGAGGAGGTGTAGATTATTTTCTAAGTGGGGAAAGGCTTTGGAGATTTGCAGCACAAAGGGACATAGGAGTCCTGGTTAGGATCCTCTGAATGTTAACATTTAGACTCAGTTGGCAGTTAGGAAGACAAATGCAATGTTAGCATTCATTTCAAGAGGCTGAGAAAACAAGAGCAGGTTTCAAACCGCTGAGGTTTTAGAAGGCTCTGGTCAGACAGCAGTTTTGGGCCCCATCTGGGGGAAAGGATTATTGATGAAGGCCCAGGGAGGTTTACAAGAATGATCCTGGGATAAATGGCTTGTCCTATGAGAAGTGGTTGAGGACTCTGGGCCTGTATTCAGTTTAGACAAATGGAGGGCTCTGATCAAAACTTACAGAATACTGAATGGCCTGGATAGAGTGGCTGTTGAGATGATGTTTTTGCTCGTAGGAGAGACCAGGACCTGAAGGCACAGCCTCAGAGCTAAGTGATTGTTATAGATCTCTGGGAAGGCATAACCAGTCATCAGCCTTCCTTGAAAAGGAAATTTTTGTTTTTTTTTTTTAAAAAAAAAATTCTAGTTTAAGTGACACCAATATAGCTATTAAACGTGCACCATATCTGCCACTGGTATGGGCAATATTAAGTTGGAAGTTTCGGTATAGTCAAGAAAGCAGCATGGGGGAGAAATGGGGAGGCAGGAAAAGAAAACACACTGGAACAGTGCAGTTTATACAAGAGTAATTCTTTACTTTAAAAAAAAAGTTCATTAGCCATTTATTGAAATTAATAAAATACCTAGTCACTCCACTTTAGAGGCATTAATCTGGAGAAGGCTGTACATAAAGACAGCACTAATACACTCCTTGACTGCTTTATAAAAATTTGTATAAGTTACTGAAATTAGTATTAATGCAAACCCATCTTAGTGCAGTGTTACTTGAAGTTTGTAACTGGAAGAATACAAAGCAAAGTCATTTCAAAGAGGCATTAAAGCGATGCACAACTTTCTTCTATTTTAATCTTTTAAAAAAAAAAGGCACCAAGTGAAATAACTGCTGTATGGCAACATTTCAGATGTACTAGCGGACTGTGCTCAGAAGTTCAATAGTGGGAAGAGTTTTAGAAGAAAGAGTAACTAGGGACTAGCAATTCAGTTGACACCAGTTATCAGGGTTCATTAGAAAACTCAAATAGAATCTAACTTGTAGAGTGAATGTTTAACAATAATATGAAAATGGTCAGACATCCCAAAAGTTAGTGCAGAGGTTTTCTAACACTTCTGCTAAACAGAAGGACTGATATCCCTTCATGTGCAAAATGTCAAGACCAACTGAAAAAGTTTCAGATAAGAGCTTTATTAAATTGAAAATTCAACATTAGCACAGATGTCAGGAGTCTCTGGATAGCATTATCCAAATAAGAAACAAAAACATTTTAGGGATCATTAATGGGTAACAAATTAAGACTGAATTCAAGTGAATGTTAATGCTGTTTATTCAAAGCTTTCAGAAATAAGGCTATACCTCAGAAGTTTAATTCTGAGGTCCAACTATTTAGAGTACACAATTATATCTATTCTTTAGCTTCCTCCACTGCCATCTCCTCCGATTCAATGCATTCGTTTGGTTGTGGGACAAATGGACCCACCAGCCAGTTGAGTGGAGTGTTGTGAAGTACATAGTCCATCACCCCATCCATGGACTCCCGGATCTTCAGCATTTGCTCTCTGCTTTGTGCCAGGAGTTGTCCTGAAAGATCACTGAAGGAATTGGCAGATGAGAACGACGTGTGGATGGTCTCTGCTGTTTTGCGGATCTGCTGCACTTTGTCCTGAATATGTTGAGGGAGGCCGTGTACATTTGAAACTAAAGTTAGGCAGGTCGTCTGTAACTGCTGGGTGAGACCACGAGCCATGGTTAGGGTTTGGGATTCAAGCTGCTGCAGTACAAGAGAAAAACTATTAGAATTTTGTCACCTTTGTATATCCAAGGGATCTTAAAACTTAAGCACAAAGATTTTCACTGATTACAAGGAACAGATTATTGGAAACTAGTAACCTTCTGGCCTATTTCAAAAATTATCCTCCAAGGTAATCCTTCAAATAAAACCTCCAATCCACTGTTTGAGCATAAAGATTATGCAGTATGATATGAAACTAATAATCCTTGGTAACTAACTGATCCAGCTGACCAGACAAATCTTGGTAAAGCCAAGACTGGCAAACATTGTCTGGTGACCTCATGGAACATCCTGGCCTGATCTGGCAAGTTACAAGCAACATTTACAGAAAACTGTCCCCTTCCCACAACACTGATCAGCACCAAATACTAAACAGTTGTTTAAGATATACAATAAATGAATTTCAACAATGGTATATATTGTTGTTGGACAAACTAACTGCATCACAGCTGAAGTGAAGCCCAACACAAATTTCATAAAACACTGTTCTCATCTAATCTTTGCCTGGACAGATTACATTACAGAAAGTTCTCACTTGAGGTCAACAATTTGCAGAAGCTCAGTAGTGACAGAAGGGAAAGTCAGAGGTGAACACCACTAGTGAAACTGCCAATATTAATGTAGATTAGTTTATTCAGTCATGTTAATTGTTAACCAGGGACATGCTGCCTCTGGTACATTTTGGTAGACTGGCATTCAAGCCAAAGTTACCTTAATCACCATTTGGACTTGCCAGATTACCAGAGAGATCAATTTTCCAAAAGCTTTCAAGGGAAGTATTGATCCTTAAGTACACTGTCAGGACCTCCCAGTTTGATGGCATTTGAAAATATTCACTTTTCACCTGTAATAAAAGTGCTGTTCAATTGTTTCAGTTATTGACTGGAATAATCAGATCTTCTGTTCTTGTTAGGAATGTTCTATGCTGACCTTTTTCCACTACTAGTGTCCTACCCATCAATTCCACAGTAGAAAAAAGAAATCTTTCAAAAAGTTCTTACTTCTGGTTTTGGAGTCCCCTCTTCCTCCACTTGCTCTTTTGCAAGATTCTTCTGCCAGTCAACCCAGGTCTGATGCAGTTTCTTCTGGACATCATGCAGTTTCTGATTTGCTGTATCTGCTCCTTTCCTTGCCAATTCAATCTGGAAAAAAGGATTGGGTGAAAATGCTGACAAATTGAACCAGGTGACAGGCCACAGCTCCTCGTGTAGAGCTTCCATGCCAATTTCAGATTGAAAACCAAATAACTAGAGTTTATATTGGTCTTTTAGATCCATGCTTCAAACCAGCAAGTATTGTTTAGGTTTTGAGAGCAGTCTTGAGCAATTTAAATTGCGACATTAAGGTCAGGATCAGTTCAATATCCAAAACAGTGTTGGGAGGTTGAGCATCTTAAACAAGAATGGAAGCAGACTGATCAAGTCAGCCCCTTGATCCTGCTGCCATTCAGAAGGCAATATTCACTAAAAATTAAACAATGTGGAGAAATAAAGCTTGTGGTACCATGGAAAGATTTGAGCCTTATCACTAACTGTCAGTTGAGAAAGTCAAGTATTCCAAGGCTTCAAGTCAATCATACTCAACTATTAAGGACCTATTGGGTTAGCAGTGGTTGAGAATCAGCAACTTTACTAGGGGAGCTCATTTTGTTACTTGGCTACATTAGCTGGGGGTAAAAGAACAGTGTCATGGGTACTGCATGAACATCTGAAAACACCTTAATTTTTTGTTAACATATAATCATTGTTGCAATGTAGCCAACAGCAGCAAGTTTACACTAACTTTTCCACAAATTTTGGCAATGACTCAATAGGTTTCCTCTTGACTAAAATTTAGCAAAAATATTTGCTGGGACAGAAGGAGAACACCACTGCAAGACGACATGGGATCTTTTACATCTACTGTATAGAACGCTCAAATATCAGTGAAGTCTGAATCTCCCAAAAAACCTGACTTGCAGTGCAATTGGCATGGGGAACCAGTAATTTTAAATTGTTTACAAGAAAAAAAAAAAGTGTTATGTACAACCAGAGACAATAAATTTAGAGCCAACTGAGGAAAAGTGGTCCTTTGCATGAATTAAATTTTTAAAAAAATAACATTACCCGGAGTCAAAGATTCTTCCTTACCCTCAAAAAAAACAAACAAACAAACAGCAGGAAACACAAGTGGATTTTAAAAATCCTTTAGCTATTATAAATTGCCAAAGTTAATCAGTTAAGTAAACAAGGAAACTTTCAAGAATGAAATGCAAGTGAAGTGAGAATATTTTGAATTGCAGTTGGTGGTTTCCCTCTCAAATTAGCTGTAATGTTTATCCAAGACAGCCAAAAGGATAGGCCTTACTTGAGTGCTTACTTCAACTGCTTCAGTATGGGGGGGTCACAAGGGAACCTATAGAGCAATTTTTGATCAACACTGCAGTTGACCGTTCCTCTTAATGAAAGCCAGGTTCAATCTTGTTTAAAGTCTGGTAGATTGCACAAATGCAAATAAACCCTGCCGATTGAAGTGTTTGTTTAGAGCTATGTAGATTTTGTTGTATAGAATGACTATCAAGAGACCACCTGTTCTTATGCTGGCCTGGAGGCAGAGTTATCCAATTGGCCCTATTCCTGCTTGTTTCCCTGTGGATAGATGGACAGACACACTCGGTCCTGGGGAGTATTGCCAACCAAAAACCTTGGAGTGCAGCTTCATTGTTCCTTGAAAGTGGAGTCACAGGTAGGCAGAATAGTGAAGGTGGTGTTTGGCACAATTATCTTTATTGGTCAGTGCATTGAGAATAGGAGTAGGGCAGTCATGTTGCTGTTGCACAGGACAATGGTGAGGTCACTTTGGGAATACTGTTTGGTTCTGGTCTCCCTGCTAGAGGAGCAATGTTGTGAAAGTTGAAAGGGTGCAGAAGAGGTTTACAATGAAGGTGAGGGTTGGAGCTGTAGGGAACAGGCTGGTTCGGCTAGGGTTATTTTCCCTGGAGTGTCAGAGGCTGAGGGGTGACCTTATTGAAGTTTATAAAATCATTAGGGACATGGATAGAGGTGAATAGCCAAGGTCTTTTCTCCAGGGTAGGGGAGCCCATGACTAGAGGGCATAGGTTTAAGGAGAGAGGGGAAGATTTAAAAAGGGACCACTTTTTCCCACACAGGGTGGGTGAATGGAATGAGCTGCCAGAGGAAGTGGTGGAGGCTGGTACAATTACAACATTTAAAAAGCATCTGGATGGGTATATGAATGGAAAGGGTTTAGAAGGATATGGGTCAAACACTGGAAAATTGGACTAGATAATTTAAGATATCTGGTCAGCATGGACAAGTTGGACTGAAGGGTCAGAATTTCCAAAAGGAATTGGATGAACATCTACTTGTATAACAACTTCAGATCAAAAACTTAATATCAAGTTATCTTGCTTTTCATTCTTTGCTAATCACCTGAATTTGCATCATCTGCATGCAGTCTTGGGTACCACTGGAAACAGTTTCTCCTTATTTACCCTTGCACACTTGCTCAACCATTTCCTGTTTTAAACAAAAACAATCCCACCCTCTTCAGGTTACCTCATTTGGGTCCTTCATGCCATCTCCAAGTCACCCATAACTGGATACTCCAGTTGAGCAATTAGTATTTTATCAATGTTACTTACAACCCTCCTTGCTTTATATTCAATTCCTCAAAAAAGGTAAAAACCAAGTTACCCTGCCATTGTTTAGATTGTGTACATACAATTCCAGGTCTGCTCCTTTGTGCCTTTGAAATCATACCATTTTAATTGATATCTATTGTTCCAATCAAAACACTATTTCACAACAGCTGAACTTAATGTCAGAGATTGGCCCAATTTACTAGTCTAGACTGTTTTCTCAAAGTCCATTATAGTCCTCACTTTACTGCACTAATTTGAATTATGTCACCCACAAGATTTGAAATTATGCAATGCATGAGTCTAGATCATTAGTTTAAGAGCGAGCACTGGTCCCACTAACCCTTGGGGAACATTGCTACATATTCCCCCACTGCTGTTCTTTTGGCAGTTTCATATATTTTAATGGATTTTAGAGCTGCCCCTTGCTTTAAAGGAGTCAGTGTCCTTCCCTCCACACTGCATTCCCATTGACACTGTTTGAGGTACTCAATTTAGCAGAGAGATTGCTAATCTCTACAGCATAGAACTTGGAGTTAAATGCAGCAGTTCAGTTTATATAAACTGAAAGAGGAGGATGATCAACACATTCCCATCCAGTGGCTGGTGTGGGTCAAGGGTTCTGCCATGATTTTCAAAGTCTGACAGTTATTTACCTGGAGACTGGCTACAAAAAGTTGTGCAATGGAACATGGGTGGGAGCATGCAAGACAATGTTTTCTAACACGAGTGACTTTTCACAACAAAGTGTGCAAACCCAAGCTGCACTTCAAACATTTCCCCCACTATGACCTCATATCAAAGCTTGAAAAGTTGTTGCAACTGATCAGTGAAAACAGTATAATGCAGGAGGATTGGGAGAAGCTGGTTAGCAGAATTACAGCTGTTATAGTTCTGTCAGAGGAACTGTATATATTTAAAAAGGCCAAGATAGATTTTTTTTATTCTCCTACTTCAAGAAAAAAGTGTGTTAAGGGGACAAAAGGAAAGAGTACGTCAGGAATGTTGGATTAACCATTTGAATTGGTGAATGGCAGGCTGGCTCAAGGGTTAGAACAGCTTACTTCTGTTCCTATTTCTTATAGAATTTTGCCTCAGAATGCACCACCTCAAAATTTCAGGTCATGACCTGACTTGGGGAAGCCCTACCCAACAACTTATCCACACAGTAGTTAACAGATTGTAGATGCACACTGATTTCACAGGTCCTTGCAGAGAAAAAACAAACAGCTTCTGGTCCATGTCAAAACCACTTGATAGGTGTGTATACTTACCAAATCCATTGTGTTATGAAGCTGAACCATGATGTCATGGCTGCTTTGCTTGGCTTTCTGCATCTTAGATGTTGAGTGTTGGTATGCTCTATGGCGCACTTTTGAAGATAATGATCCCAAGCGCACATAGTAACTCTGCTTTGGTGCTGGAGCCACCTCAATACCTTCAACAGGAGTGGCTAGTTGTGCTGAAACACCAAAATGTTTATGGTCAAGTCTGCTGTTTGAGAGGCAAGTGTTTGTTCTAGCATGCAGAATTATTCAGAGGAATCACCCCAGATATGTCATATGTACAAGTGTGACAATTCAGCCTCCCAATTATAGAAATCATTGCTGACAGACCTTGCAACAGGCAGGTACTAGTACTCAGTTTTGTGTTTGTCCAAGAGCAGAATTCCAGTGAGTAACTTTGAATGTAGCTTCAATCTAAATTGGATGCTTATAGGGAGTTTTCCGCTGACTGGAGTCAGTTAGCACTAAGGAAGATTATTTCAGTGAGGCAAATTTTAATCACTCCCAGGACATTGTTATAAGCCCTATGGACAGTGTCCTAGTCCTAGGAATCTGCAGCTACTTCCCCAGCTTATAATGACCTTCCCTGATGACAGATCAGAACTGGGGATGTTCAAATGTGGAAGTGAGCTTATCCAATTCACACCACTTCAGATAAACAGTGTAGCAATCTGTGGCTGCACACAGCAGTACCCAGACAATTTCTCAGCTTGTATTGATAAGCAACATCTATGTTTAAGTGCCAAACAGGAATCTCAAAAAAAAAAGTGATCAAATACTGTCCCTTGTTATTCAGAGACATGACCAGTGCTGAACTCCACCCCCAACCACAACTGTCAGAGTTGTTGGAGGTCAGAGTCTGGATATAGCATGGCAATTGACTCATCTGACTCCAAAACCATATCAGCTCTGATAGAGAAAGTGCCCAGAAAAGGTGCAGTTCTGACACTATCAGACAACCCAGCTTACTGACTGATCTCATCCTTTCCACTAGTGAGCAATATCTGAGACTTTGCACCATCCACAGGTTGTGCTGCAGTAGTTTGCCAAAACTCCTTTGACCCCACCTCATCTGTGCCTGTTGTGCCCAAAAGAATCAGGGCAAAAGTACAGAAGGATGGCTAAATGAGTTCCCTCAAAAATACCTGACAAAGTGGCTACACTCCGAAAGCTTGTTTTCAAATAAAACTGTTGGACTATAACCTGGTGTAGTGTGATTTCTGACACTCAAATAAAAACAGCTGTATTTGGAAAATTTGCCATCCCATTATTGCTAGATTGAAAAGAGAAAGGACGTTCCTAATAATGGATATGCCTACTTCAGGGATTACACTGGTTTAATTTACAGCCTCAAGGGCAAAAATGCTGATTTTGCCAGCAATATGAAGATTTTAACAACTAAAATTCCATTCTAGTATGATTTGTTTTGTGTTCGCACCCCACCAGAAAATAAGAATTTAAGTCATAACAGTTTAGTTAAAGTCAAATAGATGACTAAAATGTGGACAGATTTTGTTTGTAGTTTGAACTATTACCATAGCTATAAACATCTGCATTTTTGAAATACAAAATACTTTCAACAGTCCAAGTTGAAGGAATCTCAACTTCAATAGTGTACATCAAGGTTGACATGATAGTCATGATTCATTTGTACTCGACAGCCTCATTACTTCAGATAAATAAGTGTAATGTGCACATTCACTGTAATTGAAGTACATACAAAAAGCATCTCAATGAGAGAGGTGGTTAAAAATTGATCTTTTCTTACCCAGTTCCTCCTCAGTCATAGGAAGATAATAATCAACTATCTCTTCAGATTTATTGAGTGCACTGTCAACACCAGTGACCACCATCTGCCCTACTTTGGATGCCATGGCAGCATCAACTCCGTCAGCCATTACAGACTTGGTTTTCTCAATGCTGCCGTGGACTGCTCCCTTGGCCATATCTACAACACCAGTCACTGTATTCTTTGCTCCAGTCACAGTGTTGGAGACTGCATCTTTAGCTCCAGTTATTGTGGATGAAACCAACTCTTTGGTATCAGCGACAACCTATGCAGAGGTTAATGTGCATAATTAAAAAGACAAATTAACTCCAAGTGTAATATCATGCCCAGTACAGGCCTGTCATTATGAACACAGTCAATACTTATTTTCTCATTCATGGGATGTGGGTGTCATCAGATAGGTGATCATTTATTGCCCAGTTGAAAGTCAACCTTATTGCTAGGTGTAAGAAGAATTTCAGAAGGCAATGAAGGTTGATGTCATTTGCAAGAGAGGGAGAGAATATAAAGGCCAAGGAAGTCTTGGTGCTGCTATTCAAAACCTTGGTGTGACCACACGCTGCATTCTGTAGATTTGATCTCTTTACTGAAAGAAAAGATGCACTTGCCATGGAGCTAGTGCAGTAAAAAGGTTCATCCTGTGACACTGGCCCATAGTCACTGGAGTTTAGAAGATGACAGGGATAGTAATTGAAGGGCCAGACAGACTGAACGCAGGGACAATTTCTTTCCTGGCCAGAAGGTCCAAGTCACAGGGTCACTGTCTCAGGATTAAGGTCAGCCATTTTGGACAGAGATGGAGGAAACATTTCCTTAGATGGTGGGGAGAAATCCTTTACCATTCTGTACCAGAGATTGCTATGGAGGAGAGGCTATGCATATTTAAGATAGATATATTTTCAGAGACTAAAACAGGTGTCCAGGAATGTGGAGAGCACAGGATTGGTATTGAGAGAGGATCAACCACAATCATGTTTAATGGTGGAGCAGGCTCAAGTGGCCTGCTCCTATTTTCTATGCTAACCTGCATAAATATAGCACATTCACAGCCAGCCATTCAGAGGAATTCTCAAATTAATGCTCAAGGATGCATCAACACTTAAAAAGGCCATGGAGTTTCTAAACTGCCTGATTCCATGTTTCATACAGGAACAAAACTCAATAGCCACTGACAACTTTATATTGATTGGCAAAAATCTTCCCAACCAAACTGACTAGTTGAGTCTCAGCTGTGTTAAATCAAAGGATGTGGAATCAGTATGGACACGTTATTTGGGAGATCTTGGAATTTGTCAAAAGTCACATGGAGAGACAGTCACGACTTCCTTCTGTTTAAAGGGAAGAAAGGGCTCTTTGTAAGCAATTGATGTTCCTTGCTTTCAATAGTACCTAGGATTTTTTTGAATTCAAAAATAAATAGAGCTACCTGAAGGGACAGTGCCTCAGTTGGACATCAAGTGAAATACAGTATGGGACCTTCAGCCAATGTTTCATAGTCAGCCTTTGACTGAATTAGATGGTGTTCAAATCCTCAAGTAAGAACAATACTAAGTCACACCTACTACTTCTAATCCACAGGGGACACCTCAATTTCATAACTTAATGTGGATTCATATGCAGCTGAATGCCTAACTTAAAGCTAAACATTTAGACTGAATGCCAAACAAAACCATAAAAGCTAGTCACCTACTTTACACAAGCTATACAAATAGAAGTCAGAATTAGTGATTGGGAAGACACCAAGCTGGCCACAAAAAAGGAAAGGAAAATTGAAAATGGGGTTTAAATTTAGTTTAGCACCCAGGACATGTGGACAAAAAGATCTACCATATCTATGTTACTGACTATAAATCAGACACTAATCATGGCATTACCAAATTTAGTAGCCTCACTAGCAACTATCATAAAAGGAGGACTACAAGCACAGTATTCCTAAAGCTTAGTTTACTCCATCTGACAAGTGGTCTACAGGAAAATGTGTTAACAGCTACTCTTGCAGAAACTGTACTGATACAGTAGATCTTGTGCTTTAAACATTCTTTGACTAGAAAGTTATGATAAGCTGGTGCCATCTGTAAGGATCATTCTGCAGACAATTTCTTTACCTGGGGTGTTGATTGTTGAAGAATTGGAAGCTTCTCCTCCAGTTTATCCAAGCTCTTACAGGCATATTCGTTAGCTGCTGTAACTGAGCACAAAAAATAAAAACAAACTTGGCTTGGAGAGACAAGTGTAAAATGCTCACATTGAACTAACTAGCTCATTACAGAAGTTGCACTTCAGCCACAAGAAGCTATTAAGATAACTGCAGGCATATTAATTTCTAGTTTATAGAAAGGTAGCATATTGAAAATAGATCTTATAACAGTTGCATTTATTGCCTGAAATAACTGGCTACTAGTCATGTGGTAGTAACAGACTTTTGTGCAGAGTCATTCCAGAGGGGAAACTAGTCAGGAGATTGGAAGTTAGAGCCTGGAGTTTCAGTACACAATTAGTCAGTGTTATAATCACTACTAGCATTTATTAAAAGGTCACATTTAGTGGGCTGCTTCTAACAGAAATATTAGATACCAAATTAGTCAGTGCATAATCTGGCACTGGGCCAAATTATGTTGCCATTAATACTGCAGTTAGAATGTATTTGTCATTAAAGTTCACCTGATAGAGACTAATACACAACTAGCAACAACCAAATTGTTTCACTTCACATGGCAAGGCCTCCTCAAATAAACAGTTAGTGTTCAGATGATTTGTTTTGAGACAGTGGTAGAGGAATACATTTGGCCAAGACACCAGGCCAACTTTTGGTTTTCTCCATGGCCTGTCTTGAATAGCCACACAAGGGCAGATGGGACTGCAGTGCAGCATTGAAGTCTTAGCCTATGCTCAAATTGTTTATTCCAGTTCCCTCTATCCACTACACATCACCACAATGATAGAGAGAATGGGCACTACAATCTAAAACAAATCCAGAAAATCCCCTCTTCAGCAGCCAGAACACAGAAACCCAAAGGTGGAACTACCTGGCAGTGGTAGAGTTTAGTTTCAAATCATGTGGCAGCTAGTCAATGGTAGACAGACACCTAAAAGCTACACTTTAAAAACAGTCAACATTATGGAATTAATTTCCAATCAGTCATCCATTCCAGTTAGCTGGTGTATACTCCAGTCTTACTTTGGGGTTCCAGCTTGTCCATGATTGGTTTGGTGCCACTGGCAGCCATAGCTGTGATAGTCTTCACTCCCTGCTCAGCAACATCACAAATGGTCTTCACATACGGATGATTCTCTTTGGTGCTGTTGTAGGCAGCCGATACCATTTCATAGGCTGAGCTCACAAGAGGCAGGTTCGTCACCCTGTCCACCACATTCTGAAAATACATCATGTTGAAATCACCAGATCATTGCACAGTAAGTTACTCCACATGATGCAAGCCTCAGGAAATACTTCTCTCAGGACAGTGGTAGAGATAACATTCATTTACAGTTGAGCTTTTGTATCAATCACCTACATTGGTGCAAGTAAAAGCTTATCCCATTAAAAATGAAAACATCTATCCTAACAATAAAAAAGTATTCCAGAGTCAGTGTGGAGCTGGGGGAACACAGCAGGTCAGGCAGCATCAGAGGAGTAGGAAAGTTGACAT
>NC_063360.1:10078006-10083639 GCF_021869965.1 Rhincodon typus
TTCTGATGAAGGGTCTAGGCCCGAAACATCAGCCTCTCTGCTCCTATGATGCTGCTTAGCCTGCTGTGTTCATCCAGTCCTGCACCTTGTTGTCTCGGATTCTCCAGCATCTGCAGTTCCTACTATCTCTTGCGTCAAGGGTGTTTGCGTTTTAGGAAGTGGACTCTCTAGTGAATATTACTGAGTTGTCTCACATCCTTAAAGGTCTCCTTATGTACATACGAGTGCAATAATGGATATTAGAGCAGTATAAATGGAGCTATATTTACAAAAGTATTTAGTGTGTACAATGATTGAATGCCCATGTCTGATGTGCCCTCAGAAAATTCCTTTTCCGCTGTGTTTAGATGTAGGCCTGATTTCTGCAGTTGGCATGGAGAGAGCCTGCTGACTGGTTTGGTCACTTTGAAAACTTTGGCAAGGAGCCCACGGACTTTGGGTCAAAGGGCTCTGTCTCACTGAATGTGTGGCTCAGGCTCTGCCTCCTTGACCTGAGCTGCTGGAAGCAATGGGGTCACTGGCATTGGGAAAGTGTAGGGACAGGGCACCTGGGTGGTAGTGACCTGAGATGCCAGGTGCAGATCTGTCATTCCTTCTCCCTTTAGGTATCTGTTAGCACCACTTTGTCTCCTTGAAAAGATGGGTGCTCTTGCCTTGCTGGGATTGGCACATATGGTCCCACTTACTCAATGCCATTCTTTATCTTCAAAGTGGAAAGCCTTGACCCAGGGTTTTTGAGGTTCACCATCATGAGTTGCACTAATATAGGCCACATAAATAGACAGACTTTCATTTCTTGGATTAATCCTTATCTTTTTGATAAGCAGAAAAATCTCCTTGCCCTACAACAAGGAAGCTATAAGTAGATTTCCTTCATGGGTTTAATTTCTCAGGCCACTCAGAAGAATTTTGAATGATGGACATTTGTAGCCTTTACTGTATTCTTGAAAGTATAGTTCATTTTATGAAGAGATTCTCAATCTTCCCCTTGAGTATAAAATTAATGAATGTAATATTCAAGTTTCTAAATGCAGCCACTCTTAATGGAAACATCATTTCTGCTTTGAATAAATCCATTCAGAAAGGAAAATTTCACTTTATCCCTAATCTTTTCTTTTAATGCGTGGGAAACATTAACCCCAGGCAGAGATGGGGCAAAGCAAGCATCAACATCATTTATATATAGGCCTGGACTGCAGTGGTTTAAGAAAGCAGCTCAATGCAACCTTTCCAAGAAATCTAGGGATGGGCAACAGCTTTAGGACCAGCCAGTAGAACCCATCCCATGACTGATTAAAAAAAAACTTTCCCAGGGAAATTGTTACATATGATCAGAAAGAGGGACCGGAGATTGATCTTCTCAAAACACAATGATGGACCTGATCTTAGCAGAGTAAAGGCTGGTAATTCTAACTAACTGGTCTTAGCAGCACACTCCCAGTCAGGCAGCTTGGTCAGTGTATTTGAAACTGGCAGTAAATGATAGATGGTCCGCAGGAACATTAGGTTCTAGGAGAGGCTGGCTAGGAATGAAAGAAAAGATAATTTGGATACTTTTGGGAGCTTTTACTTTCAGAAAGGAAGAGAAGTTCCAAGCAGTCTCCTTCAATTCATTCATGGGATATTGGAGTCATTCGTTAAGCCCATCTCAATTGCCTTTGAGAAGTTTGTGATCCTCCTTCTTGAGTCATTGCAGTACTTTAGGTGTAGGGAGACACACAATGACAACAGGGCCGGAATTCCAGGATTTTGACACAATTTCAAGTCAGCTTGAATGGGAACTTGCAGGTGGTGATGTTTCCATGTATTTACTGCTCTTGTCCTTCTAGATGGTATTGGTCATGCAGTTGGAAGGTGCTGTCTAAGGAGTCTTGAAGAATTTCTGCAGTGCATCTTGTAGATGTTACGCACCGCAGCTACTGTGTGCTGTAGTCGAAGATTGAATGTTTATGGATTTTGTGCCAATCAAGTTGATTGCTTTGTCCTTGATGTTGTCAAGCTTCTTGAGTATTTTTGTGGCTGTACTAATCCAGTAAAGAGTGGAGTATTCCATTGCACTCCTGACTTGCACCTTGTAGATGGTGGACAGGCTTTGAGGAGGCAGGAGATGACTTACTCACTGCAGAATTCCTAGACCCTGACTGACATGCTTTTGTAACCGCTGTACTTATGTGGATAACTCAGTTGAGTTCCTGGTCAATTGTAACTGCCAGGATGTTGCTAGGTAGATTCAGAAATGGTAATGCCAATGGTAATAACAAGGGGTGATGGTTAGATTCTCTCTTGTTGCAGATGGTCATTGCCTGGCATTTGTGTGGCACGAATGCTACTTGTCACTTGTTATCCCAAACCTTGATATTGTCCAGGTCTTCCTGCATTTGGATATGGGCTACTTCAGTATCTGAGGAGTCATGAATCGTGCTGATCATTGTGCAATTTTCAACAAATATCCCTACTTCTGATCTCATAATGGAAGTAAGGTCATTACTGAAGCAACTGAAGATGGCTTGGCCTAGGACATTCCCTACTAAACTCCTGCAAAGATGTACTGCAGCTGAGATGACTGACCTCCAACAGACATAACCATCTTTCTATGCTAGTAGAGAGCTTTCTGACAATTCCCAATACACCAGTTTTGGTAGGTTTCCTGTATACCATACTTGGTCAAGTGTAGCTTTGACGTCAAGGGTAGTCATCACACACTTTCTCTCTGGTATTCAGTTCTTTTGACCACATTTGAATGAAGGCTGTAATGAGGTCAGGAACTCACTGGTCCTGGTGGAATCCAAACTGGATGTCACTGAGCAGGTTATTGCTAAGCAAGTTGCTGTTTGATAGCACTGTTGATGAAACCTTCCATCGCTTTTCTGATGATTGAGTGTAGACTGATGAGGCCAAGTTGGATTTGTCTTGCTTTATCTGTACAGAACATGTTGAGCAATTTTCCACATTGTTAGGTGGTAGCCAATGTTGCAGCTATACTGAAACAGGATGTTCCGGTGTACGTATCCCCAATACTATTGCCAGAATTTTGTCAGAGCCAACAGCCTTTGCGGTATCCAGTGCCTCCAGCCATTTTTGATATTACATGCAGTGAATTGAATTGACTGAAGACTGGCATCTGTAATGCTAAGGACCTGTCAAGGAGGCTGAGATGGATTATCCACCTCACCCTTCTGACTGAATTGTTTTTCAAATGCTTCAACCTTGTCTGTGGCACTGATGTGCTAGGCTCCCCATAGTTAAGGACAGAGATGTTTGCGGTGCTTCCTCCTCCAGTGAATTGTTTAATTGTCCACCATCATTCATGACTAGATGTGATAGGACTGCAGAGCTTAGATCTGATCCATTTGTTATGTGTACACTTAGTCTGGTCTGTCACTTTCTGCTTATGCTGCTTGGCATGCAAGTAATCCCATTTTATAGCTTCACCAGGTTGACATGTTATTATTATGTAGGCCTGGCACTGTTTCTGGCTTGCATCCTACATTCTTCATTGAACCAGTATTTATCCCCTGGTTGATGGCAAGTGTAGAGTGGGGAAATGCTGGGTTTTTCTGGCCAAAACAGTGCTCGGTGACCACAAAATAAAGCTGAAATATCTAGACCTCATCTAGTTCTAAATCCCATTCTTCTATGTTGGTCCAATGGGAAGGCCAAGACAGCTTTTCTGTTTAGGCTGTGGTTAAAATTATAGTCAAGGTCTGATAGTGTCTTCTGCCCCTATTCTGCATATTTAAAAGTAATATCAGGTCAACCTCCTTTTCAGAAGAAAAGGTTAAAATAGAATATGGGGAAATGGGAAATAGATTAATGAGTCTCTTGGATGATTTTAACAGCTCGCTGGCTTTGGTTTATACTGGGGCTGCTATAGCTTTTACTGACCTTTTCTGGGTTCTATAAACCTTAGGACATGCATATACTCCTGCAGAGTGGTTATTATGGTACGACAACACCAGCTTACTGTGTGTATAAACTGCTACTTATGGTGACAGTTGCTGCCAACATCCTGTTCATGTGTAATTGCAGGCCCTGCCTAATCTAGTCAGGCAGAATAAAACAACTCCTTGGTCTAGAAAAGTATCTTACAGTTAGCAAGGTTAGGTTTATTGCATGTTAGAAGGTAAAGGCTACATTGAAATTGTGGACATCATCACAGAGACTTTGAGGAAGTCCCAATGTCGAGTCTCATTCTTTTCAGGATTCTGAGCTGTTCTGCCTGCAAGTCCACATGACATCATCATAGTGGGTGCTACTTATGGTACTCCTCAGTATTAACTCCATTAGACCCTTGTACAACAGTAATTATTCATGTTTCAGCCCAAAAAGTAGCTCAGCTCATTTGATTTAGAACTACATGGGTGTAGAATTCACTTTGGAACTTGAGTATACAATCAAGGTCATTGGTTAGCAGAGTACTGAACAAGTGCTGCATTGTTAGAGGTGCTCAATTTGAAAAAAAATTTTCAACCAAAACCGTACCTGTAAAAGGTCTCATTGCAATAATACTGGAGAGTTGTCTTGCTCTTTTGGCAATTAGCTGTTAGTTATCATCTAGCTGGTGCATTCTCCGTGGTAATGTCTCTGCCAATCACAGTCAATTTGCCAACCGATAAATACCTACTTCCCATATTGTATTTATTGGTGATGATTCTGTCAACCATCCCATTTTCACTGACTCTAGATCATTCTTTTGTCCTTTCTTTCCCTTTTTCAACTATCATCTTCCGTTTTTAAATTTTATTTCCCTTCATACTCTTCTCTTTATCACAGGCCTAACCCTTCTCCTTCTTTCTTTCAGTTGACCTGCTTTGTTTCATACCTATTACCATCAGTTCAGATGGAAGGTCATCTTCCAGAAACATCATTCCTTTTCTATCTCCGCGGATACTACCAGATCTGCTAAGCATTATAGCGATTTCTGTTATGCTATCAGACATCCAGCACCCACAGCATTTGCTTTTGTGTCCCCTGGCTGTTCAGAATCAGCTTGGCAATTGGTGCCAGTTTTGAGTTGTCTTTCTGATTTGTGGCACAGGTCAGCAAGGAACTGGTTAGATCCTGCCCAAACCTCATTTCTTAATTGCATCATAGGACCCGTTCCAAATTCCACCCCAAGCCCCAGAGGTGAGCTATGCTAATGAATCTAACCCATTGCAACTCAGCTCCCTGTTTATAAGATCATTATGAAACATCACCTGCGCAAGCTGCCTTGTAAATTTTTAATGAGTTTTGTTTATTGAGAGGTTTTATTTTGAATCTGGCATAATTTTCTCGTGTTTATTTTAGGGTAACAAGACAGCGGCTTCACATTTCATTTCATTGTTGTTCACACATGAGAGCTTCTAGAATGTTAAGAACATTTTCCTCATCATAAAATTCAATATACAGCATCCAGTTGGCTGACTACTCTATGAATATTTTTATAATAAGCTGCATTCTTTTATTCTTACAAAATTTCCAGGGCTCATCTGTTCCATCCGCTTTGCTTTTCTTTTCCCTCTCTTTTCTTGTTTTTTGTTTTTATTTTACTTACCTCTTGCTGTAGAGCTCAGTTGTGGCGACAGAATCAGTGGCTACAAGTGAGCCCAGCAGCACAGACTTGAGTAGGCCCAGGAGCACAGACTCGAGTA
>NC_063360.1:10083649-10110190 GCF_021869965.1 Rhincodon typus
CCCAGGAGCACAGACTCGAGTAGGCCCAGCAGCACAGACTTGAGTAGTCCCAGCAACGCAGACTCGAGTAGGCCCAGCAGCACTGTCTGGAGTAGGCCAAACAGTGTGGACTCATGGTGGCGAAGGCGTGTTTGGGTTCCCGGCAGTGTCTGAGCTCAATGCAGTTTCATGGAGGCGGCAGCGGAGGTGAGTTTGGGCCCAGTACAAGATCTAGCAGCATCAACAGCGACTGCATTGGTAAGGTGGGCCCGAAGTGGACCCATGGGGGTGACAGAATCAAGTTTAGGCCGGAGCGGTACCCGACAGCATCAGTGGTATCTGCATAGGCAAGATCCAATGAGGACTCGTAGTTGCAAGGACATCGGTGGAGGGGCGATGGCACCGAAGTTGGGTGACTTTCATTCCAGCGGCAGCAGCATGGCGAAGGAGACTTGGGCGTGGCCACCAGGCCCATGGCCAAGCACTTAACAAGAAGGACTGTAAAGTCAAACACTTTTTTCTTTACTTCTTCATTTTTCTGCCTTCATAGTCTACGTTTTGGTTTATTTTTCTGTGTTTTAAGATGACGGCGGAGAGTGGCGACGCTGTATTTTGTGAGAAAATATACACGACAATAAATAAATCAAATCAAATCAAATTCAGGATTCAAAAGGCCAAACCTTAAACTCAAACTTAATCACATTCATAATGTATTTTTCTGTCTCCAAGTAATTGTTGAAATATAAAAGCAAACAATGAAAGATTAATGTATCCCTGGCTATTCGATTGGTAATAGAGGAAGGCAAAATGGTCATTGGAAGTTAGAAGAAATGTTTTTATACAAAGTTATTAGAATGTGAGATGCTTTGCTTTGTGTGACTATCAAAGTGAATACTGTGTATATGTCTTCTGAATTGCATAGTTAGAAATAATTTCACTTTAGACACCAAACTTTGGAGCTTCATCAAACGTACCTATTGCTCCCCTCCTTGAAGCTGGTAGGCTTACATTTTTACTTGGTACATAACTGCACTGTGACAGGGAATGTAACACCAGTGATATACATAGCAATTAGTTCCTAGCTTTTAACTCCTGATGTATGGGAGTCATGTTTGATGGTTCTTCCTGGCAAGGTTGATGAAGTTACATTACTTGTTGGTGATGCTGCTCATGTCTCACTGGTGATGCTGTTGCTGTGATCTTTTCAAGTTTTCCAACTCATGTGGAGTTTGGGTATGAACTCTGTTATTTCTCATTCGCTGACCATGTTTGTTGAATAAGGTAGCAGTTCTGAAAGAGTAAATGCTGCATTAAGCCACTCGATCTGATGATGTCACACAATCTTTGGGCAGACTTAGCCGAAAGCCCACCTAGCATGAGGCCCCGATGGAGACAGATGCATCATCTTTAGTTCCTGATAGTCTTAAATAATTATGTCTATGTACATCAATGTAACTTGTGCCTTTTGCAATCATGTTGTAAAATGGTTCTAGATAGAGTCATAGAGTCAAAGAGATGTACAGCATAGAAACAGACCCTTTGGTCCAACTTGTCTGTGCCGACCAGATTTCCCAAATTAATCTGTTCCCATTTGCCAGTATTTGGCCTATATCCCTCTTAACTCTTCCTATACATATACCCATCCAGATGCCTTTTAAATGTAATTGTACGAGCCTCCATCAGTTACTCTGGCAGGTCATGCCATATATGGACCACCCTTTGTGTGAAAAAGTGGCCCCTTAGGTCCCTTTAAAATTTTTCCCCTCTCACCTTAAATCTGTGTCCTCTGGTTTTGGCTTATCCTACCCTGGGAAAAAAGTCCTTGGCTATTCACCCTATCCATGCCCCTCAAGATTTTATTAACCTCTATAAGGTCACCCCTCAGCTTATGACTTTCCAGGGAAAATAGCCCCAGCCTATTCAACCTTGCCCTGTAACTCAAACCCTCCGACCCTGGCAACATCCTTGTAAATCTTTTCTGCACCCTCTCCAGTTTAACAACATCCTTCCTATGGCAGGGAGATCAGAATTGTACACCGTATTCCAAAAGTAGTCTAACCAATGTCCTGTACAACTGGAACATGACCTCCCAACTCCTATACTCATAGCACTGACGAATAAAGGCAAGCTAACCTTCTTCGCTACCCTATCTACCAGCGACTCCAGATAACGAAAGCAAGAGACAACACAGTGTGGAGCTGTAGGAACACAGCAGGCCTGGCAGCATCAGAGGAGCAGGAAAGTTGATGTTTCGGGTTGGGACCCTTCTTCAGTAAAGCAAGTGCCTCTTTTTGTTAAGACTCATCGATGCCCTATTCTCTACCACTGATAATTAGATAGGCCATTATACTCTGCATAGAAAAGGGGGATTTGTGGCACCCTTTGGAGTCTCAACTGCACCAACATTTTTCTGGAATCCATGATTTCATGATTTAATCCCTGCACATGAACAGTTTGTGCTTTCAGAAGCTCGGGCAACGATTTGCTGTATGTGTTGATGCATTGATCTCCTTCTACTTGTGCATCAGCGAGTTGTTGTTCTACTTCCATCTTGTCACTCAGACGGAGTAGCTTGTTTGGCAAAGCTGTCTTATACTTTGGTCTGTTCAATAGCATCTGCAAGCAGTTTCATGTAAACCTTGAGAGGTGTAGATCAAAGTGTCGATAAGGCAAGTCTTGGGTCTTCCTCTCTTAGCATTTTGTGAGGGTTCTCTAACTCTCTGGAAGTATCTTTCTCAAAGAATGTGCCCTTCTGGAGCAAAATCCTGATGATGTTGAGCCTATACAGTTCAACAAATTTCTTAAATCTCCTGAAGGCAAATTTGTGCACCACTATCACTTAATATTCTTTCAATAATTTCTTGCTTGTCAACAGCACTCATTCAGTTTAGGTCATTGCCAATTGTTCTTGAATCTTTCTGTTCTTGGATTAAAAGGGAACTTTGAGAATTAGTCTGTAAGTTTTGCATTTCTGGTACATTTTGCATGTGCAAGTATTCTTTTGAATTATTTTCAGTACACAGCTGACCTAGCTCCAAGCTCACATTTCCCCATTCCCATTTCCTGCATTGTTTTGGGCATGGTTATTCTGGATTTACTAGCAGAACACCATCTTCCAGTGAGATGTCATTTCTGTTAGACCAGCCCTGGCATATTGTTGACTGTGTTTGCTGTATCTCATCAACCCACTACTAGATCACTTGCTGAGGGAGCATCTATAATTTTTCATTTTGCTGGCCTTATCTCTAATTTGACTCGTTACCATGGTGTTGCGTTCACTAGGCGATGGATCTTTATCTGGAGATTTGTTATCTTGTGTTTCTCCTGTGGTGACAACTGAGATAAAGCAATATCTCACACTACTTTTTGTTCTTGGCTTATATTTCAGATTGAATTTATAACTCTGAAACCTTAAGACTGAGCTCTGTAATATTGCTAGTGCTTTACACAGATTTTTCTTGTGGATCTGCTCCTTGTGGCAATGATCAGTTTCCACAATAAGTGTTCTCCTATCAAGATATGTATAGCATTTCTCATATCAATACACAACTGCCATTAGCTTTGTTCCAATACTGGAATATCTGGTGTCAGCTAATGCTAGAACTTAGGATGTGAATGCAACCTGTCTTCCCTCATGTGCCAAGGCTGCTCTCATTTCTTTGGTAGGAGCATCTATTTGCAGAGTGACAGATTCTTTCCATTGCAATGTGACAGGCTTGTCTTTTTGCATGCTACCTCTTTGAGCTTATTGAAACTCCTCTCATCTGACAAGTGTTTGCAAGCACCTTCTTTCATCAGCTCCGGTAGATTTCCGACGTTTGAGATATGTGAGAACTCATTTTCTGAATCAATTCAAGGAAACTTCTCAATTCATTCTTGTCTCTTGGGGCATCTATCTCAGAGAGAGCTGTAACTTTTTCAGCACTTGACCTGACTCTGCATGCACTATTGCAAAGAACTGACATTCTATCATCTTTTCAATGCATTTCCCTGATACCAGTTTTTCAGTTACATTTCATGTCATGATCTTTCTCATTGACACTACAGACCTGGATATTATCAGCCAGGCTAACTGCATTTTCACATCCTTGGTGTGTCTCATCTATTTTCTGCTAGAACATGTCCTGACTCATTTTAGAGACAAAAGGTGGCTTTGAATTTCACAGAATCATAGAATCCCTACAGCGTGGAAGCAGGCCATTTGCCCCATCAAGCCCACATTGGCCCTCCGAAGAGCATCCCACCCAGACCCATCCCATCCCTATAACCCCGCATTTTAACTGTATCTAACCTGGCCTGCACATTGCTGGACACTATGGGCAATTCAGCATGGCCAATCCACCCTAACCTGCAAATTTTTGGACTATGGGAGGACCAGGAGGAAGCCCATGCAGACACAGGGAGAACGTGCAAATTTCACACAGACAGTCGCCCGAGGGTGGCATCGAACCTGGGGTGCCTGGTGCTATGAGGTAGGTGTGCTAACCACTGAGCCACTGTGCCACCAAATTTGTGACATTGCTGGTGCTAGGTCCTCGGGTGAACTCTATGAGTTGAACTTCTAAGCTATCCACTACCACTTCCTTTGAGGATGGCTCTTTAGCATCTCTTGGCCTTCCCTGGGACTATGCCATCTTTCTTTATGTCCATGTGTAGCTCTGATGTCTTCAGGGTTGCATCCATGAAGTGGATCCCCTCTGCCCTGGTGTTCAGACTGTAAGATTTTCCAATGCAGCAATCATTTTTGACTGCCTTCCCTCTAAGGAGAGCAAGCTATCTGAACCACATGGTCTGAAATGATGCTGCTGTTACCTCCTTGGTCAGAAGCTTTCAGAGCAAGAGAGATAGCAACTTGGACCTTGCCCAGAAATCTCTCAGTTGACAAATTTTATGTCTTATCCATCTTGACCTGATTGCACTTGGGAATGTTGTAAATCACTGTCCCTATACTCAGAGATTCCATAGCCTGTAACATCATTTAAGAGGGAATTTGCTAAGTATTTGAAAAGGAAGCATATGGAGAAAGAATCTCCTTCCCCAGATGGCACACTAACATCAGTCAGGTACAATGGAGTAATGATCTCGTTTTGCACTTTGATTTCTGTGGTTCTACATTTTGAAGCATTTAAAATCTTACCATGATTTCCACTTTTCCTTAATACCTCTTCATTACTATTCTATGTATAAACACCAGGAAATGCATCCCTGGGTTTCACTTGATTGGTTTGTGATAACTGCAGTTAAAGACAAGTGAAGGCCTAGAGGGGTCGAATGGTAGGCCTAAAGAAAGATTATTATGACCACACCAATACTATTCCCTACTGCGGTTGGCAATATCTACCCCTGTTAGACATAGTCATAGAGTTATTCAGCACAGAAGTAGGGCTTTTGGCCCAACTCATCCATGATGACCAGATATCCGAAACGAATCTAGTCTCATTTGCCAGCATTTGGCCCATATCTCTCTAAACCCTTCCTATTCGTATACCTATCCCGATGTATTTTAAATGGTGTAATTTTACATGCATCCACCACCTCCTCTGGCAGCTCGTTCCATAGACGCTTCACTCTCTGTGTGAAAAAGTTGCCCCTCAGATCCCTTTTAAATCTTTCCCCTCTCACCCTCTAGTTTTGGACTCTCCTACCCTGAGAAAAAGACGTTGTCTATTCCCCCTATCCATTCCCCACCTGATTTTATATACCTCTACAAGGTCACCCCTCAGCCTCCAACACGCCAGGGGAAATAAAGGCCTTAGCCTATTCAGCATCTCCCTATAGCTCAAACCCTGTAACCCTGGCAACGTCCTTGTAAATTTTTTCTGAACCCTTTTAAGTTTAACAACTTCTTTCCTACAGCAGGGAGGCCAGAATTGAATGCAATATTCTAAAAGTGGCCTCACCAATGTCCTGTACAGCTGCAACATGACATCTAACTTAAAATGTCAGAGCTGTTAAGACAGGACATGAAGGGCTAAAAGTGGAACAGAGAACATGCAGTCTGACGTTGATGACATAATATCAGAGTTAAACTAGCAGGCATTTCTAACAATGTGATCATATTGGAATATGGACAAGAAAGAAATTGCATTCACTGGAATTCTGCCTCACAGATTCAGTCTTCCACAGAGGAAATTGCCTCAAGCCTAGGGTAAAGTCCAATGTTTTTCACTTTGCATTGTGCTGCTGTACAAGGATGACTCAGATATCCCCTAATAAGAAACCCCTATAGATCACAGTGAAATATAGGCTCCCAGCTTTGAATAGAAGCCCTGTTGTCACAAAGTCAGAAAGTTACGTTATGGTCCATTTTTCAGGACTTGCATATGTTATCCAGGCTGATATTTTGATGAATTGTTTGAAGTGTTGTCTTTTAGGTGATAAATTGAGGCCACAGCTGGTCAGGTAAATGTAATAGAAGATTCAATGCATTATTTGAAGAAAAATTGGGGAACTTTTCTGGTGCCTTCGAGGAACAGCAAAGAACAAATGAACTGCCTGTGCATGCTAATGATGTTTGTGTGATCTTGTTGTGTGCACTAAACTTTGTACATTAAAATGTCTTTCAAAAAAAAAGTATCTGAAACATGTTTGCAAAGATTTATTTTCTTTGGAGAAGAGTAGACTTTGACATTGTGGCTATGAAAGATCCGAAAAGGGACTGAGAGAGTGAATGCAGGTCAATATGGTTCACTGTGGTGAAGGGATCAAACATCAGGAAATGCTTTTGGAACAAGAAGGGAAGTCAGGGAGAAGTTTTCTTTCAAAGGGTTACAGAATAATTAAACTGATGATATAATAAATGTAATTGTACACAGAAAGAACAGAAGGATGGATTGGTGTGTGGGTAGGTTGGAGGTGACAGCAATTAGTAAACACTAGGCATGTTTGGAAATTTTTCTTTTCTTATTAAAATTTATTATATTCTAACATTCATTGAGTACTATTATGCACAGTATAATGGTGCGATAATGTAACAATGCATAGAACTATTGAACAGCGAAATTAAAATCTAGAAAGGCACTTGAAAAGCTATAAGCAGTAAGTCCTGCATTGACTTGGTAGCTATGGATTGGATAATGGTAGTTAAAGCCTACCAGTTCTGCACAATTTCGATACTTAAACTTATTTATTGCACATCTCAAATGATATATTTAAGGGGATGCTGAGTAAGTAGAGGAGGGAAAGAGGAATAGATTTAAAGCAGGTTCATGTGGAGCATTAATTCCCACATAGTTTAGAAGGGCTGAACAGCCTGTTTCTCTGCTGTAACCTCTATGTAAAAAATGACAGCATGAAACGGGCTGATAATCCTCAAGCTGTGAGAGACATAATTTAAACATCTTGTGTTATTAATTTTCCTTGGAATAATTGAAGCACAACTCATAGAATTTGGAACATTCTGAAAGTGTGATTAGATGTTCCTTAGAGAGTGCTGTGATAGATGATCAGACCTGGACTAACCCCTACAGCCCATTGGATTAGATTTTCCCAGCACTGTCAGGGCTGGATAAACAGATGGTGACGCATAACATAAAATTTCACAGGCGCAGTGGCAGCAAGCACATTTTTTGCAGATGTTACTGTTTAATACGTGTTGACACATTCCCATTTAATGGATTCCTCATGTTGCTATTGGTTTTTCTAACTTGCCAGGTCTCATTAAAGCAATGACTGTAATCAAATTTTTGTCAATTAAACATGAGATATTCTTTGGGGGTGAGTGGAGGGCTTTTGGCAGTTATTCAAATGGGACGTGGTAAATCTAGACTTGAAGAAATAAGGGTCTAAAGCACCCCCATTTTAAATGTAATATCTTAAATTGTAAATAGGCAGTTTCAACAAAAACAACTTGCATAATTAGCACTTGTAAAATCATAAACTGTCCGAGGAGGATTCTAAGTCCATATCTGATGCACCAACTGGGCACCCACAGTGGCTGTGAGGATAGGATGAAGATTTAGGGTTACAGTTTTTTTAACTCTACCTGTCTTGTCCTGTTACTTTGTGTCTCTACATTGGGAGCACAGGACTGTGGAATTTAACCTGTCATCCCTATGTCAAACCTTACCGCAGACTTGTACATTGCTTGACTTTGAAGTAATTCACTGTTAGATGTCTTGAAAAAAATATAATCAGTTGTTGTATAAATGTACATTCTTCCAGTATCATCCTTCCCTCTATACTTTACATCTCATCAACTTTATTTTCCCTTATTGCTGATCTCCTGATTCCACACCCATGGACGCTGACATGATTTAGTCCACATAGTGTGACGTAAACTGTGTAATTTATATATATACATGTACATAGATATATATGTGTGTGCATGTATATTAATATTATTTCATGTAAATTTGGGATTCCGGTTGTTGCATTAGTAACTGATGGGTTTACTGTGTGTCTGAAGTTAAAATGACTTGTAAGTATTTCTGTAGTCATGGTGATTTCTTTTGAAACAGCTTTTGGAGACTTGGCTTCAGAATGATGGATTTGCGTGCGTTACTAATGGTCTTTTGTTTAGATTGTTTTGTCACCCAGCAAGGTAATTAGTGGGGCCCCAAGATTTCTGAGAGACTTTTCGATCTTTTTTATACAAGTTTAAGGGAAACTCCCATAGTTTGGAGAGGGAAACGTTTTGGTATCAGCTTTTCCTTTGAATGGAGTTGTCTTGTGAAGTCCTTGGAATAGGATGGTTGTGTAAACCTGTGTTCCTGAGAAAAGAAGGATATATGGTGAATTAGGTTACCTTGGGGTGAGGAGTTACTGTGAAGTGTTGTGATAAAACCATGAAGAGTTTACTCAAAACTGATTATGTTGAAGCTCAGTGTAAAGTAGCTCCAGGAAGAAGTTATCTGCTTTTGCATTCTAAAGGATAAAGTCATGAATATCTTAAAATTCACAGAAATGTTAGATGTGGGAATCTGGTATGAATACTGTACATGTGGTGCTTTTGGATACCATACCAGTCATGTGCTTTGTGTAATGTACAAAAGCAATTTTTTTTTAACTTTAGAGAAAGATTAAGACCGTAAGACCATAAGAAACAGGAACAGGGATAGGCTGTTCGGTCCCACAAGCCTGTTCCACCGTTCAATGTGATCATGGCTGAACCAACATTCCTCGCATAATTCTTGATTCCCCTACTGGTCAAGAATCTATCTGTCTCAGCCTTAAATATAATCAAATTCTCTGCCCCTATATCTCTCTGTGCAAGGAGTTCGAAAGACTCACAATCCTCTGAGAGAAGAAAGTCCTCCTCATCTCAGTCCTAAATTGGAGCCCTAGGTTAATCCTTTTGCTGTGTGTTTAAACACCTTTAGATTTGTACTACATGTCAATGAGTTTGCTTATTCTATTTTATCTTCATTTGGTTTTGTTTATAAACTTCTGTTTTGTTGCTAAGGCAAAATCTGCAGTATTGTATGTTTGTGTTTCAGTGAGAAACCACTTTATTAAAATTAAACTAAACCAGAATATGATCTCTTGAGCCAGTTTCCTGTATAGGATCTGACTAGCTGCGTTACAACCTCTGCTTGGATCATAACAACAGTCAGTGTCAGCAGGCTATTCAACTGTGAGGGCTTCACGCTCAATACTTACAGGCAGTTCAGGGGTGGTGCCTTCTTCACACAAAGAGTGGTGGAAATCAGGAAATTTCGCCCCTGCAGAGGCTGGGTGAAGGCAGAGGAATATGGGGTGGAGATGTCAACTGGGAGACAGCCCAATGGCTCAGTGGTTAGCACTACTGCCTCACTGCACCAGGGACTTGGGTTCAATTCCACCCACTGGTGACCATCTGTGTGGAGTTTGCACATTCTCCTTATGTCTGCATGGGTTTCCTCCAGGTGCTCCAGTTTCCTACCACAGTCCAAAGATGTGCGGGTTAGGTTGATTGGTCATGCTAAATTGTCCATAGTGTCCAAGGGTGCACAAACTGGGTGGATTGCGCTTGGGAAATGCAGGGTTACAGGGAAAGGGTAGGGTAGCTGGGGGTGGGGTCTGGGTGGGGTGCTCTTCGGAGGGTCATTGTGGACTTGATGGGCTGAATAGCCTGCTTCCAGACTGTAAGGATTCGCTGAAACAATTCAAAGCTGAAATTGCTAGTTTTTTGTTAGGTAAGTGTATTAAGGGCCACAGAACTAAGTCAAATTGTTAAGGTACTGACCAGCCATGAAATAATTGCATGTGGAGCAGACCTAAAGCATTTAATGGCCTAAATATACTTTCAACTGGATAATGATGATAATTAAGAAGAGCGCCCATTGATTTTCTTTTCCCGTTTTTTACCACAAGGCAAAGATACAATTTCTATTGTAAATCTAACTGAAATGAGTAAAGCTCAGACCAGAGGCTAAATTTAAACTATTCTGGATTGGTATACCTCAGTACTATACCATGTGGTAGATGCACTGATGCAGCAATGGGAGATGCTCAGTGCTTGGTGTACAGTTGAATGTTGTGTGCACTTTCTATAATCCATGTCAAGGTGACACATGAATGAAGTATTTTGAACATAAAGTGATTGCTTAGGCCAGCTTTGAGCTTGAGGTAGGCAAATATGATTGATTCCTGCTCCGACAATAATATACAATTAGGGATGGCATGACAATTGCCAATGGAAGGGCAATTTTTCTGATGTGGTTCCCTGTTCTCAATGCACCAGTTCATGATCACAATCTTTGTACCCTCTGCATACTCACTGTGTTGAAAGGCTGTTGAAAGAGAAAGGATTTTCCCATGGGCTTTGGAAGCCTGACATATGGATAAGTGGGAGTCCTGAAACTGCACTTACTGGGAGGCAGATCGGGTGGGGGGGCAGGGGGCGAGCTATTTCTCTGGAGGTTCCCCATAAATTGGCTGTTTCCCTGCGTGCTGTTAAGGAGAGCAGGCTTTTACCTGATAGGCTGACCATTCTTAACCCTCAGCAGCCTCCTTGAGAGAGGTGGAACAAGCAGGAGAAAACGAGGGTGCTTCAAAATATGAACTAGATACTCATCGGAGATAAGCATAGAGCACTTTGGAAAGCAAAGGAAACTCCTCCAAGGGCAGCTTTTGGCCTTGGCTAAGAGTAGCCCCTCTTTGGGAAATGGAGCCTCCTGATTTGATGGTTGCTATAGAGACTATCTTGAATAAACCCATGACCTCTGCATGCTGTGGTTTGGTGATGGGCAGCAGAGGGGGCCTGCTCCCACAAAATGCTGATATCTAAATCACCTCTGATTGCATCGAAAGCAGTAACTTGGCAGCTCATATCAGTTGTACTCTGGGAAAGCAATCCCACCGGTGGCAGCAATGCAAGGGTGAACCATCTCCATTTGGCTCCATTGTATTTTCCCAGCCTCCAACCCCAATGAAACAAGACCATCATGTCGGTGCACATGTGATTTCCTGCTTATATTCTTCCTTTAGAGCTTCTCTGTGATCAGGCTTCCCCTCCTCAGACCATCCGCTGGCAAGAGGCTTAGAGTCACTCAATCTGCATTTCCTCATTTATTTCACCTTATCATCAAGCTTGCAGGTTGTACTCCACTGTACATGAACTATGGTCCCTATACAGAGGTTATTCAATAAGTAAAGACCTGAGAATTCAATCATGATTTGGAACAATAGTGCAGCACGTTATAGTGGATCAGCAATTTACTTTATGTACCTTCCAATTTCTGCTAACTTTTAATTGTGAAAATGAAAAGTACCCCATCCCCCAATTCCTCTCCTGCCACCCACTCTAAGTTCATTAGATACAAGGCTAACAGCTCAAGTTTAAAAAAAAATGCTTGCTTCTGGAACTCCTTATTTTGCAGTCAATGTTATCTGCATGAGCACAAATTTGTAGGGTTCATTGTAGCACTTGGAACTCAAATTCCTCTGATTGGCAGAAGAATCCAGAGTATAATCTTTTTTATGCAGTGAAAGGTTAGGTAAGCCCTGCCTGATAGGATGAAAATAGATTCAGTCATAACCTTCAAGAGAGACAGTAGGAGACAGAGAGTGGTGGTGGAAGGTTGTTTTTCAGACTGCAGGCTTGTTACCAGCAGTGTTCCACAGGGATTGGTGCTGGGTCCACTTTTGTTTCTTGTTTATACAAATGATTTACATGAGAATGTAGAAAACATGGTTAATAAGTTTGCAGATGACACCAAAATTAGTGACATAGCAGACAGTGAAGAGGTGATCTAAGATTACAAAATGAACTTGATTGAGGAGCGGCAGATGGAATTTAGAACAAAGAACAAAGAAAATTACATCACAGGAGCAGGCCCTTCGGCCCTTCAAGCCTGCACCGATATGCTGCCCGTTACATTTAAAAGCCCCTATCCTTCCAGGTTTTGGTTAAATGCGAGATATTGCGTTTTGGTAAAACAAATAAGGTCAGTGCTTATAAAATTATAAGTAGGGCCTTGGGTAGTGTTGTAGAACAGAGAGACTTGGGGTTCAGTTACATAAGTCTTTGAAGTTTGCATCACATATAGATAGGGTGATTAAGAAAGTCTTTAGCACGCTTACCTTCAATCCACAGACCTTCGAGTATAGGAGTTGGAAGGTTAGGTTGAGGGTTGGAAAGGCCTCTTCTGGAGTACTGTGTCCAGTTCTGGTCGCCCTGTTATAGGAAGGATATTATTCAGCTGGAGAGGGTTTTTACAAAGATTTACCTGGATTTTGCCGGGAACTGAAGGTTTGAGTTATAGGGAGATGCTGGATAGGAGGTTGAGGGGCAACCTTATAGAGACTGTTAAAATCATGAGGCATATAAATAAGGTGAATGGCAGTTGTCTTTTTCCAGGGTGCATATTTTCAAGGTGAGAGGAGAAAGATTTAAAAAAGGACATGAAGGGCAACTTTTTTTACACAGAGAGTTGTTCGTGTGTGGAATGAATTTCAGGCAAAGTAGTGGATGTGGGTACAGTTACATTTTTAAAAAGCCATTTGGAATAGTTCATGAATAAGAAAGGTTTGGAGGGGTATGAGCTAAGCATAGGCAGGTGAGTCTAATTTAATTTGGGACTATGGTTGGCATGGACTGGTTGAATTGATGGCTCTGTTTCCATGCTGTATGACTCTATCATTCAACTTGAATGAGAAAGAAAATGTTGTGGAGCTATTCGGAAAGAGCTAAGTCATGGTACTCACAGCATTGCTCTTCCATAGAGTTGGTATGGACTCAATGACCTGAATGTTTTCCTTCTGTGTTGTGCTGTTCTATGTTTTTATGAACTCTGGTGTCAACTCAATTTAACTGATACTTCACATCACAAACTAAGGAATTTCACATGACTGACATGAACAGTGTACTCCCAGAAGAAACTAAAAATACCGGAGAGATATCAACCCATTCATGGAGGTAGTGTCTTGTATTGAAAATCATTCACCCTGTTATTGTTTTTAAGATGAGCAGAAATGAATAAAAAAAGTGCATTTGGAAAGCACAACCTTCTTTCGTTTATAATAATAAGACAGCTTAAAAGTAGCTATGAGTTTGACATTTACACTGTGAGAATCTGAATATATGCAGGAGGTTGGCAATTACCAAATTAACATTTACAGTAATGAGACCGGAGACCACAGATGCAGCAGATAAAACTTGAAAAACAGAACAGATTCCCATGTAAATCAATGAAAACAATCTGAACTTTCAAATAAACCAACTGACTATGCTTGAGTCAAACATAGAAAAAAATACACATAGCATGTTCAACAGAATACTGTTGATCTCATTTTTGTAATGGAACTTTCAGAAAATTATTCATATTTCTGTTGTTTGCTGGCTAGTTTTCATGTTCATTTCGTGACAGATGGAACCTAAAGAAGCAAAGGCACATTTTCGAGTGGCTCATGCTCAGTATTTATTTTACTGAAGCAAGGCTTTGGAGGCATTGTCTGTCTTGTAGGCACCTAGGTGAGGTACTATCTTCATTAATGAGTTAAAATAATGCATCTTCAAGAGACTATTTGACTTGGATGGCCATCTTCTTTCAATGTTACTTCAGAAGAACTTCATTGCTTGTAAAGCCTTTGGGGATGTCTTGAAGTCATGCAAGGGGCTGTCAAAATGTAATTCTTCCTTGTTTCTCAATCTTGCTGATGACCAATATGCAGATAGCTATATGCCACAGGACTGGATGGTAGCTAGTGATCAGGATAGGAGGCTTGACAGATTTTCCCTTGCTTACCCAAGTATGCCAGGAACAAATTTCATTGTTCAAGTTGTTACTTTGTTGAAATGAATTTTATCAGCACACGTTGAAAATTGATATTGTCACTTTGCCTACACAGGCTACACAGGACATTTACTCATTGAGTTAGCAATGGGAAATGCAAACCATACCAGGTTGTTAATCGGTAAAATTTTGCCTTAGTTAGAAAGTGAACAGCACTTTATAACTAGAGAAATTCTTCAGATATGGAGATGCAGTCCTTTGGGAGTAATTTTGAAATTAGATCTTACCTCTCTGTTTCACTGGGTTCATAATGGCATAGCAACAAGAATCAATCACTCAACCCTACAGGGCATGTTGTACTTTTCAGTTAAATAATGGGAGCTGATCTGTGAGCTAATTCTATGTATCCATCTTTGCGCCATATCCATTAATAAAGATCGATCAAAATTAACAATTGATCTAGCATTCAATATCATTTGTGAAGAAGAATCTTAAACTACTGTCATTCTGATTAGAGGGAAATAGAAGAATGAGAGTAGTACAGGTAACAGAAATTTACTGGTTTATTTATCAGGTGTGCTTCGATTGATCAGTGTCAACCTGCTTGGTTTAACTTTAAACCAAGCTTGGCAGTTAACTATCAGCTATTGTCAAACTGGTGAATTATTTTTGGTACCAATACCAATCAGAGTCATTTGCCAACCAATCAGCAGACTCCTCTCAGACAGTAAAACCTTTGTTAACCTGGCACGGTGGCTCAGTGTTAGCAGTGCTGTGGACTCAGGTTCGATTCCAGCCTCAGCTGACTGTGTGTGCGGAGTCTGAACATTCACCTTGTGTCTGCATGGGTTTCTGCTGGGTGCTCTGGTTTCCTCCCACAGTCCAAAGAAGTGAAGATTAGGTGGATTTGCCATGCTAAAATTGTCCAGGGATATGCAGGCTTAGTGGGTTAGTCATGGGAAATGCAAAGGATGGTCTGGCTGGGATGCTGTTTGGAGTGTTGGTGTGGACTTGTTGGGCTGAATGGCCTAATTCCACACTGTAGGGATTCTACGATTTACATTGATATTTCTTGTGACTTGTCCTGATGTGTACCAGATGAAAAGCTTTGACAAAAGTTGACTTTTTTCAGAAAAATTGGAATGATTATATGTTCTCTGTGTTTCTGTTTATACAACTGAAAATGCCACTGGCTTCTTTTTGACTTTATCAATCTAGCTATATACACAAATTACTCAAATAATCGACCCCCAAGGTCTTTTTGTTTTGTCCATAGCCATTATTAAAGCTTCTATTTCTTGTTTTTTGCTTCCAAACTATTCCAAAATGTGTCCATCATTGCATCTGTCTTCTGGATTTATTCAGTCTGTTAACCTGTTTATGTATTGCTGAAGACTTTTACAGCGTTGTGTTTGTTCAACCCTCATTGCTGTGAGCAGTTAATGGTTTCAAACATTACCTGTCATATATCAGAAATATTCAAGTGCCATAACTTACATGAAAACACTAACTGTGAAGATATTTCTGTTACAAAGCGCTGGGTCTTTTTCAACAGATGTGATTATGCATTAGAAAAGAAAGCCCAGGTATTTCAAACTGGCTCAGAAACCCTGTTTCCTTTTCACAGTAACACTTTCACCTGGGAGTGTACTATGGGGCTCCTAACAGGAGAAAAAGGAGAGCAGATATGTATGCAAATTTCAGGGAAGTATAAAAATAATAGGATAGCGATGGTGGGGATTTCAACTTCCCCAACATTAACTGGAATAATAATCATGTGAAAGGTTTAGTGGGAGCATAATTTTTAAAATACAGCCAGGACAGCATTTTAAGTCAGTAGGTAGAAGGCCCAACAAAGACAGGGCTGTATCAGAGTCATAAAGCACAGAAGCAAACCCTTCAGTCCAACCAGTCCATACTGAACATAATTCCAAACTAATCCAGACCCGCCTGCCTGCTCCTGGCCTGTATCCCTAATTTTAGGCAACAAGGCTGAGCAGGTGGTTGAAGCATTTTTCAGGCAGCAGTTGTAAACCCGTTAGGTTGAAGATTGTTATGGGAAACAAAAATAAGGAGCCTGAAATCAAAATTCTAAATTGGGGGAAGGTTGATTTTAATAAGATCAGAAATGATTTGGCCATAATGGACTGGGAGCAGATACTTACAAGTAACTCTGTCTCAGAACAGCGCAATGCATTCAAGAAGGAAATAGAGACAGTGCAGGGCCAACATGTTCCAAAAAGGGTGGGACCTTCAAATCCTGTGAACACTGGATATTGAGGGATACGAGGGATATTGAGGAATGGATATTGGATTAAGAGAAAAAGGGAGTCTTATGGCAGATACCAAAAGCTCAGAACAGCAGAAGCCATGGAGGAATATAGAATGTGCAAGAGGAAACATAAAAAGGAGATTAGGAGAGCGAAGAGGAGGGCGTGAAAGGATACTGGCAAGGAAAATAAAGGAAAATCCTAAGTTGTTTTGCAGGTACATCAAGGGTAAAAAAAAATTGAGAGAAAGAGTAGAATCTGTTCAGGACCACAGTGGTAATTTGTGTGTGGAACCAGGGATGTAGGTTGGCTCTAAATGAATACTTTGTGTTGGTGTTCACCAGTGAGAAGGACAACATGGATATAGAAATCAGGGAGAAGGTGAGTGATACAATTAAAAATGTAGCATAGAGAGAGAGGAGATTCTGAGTGGTCTGGCAGGTTTACAAGTAAATAAAATTCCAGGACAAATGAAATGTATCCCAGGTTCTTAAATGCGGCGAAGGAGGAAATAACAAGGCACCTTGCAAGAATTTTCAATTCCTCTCTGGCCATAGGAGAGGTACCAGAGGACTGGAGGACAGCCTATACTGTAGTGTGATTCAAGAAGAGAGCAAGGGATAAACCCAGGAAGTTACAGGCCAGTCAATCTAACCTCAATGGTGAAGAAAATATTGATAACAATTCTGAGGGACAAAATTAATCTGCATTTGGAGACGCAGGGATTAATCAAGAATAGTCAGCATGGTTTTATCAAGGGGATGTCATGTCTGACCAACTTGATTGAATTTTTCAGATATGTGACCAGGTGTGTAGTTGAGGGCAACACTTTTGGTGTAGTTTATTTGGACTTCAGCAAGGCTTTTGATAAGGTCCTGAATGGAAGACTAATAGGAAAGGTAAGAGTCCATAGGATCCAAGGAAATTTGGCGAATTGGATCCATGATCGTCTGAGTGGCAGGAAGCAGAGAGTGATGGATGAGGGATGCTTTCCCAACTGGAAATCTGTGTCCTGTTGGGTCCCATAGCGGGCAGTGTTGGGGCCCTTGCTGTTTGTGGCTTATATAAATGAATTAGACTTGAATATAGGAGGGCTGCTCAGTAAATTTGCAGATGATATGAAAATTGGTGGGGTGGTAAACAGTAGGGAGGGTAGCCATAGGTAACAGGACGATACAGATTGGCTGGTCAGATGGGCTCATCAGTAGGAAATGAAATTCAATCCGGATAAGTGTGAGGTGATGTGTTTGGACAGGACAAACAATACAAGAGAATTCATGATGAGTGGTTGGAACCTGAGAAGTACCAAGCATCACAGGGAACTTGGTCTGCATGTGCACTGCTCCCTCTGTTCCAACTGCTTCTTTTCCCCATTTGTCACTAGCATGAAAAGCTCCTTCCAGTTTCTTTCTGTTCACAAGAAGAGTCATATTGGACTCAAATTATGAACTCAGTTTCTCTCTTCACAGATGCTGCCAGACCTGCTGAGTTTCTCCAGCACTTTAGATTTTTTTAAAGTCTCAGAATTCCAGCATCCACAGTATTTTACTTGTATTAAGCCCTGCTCCCAATCCTGATTGGATTAAAAATTTGCCACTTAGTTTTGGGTCTTCAGTGCTGCAGGAGCCTGGACAAGAGTTTTCTGTTACAAATCCAGCAGCAAAGAAAACCTTTCTGGAAATCATGCTGTCTTTTGCAGCAGTCAGTGTGCAGTAAACTGTGATTTAAATGCCCTGCAGCATGGCCAAACCTTTTGACAAGTGGTGTCAAGGGTTAAATGTTTAAGGTAACTATAGGTTTAGGATGGCAGCTGAGTGAGAAGTGTAGTGTGCCAGGTGTGTGAGACGAGTAGTGTGCCAAGTGGGTGAGGGGTGTAGCGTGCCAGGTGTGTGAGGGGTGTAGTTTGCCAGGTGGGTGAGGGGTGTAGTGTGCCAGATGCGTGAGGTCAATAGGGTCCCAGGTAGATAGGATACCAGGATCCAGGTAAGCTTATTGGGAAAGTTGGGTCCAGTGGTAGAGAGTGTGTGTCAGGTCTGAAAGATGGGATGAAGATATCAGGTACTGGATGTTGAGTGGGGATGGGCAGAGGAATGTCCATTTGGGCTGGGAGGTCCAGGCCCAGTTGGGTTGAAGGTGTAGGGCCAGATCAGTGTGGGGGTATGAAGGGCCCTGAGTCCATCACAGGGTTGGGAGTCTCGGTTCTGGGAGACAACCATATTGCCGGGGGCGGGGCGGACCGTCTCATCTGTGGAGGGTGTGCCCAGAATGGTGGGGGTTCAGGCATGTATGAGTTGGAATCGGATTAGGACGGGAGGGGAAGATCAAGTTGGGGGTTGGTTGTTGGGGTCCGGGGCGCACAAAGTGTCAGAGGAGTTGAGTGTGGGGGGTGGGTCAATTTAAGTTAGTCAGGAGTTAGAGAAGGTTTTTAATCCTATAACAATTTAGCTCAAAGCACCTTTCTGGTCATTAAAGTGTCTGGACCAATGTCTGCTTACTCCAACTAATCTGTTTGAGCAGCTGCTTCAGAAATTAAGAAATATGTGACATTTAGAAGTCAAATGAGCTGGGAAAATTAATGATCTAACTTTTATAAAGAAACAAATGTGCTATCATTCTTGCTGCACATTTCACGGTTAATGATCCAAAAGCAATGAGCTAAATAAGGGCTGTGTTCATGATCCCTCAATACAAAAGTGCTTTACATTAAAATTTTGCTGAATATTCCCATAATCTGTCGAGAATTTTGCAATTATATAGAGTCTATGATATCCAAATACTTTGTAGTGTTTGCAAATTCTCTTTGACCCTGAGTTTAGCTCTTGGCACCATATACTCTCCACCATCAAGAGAGCCTACATTCACTTATGTACCATTGACCAACATGCTCCAATGTCAGCTCATCCACTGCTAAAACTCTAATTTCTACCTTTGTTCCTCTAGTCTTGACTATTCAAAAACTCTCCTCCCCAACCCATCATCTGTCTACCTCTACAAAGACAGAGGGAATTTATATTTGCAATATAATGTAAATAAAATAAATTTCTAAGAATGCCTTACATAAAAATTTAAAGAGCTGGTCACAAATACTACCGAAACTAAAAGTTATAAATGTGCTGAAGGGCAGTGAGGATGAGATTGCAGAGTACTAGGGCTGAGCCAGCATGTCTTCCTCAAGGGGATGTCATGCTTGACAAACCTATTAGAATTGTTTGAGGAGATAACGTGCAAGTTAGACAAAGGAGAGCCAGTGGACACAAGTTATTTGGATTTCCAGAAGGCCTTTGACAAGGTGCCGCACAGGATGCTGCTAAATAAGAGCCCATGGTGTTAGGGGCAATGTACTGGCATGGGTAAAGAATTAGCTGACTGGCAGAAAGCAGACAGTAGGGATAAAGGGTCTTTTTCAAAGTGGTAGTCAGTGGAGTTCTTCAGGGATCAGTGTTGGGACATTATGCATTAACAATCTGGATGAAGGAACCGAAGGCATACAGAACATAGAACATAGAACAGTACAGCACAGTACAGGCCCTTCAGCCCACGATGTTGTGCCGACCTATTATCCTACTCTAAGATCAAACCACCCTGCATACCCTACATTTTACTATCATCCATGTGCTTATCCAAGAGTCACTTAAATGTCCCTAATGTATCTGACTCCACTACCACCGCTGGCAGCGCATTCCACGCACCACCACTCTCTGTGTAAAGAACCTACCTCTGACATCTCCCCTATACCTTCCTCCAATCACCTTAAAATTATGCCCCCTCGTAATAGTCATTTCCGCCCTGGGAATAAGTCTCCGGCTATCCACTCTATCTATGCCTCTCATCATCTTGTACACCTCTATCAAATCACCTTTCATCCTTCTTCACACCAATGAAAAAAGCCCTAGCTCCCTCAATCTTTCCTCATAAGACCCGCCCTCCAGTCCAGGCAGCATCCTGGTAAATCTCCTCTGCACCCTCTCTAAAGCTTCCAAATCCTTCCTATAATGAGGCAACCAGAACTGAACACAATATTCCAAGTGTGGTCTAACCAGAGTTTTATAGAGCTGCAGCATAACCCATGGCTCTTAAACTCAATTCCCCTGCCAATGAAAGCCAACACACCATACACCTTGTTAACAACCCTCTCAAGTTGGGTAGCAACTTTGAGGGATCTATGGACATGGACCCCAAGATCCCTCTGTTCCTCCACACTGCCAAGAATCCTGCCATTAACCCTGTATTCTGCATTCAAATTCGACCTTCCAAAATGAATCACTTCACGCTTTTCCAGGTTGAATTCCATCTGCCACTTCTTTGCCCAGCTCTGCATCCTGTCAATATCCCGTTGCAACTTACAACAGCCCTCCACTCTATCCACAACTCCACCAACCTTCGTGTCATCGGCAAACTTACTAACCCACCCTTCCACTTCCTCATCCAAGTCATTTATAAAGATCACAAAGAACAGGGGTCCCAGAACAGATCCCTGCGGAACACCACTGGTCACTGAGCTCCAGCTTGAATATTTTTCATCTACTACCACCCTCTGTCTTCTATTGGATACCCAATTCTGTATCCAGACTGCCAAATTTCCCTGAATCACATGCCTCTTTACTTTCTGAAAGAGCCTTGTTGTGAAGTTTGCAGATGACACAAAGATAAGTGAACAGACATGTACTGTTTAGGAAACAAGAGCAGAGATGAACTGCTGAGGCTGTATAAAGCTCAAGTCAAACCGCATTTAGACTATTGCCAGCAGTTTTGGGCCCCATATCTAAAGAAGGACGTGCTGGCCTTTGAGAGGGTCCAGAGGAGATTCACAAGTACGATCTTGGGGATGAAGGGCCTGTCATATGAGGAGCAGTTGAGGACTCTGGGTCTGTAGTCGATGGAGTCTAGAAACATGAAGGGGTTCTGACTGAAACTAACAGAATACCGAGAGGTCTGGATAGAGTGGACAGAGAGAGGATGTCTCCAAGTGTAGGAGAGACTAGGGCACAGCCTCAGAATGAGGAGATGACCCTTTAGAACTGAAATGTGAAGAAATTTCTTCAGCCAGAAGATGGTGAATCATTGGAACTCATTGCCACAGAAGACTGTGAAGGCCAAGTCCTTGAGTGTATTCAATGGTAGCTAAGTTCCTCATTAGTAAGGGCATTCAAGGGTTACGGGGAGAAGGCAGGAGAATGGAGTTGAGAAATATATCAACCATGATAGAATGGTGGAGCAGTCTTGATGGTCCGAATGGCTTAATTCTGCTCCTATATCTTATGGTCTTATGGTTACAAAGTAATATCTATGTTGTGTCTTCCACTTCCTCCGTATATCCTAAAGCACTTCCCAGTTAATCGCTTTTGCAGAGCAGACAAGAGAATCACTTATTCTATGAGAGGCTGCATGCATACATCCAGCTTTCAGAAAACAAGAGAAGCTGGGTTATAGTGTTAAATGAGTAATGTTAAACATCATCCTAAGCCTGAGGATTTCTCTACCTTTGTTAAACAATATCCTTTAAGTTAGGATATGTTTTCTCCCACATTACGTCTGTGAGTGCTGCTGTAATTATTGAGGTGAACAAATGTTGCACCTGCTGTGCAATGACATTAAGCTAGACCATCTGCTTAGTGAAGCCTGAAGGAAATGACAATTAAATTTACTTTATTCATCAGTTTTGGTTGGGAAGATGAGGAGATCTAAGTAGTCAATGTGTTCTCATTCAGCACTAATGTCATTCTGTTATCCGATAGTATTTGATGTGCTCATAATTGTCAGAGATTAAATATATGAATGGAACACTCTCTACATAACAACTCTGTTAAGATAAAACAATTTTCTCTCTATGTCTCTCCTTCTAGTTCTTCAGACTGCTTGGTAATACCTACTTCTTTAACTAAATATTTGGTCATCTGTTATAGTATCTCCTTACATGGCTTGGTTAACATTTTGTTTGGCATTGCTCCTGTAAAGCACCTTAGAAGATTTATCGTCTATTGCCCAATGTTTTGAAGTCAGTTGTACTGGCTCTTAGTAGGGTTTCTGTGACAGTGACCTTGTCCTGCCATGTGATGTATTGTACAGACTATGATTGATGCATGTGGTACTCATCATATTTCTTCATGTGGTGGCTCATACAGAGAAAAACTGATACCACTCTTATTTATTACTAACCTTCTCACCTTCTTTCAGCAACAACTTATGTTTCTATAGTGTTTATAAGAAGTGAACACAAGTCTCAGAAAAGACACCAAGTTGGCAGGGATAATAAAAGCATAACTATGGTCCAAGTCATGGAGATTCTTAGAGGTTTTAAAAGGTTGGGTGGGGTGTCTGAAGGCAGAAATACTGAGAGATAGGATGAGGCATGGAAGATGGTTAGAAGAATGGCTGCCCATGGTGGAGAACAGGAAATATGGAGTGAGATTTTGGGCTGGTATTGGAGGAACTGACAGTTCACACAAGCAGGAGAAAACCATACAGGCAAAGAGACAGTCAAACTATAGACATTACTATTGATTCTCTGGGGCAAGGAAACTCAATAGATTTGACAAAAATAGGCAATGTTAACACAGGAGCAAGTAGTCCCTTATTACCTTAATCAAGTCATCATCTTTAAAATGTATGTCTAGCTATTTGACTGTGGATCACATTATTTTTGTGCTGTGGGACCAACAACTTACCAGCTGATGGTTAGGATAGAACGTTACCTCCAATCTTTCTTTCAAATATTCTGCAAATATTCAGATTTATGTAGTAAAACGCATTACCTAAGCATCACATGACCCTAAGCATTTTGATTCACCCTGTTTGGATATATTATGACAGATCTCCAGGGCAGGTGGGAGCCAAACCTGGACCTTCTCGCACAGAGGCAGAGATACTACCACTGTGCCACAAGAGCCTGAATCCTCCTTTCCACTCTCTTAGACAGCCCCTGGTGGGGCATTGTAACAAATAACAAAATGGACACTGGAAACTCACGGAAATGAAATGGAAACTCATTAAAATCAAATCGAAATATCAATGTCCACCTGCACCTGTGGTGCCCACCAGTCTCAAAAATGTCTATTGTGCCAGTGGTCACTGCATACTCCCTTAATGGATACCTGGGATTGGATGTAAAATCTTTCTTTCTATTCTCTTAAAGCAAACTTAAACAGGTTAGACAACCCCTTCCTTCCTGTACTGCATCTCAGGGTCTACTTGGCTATTGGTAGTGAACGATCAATCACGAATGAGTCTTAATGAGCAGAGGCATTTTTCTTAACAACATGTAATTTGTTACATGATAAAAATAGGTACAAGTTATGTTGGAATGTTAGAGGTAATAACCAAGACCAGCAGGGGACACTGATGACACATCTGTCTTCATTGGGATCTTGAGCTCTTTACCTTACCCATGACACTATCAGATAGGATGGAGCTTAGTGTAGATTCCGACACCAACCCTTTCACAACCATTACATTATATAACAGACATCATGATTGATACTGAACCTGTCCTTACACGATATCTGCACACATGCACCATCCAACAAGAATCACTGAATAATAATCTGAGTGAAAAACAGATGTTGGTAAGAATGTCTACTCATCTATTTGAGATCAGCGAAGAAATCATGGACTTCAGATCAACCCTAATATTGAGTATAGAAATGGATTCTAAACTAACCTGCAGAGTAATGAAATAATTCTATAAAGTTTTCAATTCTATTGTTATTCTGCTTCCACAAAATGCATTTTTACTTGCAGATCATTTATATCTTCATTATGATTCTATCTATTAGATGTTTGCATGCCTCTCTGAATAATTTCAACTGCTGGATAGATACACAGTTAAAATCAGTGTAAACAATACAAAGAGTACGTCAACATCCCTCCTTTAGGAAGAGGGGATATCTGCCAGCCTCTCTGGCTACGATAACTATTCAAGCGGTCTTCTACTCTTTAAATCTGAGGCAGATACACTTCTGCTAAATAAAAAAACCAAGGGAAATGGGCCAAAGGCAAGTATATGGAATTAGATCAGTATTGAATGGTGGAACAGGCTCAAGGGGCTGAATGGCCTATTTCTGTTCCTATGTTCCTGTGAGTTACTCATCATGGAAAGGATTCTCAAATAGAGGGTGGCATGTTGGCTCAGTGGCTAGCACTGTTTCCTCACAGCACAGGGACCTGTGTTCAATTCTAGCCTCAGCAACTGTCAGTGTGGAGTTTGCACATTCTCCCTGTATCTACGTGGGTTTCCTCCTACAGTCCAAAGATGTGCAGGTTAGGTGAATTGGCCGTGCTAAATTGCCCATCAGAGAGCAATTTACATACATTGGACTATACCCAGCAAGATGCTAACAATCTCAAAGAAGAAGTGACAATTGGCAACATAAACTATAGTCATTCTAGCCTCTGACAACCTCAATTTTTTCCAGGTTTGTTGTCACTGCACCTCTCGTCAGCTTTAGCTTAGTTGGGAGAACTGTTGATCCTGAGTCTGTAGATTGTAGATTCTAGTTTTCCTACAGAAAGTTTGAACAATATTTCGAGGCTGACATGTTAGAGCTGGAAAGTGAAGGTGTGTCTTTTGGCTGAAATATTAAACTGAGATCACATCTAAACTCCAATGGTGATAAAAAATCCCACGGTATGATTTGAAGAACAGGGGAATTTTCCCCATTGTCCTGGCCAGTAATTATCTTTTGTCCAACCCTATAATTGATGATAAATGTTTATCACATTGTTTATCCTTTGAACAAAGGAGGGACAATAAAGCACCTTTTACCTGGGCAAATGAATTACAGACAGGGTATTTCTATCTTTATATAATTATTACCAAGCGGGCTTGTCATTACTTTATTGCTGTTTGTGGCAGCTCGCTGTACAAAATCTTCTGAAATAAAACAGTGACTACAGTTCAAAGTGCTACATTTGCATTTTATTTGTTTATTTCATCAACTTGGAAAAGAGGTACCCATAAAGTGACTGGATGATTTGAGTCGCTGTGCTGTTAGCTTTGTGAAGGCAGTCCTTTATCCTCATGTATCCGGAACTGGGATAGAAGGTTAAGTTTTATAATTAAAAGCATAAGTACCTTTTAACAAGGTGATGATTGTTCATGACTGTGAATTATTTGTTTTTGCCCAGAAAATGAACAATTAAATTGAGTAGTCTTATTCCTTCAGATAGTGCATTATTGGAGATATTTTTAAAAAAGTCAAATTAAAAATTTTTTTTACTTTCCCTTTCTTTCTTTTTCTTGTCTGAATTCAACCTTTCTTTCCCTCTCTTTACTCTTCTTTCTCTGCCTGATTTGATATTGAATTTACCTTCACTAATCCACTCTCCTTCTTGACCCTTTCCTTACATCTGGTGAAGTAGATAAGCAGTTGAGGACAGATTTTATGAGGAATGTGGTCACACCCAGATTCCGATCAGGGTTTCTTTGGAAATGCTGAGCCATGCTCCCTTTTGCAATACTCTGACTTAAATGTCCAGCATCATTGTCAGCCACATTGGCAGCTCCTGTGAAAGTGTGATTACATAAGGAAAGTGAGAGGCTAGAGTGCCAGGAGGGTAGGCAGTAGACTTACAGGTGAGTAGGATTCCAGGAAGCTATAACGTCAGGTGGGTTGTGATGGGGTGCCAGGTGAGTAGGGGTAGAGACCAGGTAAATAGCCTGCTATGTCATCAGGTGAAGTATTGGGTAGGTCCGTGTGGGCAGGAGGGAACAGGTTCAGCAGGGGGAGGGGAGAGCTATGTGTTCGCTCCAGCAACAGGAGAGAGTCTGTTGGGTCCTGGAGTTGAAAGGAGGAGAGGCTATCAGATATCTGAGGAGTAGGTGGGGGTGCTGATGGGCTCCACGGCGGTAGATGTCAGGACCCAGGGTAAAAGGGGTGTCTGGCCTGGCAGCAGGAAAGGCGGGGAGGGGTTGTTTCTAGCAGTGGAGAGTAAATGTTGACCCCTGGTTTTAGAAGAGAAGTGTTGTATCTGGTTGTGGGGGTTGGTGTTGGTATCAGTCTGGGGTAGAGGTGGGGTGTCGGATCATGGTCATGGGGATGTACGGGTCTGAGGGAAGTTCAGTTGAGTGTGTGCGTATGTTTGTGTGTCTGCGTGTGTGTGTGTGTGTGTGTGTGTGTGTGTGTGTGTGTGTGTGTGTG
>NC_063360.1:10110200-10144237 GCF_021869965.1 Rhincodon typus
GTGTGTGTGTGTGTGTGTGTGTGTGTGTGTGTGTGTGTGTGTGTGTGACAGAGACTGAGATAAGTTGGTGGGTCCGTTGAATAGTTACTCAGGAGTTACAATAGATTTTAGTAACCTAACTTCTCCTGAGTAACAATTCACTTAACTGCAGCAGAAACTTATGAATTCTGCAATTTAATTTCACAGGGTTCTAAGCATAAGGGAATTTCCCAGCAGAGTGTTCAATTCCCGAGCATTTCTGTCAGAGCCTGTTAAATTGAGGATTCTGCAGAATTTCCACATGCAGCTCCCATCTAGGCTTCAGATCCCAGACCCCCTGTTTATGCTCGTGCGCCATTGTCACAGTTGTGCTTCCAGCAATATTCATTTGAGCTGAGGTATCAAAGAACAAGTCTAAGAAACAGAGTATGCCATCAGACAAGCCACTCCATAAAGTGCTGCACTAATATGTATCCAATGTGAGAAAATGGATTAAATTTTAAATTAATACCTTTGGCTTGAAGCTTGCATCATCAAATGTGTAGTAGCAATTCAAGTTAAATAGATTATTAAATTCTAAATGCTTTTTCCCTGTTTAAATCGTAAAGAGTGGGATTGAATTCCCTTTCAAACTACCTTGCTACAAGGTGAACCAATGTGACTTGTTAAGTCTAGGCCCAAAACGTCAGCTTTCCTGCTCCTCTGATGCTGCTTGGCCTGCTGTGTTCATCCAGCTCTACACCTTGTCATCTCTGACTTGTTAAGCCTTCTGTTTTGGAATGCACTGGAGCCGAGGAAGGTGCCAATGTTTCGTTAATATTACTTTTATGGAGGAATCTCACAATGGTCCTTCCATCAGCATGATAATGTAGCAGAGAAACCATAAATGGTTTTGAAAATTATTCATGGATTGTCTTGCAATTTTTTGTTCCTCCTTACTCACTCTTGAGAGAGTTTTGTGGTCTGGTTTTGAACTACTCGAATCTGTGTGGTGGAGGTACTCCTCCATCAAAAATCACAGGACTCTCCTTAAATTATGATGAAGGAATGATGATACATTTCCAAGTCAGGATGATCCATGACCTGGAAGGTAAGTCGTGAGGACAGATTTTCCCACACGCCTGCTGGCCTTGTCTTGCAAGGGGCAGTGGATTTGTGAGGTGCAATCAAAGAAGCCTCAATGCATTTGTAAATGACACACACAATGCAGCCTCATTCAGTGATGATGGACGAGTGAGTGTTTAAGATGGTGGAAGGATTATCAATCAAATGGGCTGCTTTAGGTCTGGATTGGGTGAGATACTCGAGTGTTACTCTCCTCCGGACACATGGATGTTGTATAAGGTAAATAATTCTTAAAGGGTTAATGTATTACGATCCACCCAATCTTATAGTGATATATAACCTTAGATGAGGATAAGGCAGAAGATCTTAGCATCTTGTGGACTGCAGGTATATACCCACAGGTCTCCTCATAGGATTGATCTTTCTAATGTAACATGTACTTGATTGCTATCCTGCAATAGTCACTCTTGCTTAAGACTAGTGTCTTTTCTTGTTAAGATGTGCTATTATTTGCTTCTCTACCACTGTAACTTAAATTTGCCATGGTGGCTCAGTGGTTAGCACCACTGCCTCACAGCACCAGGGTCATGGGTTTGATTCCACCCTTGGGCGACTGTCCATGTGGAGTTTGAACGTTCTCCCCATGTCTGTGTGGGTTTCCTCCGGGTACTCCAGTTTCCACCCACAGTCCAAAGATGTGCACGTTAGCCTGATTAGCTATGCTAAATTGACCATAGTGTCCAGGGAAGTGTAGGTTAGTTGGGTTAGCCATGGGAAATGCAGGGTTACAGGGATAGGGCATGGGAGTGGGTCTGGGTGGGATGGTCTTTGGAGGGTGGGTGTGGACTCGATGAGCCGAATGGCCTGCTTCCGCACTGTAGAAATTCTATGAAATTGATGCTTACACCCCGTCAAGGAAACAGGAGTAGTAGCACTGTCCTTCTACTGGCAAATACCATAATGGAGGGTATTCTATCCCACTTGTAACTTGTGCTGTGTTTTGAATAGATAATTAAAACCAGGCAATTACTCAGAAGGAATTACTTTTGAAGTGCAGTTGCTAATGTTTTGCCAGTAGCTAATATGTGCACAGCAAAGTGACAAAAACAGCAAAACGAATTAGCAGTTAATCTTTTCATGATGCTGATCTTTGAGAGGGATTCATTAGAATATCAGGACAACTCCCATAACATCGTCAGATCTGTTAAACTTGTTTGAACCAGCAGATGGTTTTGTTTTAGTAGCTTATTCCAAAGATGGCACCTTTGACAATGCAAGTCCCCTTTGGTGTTGTGTTAAAATGTCAACCTTCACTAAGGATTCACAACTTCTGGTGATTTCATGAAATGGCACAGTCTCTTCCATGCACACAAAGAACTAGATTGTGGAGTTGATGGATCTAACCATGTGTCAGCACCTGCCACACAGCCGCTGAATACATCTCATGTGTTTTAATGTTTAGTCACTTTGCTGCAAAAAAATTTCATTGCGAATCATCCTGGACGCCGACTTTGATGAAGCCAAAGGACATGTACAATTGACATCTCACTCCATTCTGGCGTGTTGACTCTCCTAGATCTTCTTAACAGTACAACTTAAATGTTAAGTGGCAAGGAAGCAAGTTGTGGTAAATAAAAATTAAGGTGAAAAACTTCAATCAGTAAAATCAAAATGAATGAGAAAAGAAATATATTAAATAAATAAATACGTAAGCTGTAAAAATGAAAATGTTCTCATGAAAGGCAAACTTGTGAGGTAACAAGGTGTGGAGCTGGATGAACACCCTTCTTGAACACCTAGACCCTTCTTCAGACCCTTCTTCTAGGGTCTAGGCCGAAACGTCAGCGTTCCTGCTCCTCTGATGCTGCTTGGCCTGCTGTGTTCCTCCAGCTCTACACCTTGTTATCCCAGAAATCTCCAGCATCTGCAGTTCCTACTATCTCTGAAACTTGTGAGGTACACTGATGATACATTAGCTACCATTGTTCAATCCTCAATATAATATTTGGTAGAGTGCAAGACAGTAGTTATATCTGTTATTTTGATACGAAAAATGGAGTAATCTGATGCAATGTTACAAAACTGTGCCGATCATCACCAAATCCATTATTCTAATTGTGCCCACATCAAAAACGCCACAAACTCTCTCTCTGTCTCCTTCTCTGTCCTGGAACAACTATGGCAGGGTATACAACCACCCGAGAGTACCTTGCTCAGGTGAATGACCTTTACTTGTGCAACTTATAGCATTAGAAGGGCTGTGCAACCACATCCAATCCTATCGTCACCTGGAATCCCTACACATAGGTTTTCCAGCAGAAGTTTATCTCACTTCAGAGACTGAACACAAAGGGACACACCGTACTGAAGGATGAGGTGCTAACCTGTCTGTCCTCTCCGGTGAATGGATGTAAACAATCCCTTGCTCTTATTCAAAGAAGTGGAAAATTCTCTCTAGTGCTCTGATCAATATATGTCCTTCCACCAACACTATTTAAACAGATGGCCTGGTTTTTGTCACTGTACTTTATGTTACCTGCAGTATATAAATTCACTGTCACATTTCCTACTTTACAACAGCAATTATACTGCAAAAATAATCAATTGGACTCAGAGTGCTGTAGGATGGGCTAAAGTTATAACAGATATCGCATAAATGCAAGTCTTCTTTCTAAAAGAATTTAATTTCTGAAGATTAGGACTGAGAACAAATTTTCTCTCTATCATCCAGGCACAATTCTACTAAGTGCAGCAACTGACACTCACTTGGATGAGATAAGCTCATCTTAATGCTAGCATAAGAGGGAACTAGAATCTATTTCAAATGATGCAGTCCACTGAGTTGGATAACATGTATTTGGCTAAAGTCAATCACTCTGAGTAGTACTTTATATCAAGCAATGGTGTAAAATCAGTGGCATATGATAAACAGATATGCTGCACAAACCTGACAGATTTCTATATCATTGCACAACTTCCCTTGTGTATCAAGATGCGAATGTTGGACTGTGTGATGTGGTTGTCATTAGCGTTCAGTTCCATCTGGAATTATGTAAGGCGTTACTATCACTTTAAAAGCCAGAGGTAGTTCAGTTATTGTGACAGGTGCTAAGTCGAAATATTGCATGTCAGCTATAACGTACCTACTGAGCCAAAACGTACTTATGTACTGATCCTCAAATGAAGCAACAAAATAATTAATTGGTTTTCTCCAAATCATGCCTCTCAGCCTTGTGTGATTGCCCATGACTTGTTAAGTATCCTTAGCAATGGTTACAAGCACTTGAATAATGTGAAAAATGGTCAGAAAACTGAATTTAATGTGCTTACATGGCTAACTAAATGAATTTTGGATCACATCTGTTAAATAAAGGGAGTAATAAATTGAACTACTAGTTCAGAAAATATTCATTCTTTTGTAATACAGACAATTAGTATTTCTAGTGGGTATGCTAACACATTGGGTAAATAGATTTTTCTTGCTAACTTTCATTCTTCCTCTCAGAACATCAAGTCCATGCTGGAGGACAGGTCGCTGTGCAATGGCTGCCCTCTGGTACCTCCCTCAAGTAATCGATAATCCTGTGCAAGCCTTTAGAGTGAACTTTGACAGGGTTTTTAAGTTTTTGAGAAGTGAACCTGTGCTTTGATACTTTAAAAAATGGTTGAACATACAAGAAAACACAAAGGTTATCAGACGTTGCACTGGAGGCTTTTTGTGAATGAGAGCCAGAGAAGCAGAGATGTCCTGTATCCCCTGGATGCATAGTTAGGAGGCAGAGGGACATCAGCTGCATTAGCATTGTACCATTCAATTCACTACACTATAATTACATTATTTTTAATCAACGTGGTCAGATGTCTTATGACACACCTCTGTAGTTGGTGTCACTTGAATCTCAAACTTCTGGTCTGGAGGTAGGGATACTATCACTGCACCATGAGAGCCCTTAAATTATGATAATACACTTACCGACAATCTTTCTTAATCAGTACTGCCTCTTTAATTCACATTCTTCACATCACTGTCACACTCAGCACTGTTGAGAGCCTTGCACCCACAAATTACAGCTCGCACACCATGACAGTCATTCAACCATGACAACCACATCAGCCGAGGATATTGCAGGAGACTCTCATACACTGTTTGCTCTTTCTTGCAAAAGGTGTGACAACAGCAAAGAACTGTGGGAACACAAGTAAACTTGCAATGTTTAATCTCCTTGGAGGAGACATTGTCGGCCATCTTGGGAGGGGCATTTGAGATTGCAGTGACTGGCAGGTGGGACTGATGCATCACATTGATTTACGACACAGAAACAGACCTTTAGGCCCATGTAATACATGCTGGTGTTCATATTCCACACTTCTGCATTTATTGTTGACGTCACTGCTGCTTGGAACAATGAGCATGCAGGAACACAACTATGTGGTGTTCCTTCATGGCACGGTGACAGAGCAGCAGCTGAAAGCTGAAGACCAGGCACAGGAAAAGCGTCATACCCTTCTGAGGGATCTTGGCTAATCAAGGCTTCCCTTCCTTACGAGCAGGCACTTTTTCTCACATGAAATGGGCTGAAGAAAATCAAAAATCAACCAAGTAAAATTTCGGGGAGTTTCATGGAGGGTTTCTCTCTGTGCTTTTGTGAGTTAACTGCATACTGTTTCTCTGCGAATCACTTCATTGTGTATAGGAGCAAACAGCACGCACCATTGGTCTTGGCTATCGTGAGCTCATCAGCAGCAGATAGACTCACTATTATCTGGGAGCTTCTGGGATTTGTGCCACTGTTGCCATATTTAAATCCCAGTTGGGCACCAGGCCAAACACTGCCAGCCACAAGATGCCTCTTACAGTGTGTTGCTGCACAATGCTGAAGGACAAGGGGAGTTAGCATCCTGCTTCAATGACAGGGACCTAGAGCTCTACGTGTATGAGGCAGTAAAGAGGGGGGCCATTCTATTTCCTCAGGGCTCCCAGCTTGGTTCAAAGTTGGGACTTGGCTCAGTGCAATACTTACAGTATGGAGCAATGCACAGCAATAGAGGGAGAAAGTCAATGACATTCTGTGCTCAGCAAGGTAAATTCTACCACCTTCTCTCTCTGCTACATCACACTTACTCTCACTCTGCCATCGAACACACCTCCCACCACAACGTATGGTCTGTCCCTCTCACAGTTGCATGCCAGCATCTTTTCTCAATCAATCTGCACACCTCTAATCCTGCACACCCTCTGCGCCTCCTACTCACTCACCCTGGACAACTCATCATCTTTCTCCCACTTGTACCAGCACTGACAACTGTACCAGCCAGTGTCATCTCACTCAATCCATCCCTTCTCTTATTTCAGAAGAAAACAGCCCATAACAGGGCAAACAGTGTCAACAGGGGTAGTAGGTCTTATCTCCACACCTTTATGAAGAGATTTATCATTTCGAGTCTGGTGAGTTCTGATGGGAAGAGACTGGACTCGACATGTTAACTCTGCTTTCTTCCCTTAGATGCTGCCAGACACACTAAGATTCTTTGTCAAGTGCTGCAATGCTCTCCCATCACTGCCACTGTGAATGTATTCTTGACATCCCCAAACATCCACCCCTATTTTGCCACATGTTCTCACTGATGTCTTCTGCAGGCAGCGGCAGAATCCACGCCATCTATGTCATGCAAATCCAGCACCTCAGGACATCATCTCCTCCACCTCAGAGTAAAAGGACATAGATCCCTCAGAACAAGGCACCACGAAACTGTTTCCTGCACCCTCCACCAGCTCAAATACTGACACCTTGGTGGGTACTCTATCTAGAAATGAGAGCTCATTCTGGTGAACATCTCATTGGCACCTCTCCACAGCTGGACTCCTGGTCACTGGGAATCAGTGAATGTCTGGGGAACAAGGACCTGCTCAGCCCAGGTAGGAGAGCACCTCCTAGTGTTGGCTGTCAATAACTTCATACAAATGCACAACAGACACAGTCGGATACACTCAGCAACCAAAGGTTGGAGGATCTATGGAGAGAGAAACAGGGTTAAGGTTTCGAGTCCAACATGACTCTTCTTTGTATCTTGATCCTGAGAGGAAGAGAACATGTTTCTTGTTAAAGTGAATGAAATTATACTGGGGAGTGAGACAGCTTTCATAGAATTCTTACAGTGTGGAAGCAAGCCATTCAGCCCATCAAGTCCACACTATTCCTCCAAAGAGCATCTCACCCCTCTACCCTATCACTGTAACATAACTTGCCAGTTTTTATACTATGCCCCAAACGATGAAGGCAAGCTTACCATATGCTTTCTTGATCACATGATCCACTTGTGTTGTCACTTTACAGGGAATTGCGCACCTGTACACCTAGATTGCTGACTTTGAGTGGCCTACGTGCCTAACTGACTGTATCTATGATAATATTGGATAGTCCACTTGGCTTACTGTGGTAGTGCCCCAGGATTGACGACCATCCATCTTGACTCGATAGAGGTCTACTCACTTTAGACTTTGAGACATGCTTATTTGGTTAAAGCACATGCAGTGTGTTTGCTGTGTAAGCAGCGAGCACATGGTGCAGGTGTGACATTGACATGCATTAGTTTTGTGCAGCAACATGTCCAACCTCTTAACTGATAATTGCTAGCAAACATTATAGACTTTTATTTGCTGCTTGTCTGTGCTAGAAGGCAAGGCAATCTGAATGATATGGCAAAGTGTCAAAATGCCAAGGCAGTGGAAAGCAAAGATGATGTATTCAAATAGACTGAAAGTGAGTGGAGCACTAAGAGAGCAAGCGATGAGCACTGAGATATTCCCTGTTCTGATGTGTGAGATGGTCACCTGACCCTCTTTACAAAGTGGTCAGGCAGCAGTATGAAAATGCCAGGTGTATTTAGGTCATAATGAGATATAAATGGATCTCTTGCTCATGACAATCTTGTTTTGTCTTTCAAAAATGGGTTTCTTTCCTCTCGACATTGACAATCTTATTATTCTAATATTGCTATATTTTCCTGAATGAGTTGCATGTCATTCAGGGAATTGGGAAGATTCTTCCCTATGTACTGCATTTACTTTGCAGTTTACTGAAGTAAGGGTGTTTGAGAGGGGGGTTACAAAATGTTGTTTCCCCTACAGATATGATTACAGACTAACTTAACCGCTGTTCTGCAGTGCATGAATCCCCAGCTGAAGGATTGCACCATACAGTTGGGGGCCTACAACCCCTGGCCTCAGTTTCCAGCCAGAAACATACTTCAATCCACAGCTGTATGTTTGTAGCTGTTTACCTGCAAGCCTAGGTGTTCCTATTTGGCACATATGTGGGTCTTGTTTTCTTCCGTATTGTATGGTGACATTATCCACGCAAAATGGCAATGCAGATCCTGTTATGGCTGATTGGGATTGGGGTGGTGGGCGTCTCTACACATTCCTGGCTTCCAGTGGCCATCTTTTATGCGCTGACAACAAATGCTCCAATTCCACATGAATCTCCTCCCAAACGTCTCCATCTTAACCTTCTCAATATCTGATCCTTTTATTGCTTTGCCCTTGTTTCTTGATCCAGTTTCTTCTCCATTGCATCATTGCTGCCGATCTTAAATAATTGTGGTTGCGAGTTATACCTCCTCATTACTTTCTATTTTTAAAAAGAAAATCCTGAGTTCCTGCAGTTATTAGTGAACTCTATGATTTTCAGCTTTTGATCTTCCTGACAGATCACAGCATCTTCTTGAAGTCTACCCTATCTTCAAGACCCACATGGGGTTACTCATCTTTCTCTTGAGATGAGTCCAGACTATACAATCTTTCCTAACTGATATAAAATTTCAGTCCTGGTGTCATTCTTGTAAATCTTTATTACACATTCTCCGGTGACCTATACCTATATCGTATGCAGATCAGAATAGCTCACAGAGCTTCAAGTGTGATCTAACCCAGCATTATACTCAAATTTCCTATGTCCAATTCTATTCCTCTAGATATGAATCCAAGTGATTGCTGATTTTCTAAATGGTACTATTAATCTTTACGGGAATGGTTAGACTGTCCAATGGGTCTCTCAGTTACACTGGAGATGAGAAATTTCTTCTCTCAGAGGATCTTTGGAATTCTCTACCACAAAGAGCAGTGGAGGTTGGTTCAGTAAATATATTCAAGTCAGGGGTCAGCAGGGCAGGAAAGAGGAGGGTAAAGTCACAATCAGAGTACTCTCCAACATGGTCCAGAAAGGCCTATTCCTGCTGCCAATTGCTATCCTTTTATATTCGGTATTTCCACTTTCAGAGGTTTGTGTGTCCGGAGCCTAGATTTCTTCTCTCCTTTACTCTGCCGACCCTTGGACCCAAATTGTTTTCTCCCAGGTGGGGAGCACAGCGCCAAGCAATTGCCTGGGGGTGTGGGGGTGGCAGGGTTCCCTAGGAATCGGTCTGGGCAATTATGGGGTGAGAGTGGACCTGAATGAAAGATCTGTTTCTGTGCACAGATGATAAGTTGATGTTTCAAAGCAAAAAAGATAAAAGAAGCACTCACCTCCTGTACACTCCCCATTCCCCAACTATGCTAGTTCATGTCCTTTACCCATCCCAATGGACCCTCATATCCTCCCTGCCAACTGATGTCCCTTTGTCTGTCACAATGGCCTCTCATGCCTTCTGTGCCAATCCTTGTCCCACACTGAATCATCCTAGCACTTTATAGCTCCTACACCAACTTTGTGCCAACTCATGCCATCTTACACCCCTGAACTATGACAGTTTTGTCATGATGTAGACCCTGTATGTGGTGGTTAAAATCCTGATCTTATTTTCCAAGGAGAGTATGACCTCTGTATTCTTCCTACTCAAAATGCATTACTTCACTATTATCTACCTTGAAAATAATGTGTCTTTTATCTGCATTTATTTTCAAATTCTATCAATATCCATCGCTCAATATTAACTATAGCTCTCAGTTTGGTGTTATCTGCAAATTCTGAATTTGCACTTCCCTTCCCTATTCCAAATTGCTCATGGAAATTCTGAGCAACAGTTGTCCCAAAACTGAATCTAAAAGCCACTCTTTGACAATCTGAGTGACTATACTAAGCCTCTACCTTCTGTGTATTTTTTTGTTTTATAGCCAACTTGCTATTCATTGTCCCAAATCTATAAAATCTGTTCTCAGTCATGGGTCTACAGAATGATTTCCTATTCAAATTTTTTTTGAAGATCCAAGTAGACTACCTCTACTCTTTAAAAATAAAATCAGTGAAGGGGCTATTTTGGAGGCTGATGGGAAAGATTTGAAAGGGACTTAAGGGGTAATTTTTTCATGCAGAGAATCGTACATGAATGGAATGAGCTGGGAGAGGAAGTGGCGGAAACTGGTATATTTAAAAGGCATCTGGATGGGTACATGAATAGGAAGGGTTTTGAGGGGTATGGGCCAAATGCTGGCAAATCGGACTAGATTAATTTAGGATGTCTGGTTGCATGGATGATTTAGACCAAAGGGTCTGCTTCCATCCGGTACACCTCTATGAACCTAAGTTGGTTAAATGTAACCTTCCCGATGGGTGGGGTGGGGAATGTGTACATAGCCTATTGGATAAGAGCACATAGATGTAACTCATTACTTAATTTAACATTAGTAAACTTTGAGTTAATACTTTCTGTAATCATTTAATAAAAAGTACAGGAACTGGTAAGCAGAGAGGTAGAATTAGTTGAAAGATAGGTGTTTCTGGTCAAGCAGGTTGAAAGATTGAGTAAGGTGCTACAGCATTCCTACTGGTGGGAATATGTAATTACAGTGTGGCAAGTTTCTGTAGTCTGTTACCATTAGAATTGTTGACACAGGAATTTAAAATTGAAAGATGAGGCATAAAGTCTGTGTCCTCATAGATATCTAAACATATGCTGAATTGGTTAATATGTATTATATGTAAATATGTAAAAATGATTGTGGGGATATAATTAAGCTATTTGAATTATGTAGAATAGATTAGCCATTCTAAATTCAATGAGTTGAAAATATCTTTGGTCTCAGCGAGCACAGTGGTTCAAGGACTTATCATCATAATGACCCTTATTTGAAGTGCTTTATAGATGTCATAGGACTATGAACTGTATATTTATCCACCAGAAAGATGTAGTTTAACCTTATGTTCTTTTGTGGCTGATTTTAAACAAATAATCGAGTTGTATGAAAGAGCTGTACGGAACAGTGAAAACCTGTAAAAGCAATACTAAAGCTGAATATAAATTCATATAAAAATCATATATATATTCAAGCAATTATTACGTCATTGCTTATAAGATTGTGTAAGAATTGAGTTTAAAAGTGTTACCTAAAGAGTAATGACTAATGCTTGAGAGAAAGTAAAAGTGACCAGAATGCACACGCTACTATATGCAGGATGTTTGGATGTTTATAGATTTATATTAATATTACTTGATCTCCCCTGTACCTGCAAAGTTTAAGAACATAAACACATCTTAAAATGTCTCAGATGCTTATGTGTTACTGTCTCGAAATATATCCATTTCTGCTTTTATATCTTTCTTTCCTCACATAGAACAAAGAACAGTACAACACAGGAACATGCCCTTCAGCCCACAAAGACTGTACTGTCTCATGATGCCATTCTAAAATAAAAAAAATGCCTCTACATGGTCTGTATCCCTCTTTTCCCTGTCGATTCATATATCCGTCAAGATGACTCTGAAACATTGCTATTGAATCTGCCTACACCATCTCTTCTGGTAGTACATTCCATTTACCATCCTCTGTGTAAAAAACCTGCCTTTGACATCTCCTTTAAACTTACCCCTTTTTACCTTAAACCTATGTACTCTAGTAACTGACATTTCTACCCTGAGAAAAAGACTCCGACTATCCATTCTATCCATGCCTCTCATAATTTTGTAAACTTCCATCAGGTCGGCCCTCATCCTTCGACATCTTGGCCTCTTCATTCACCATAACTCTTCTTTTTAGTTCTTCCTGCGTCCACTTTTGCTCCACTGGGGCACCCATCCCAGTTCTTAGCTTCAGGTCATTGCTGGTGAGTCAAGTGACCAGATTATCAGGCTGTGTAGATCAATGAGCTACCAGGGGATGGCTTCCAGCTTCCATGTAATTGACAATAAGAGCAGAGAGCCAGTTTTGAGCCAGGCCTCTCAGTTGAGCTATGGACTATATAATACAGTATCAAGAATATGCCCACAGACTCACAGCTCTGGGCAACAATATTAAATTAAGGCTGGGGTAAGGCTGGATAGGCTGGGACTTTTTCCCCTGGAGTGTAAGAGACTGAGGGGTGACTTCATAGAGGCCTTTAAAATGAGAGGCATACATAAGATAGATAGCCAACAGTTTTTCCCATGATAGGGGAGTCTAAAACTAGATTGCATAGGTTTAAGGTGAAAGGGGAGGGATACAAAAGGGGCAATGTTTTCACACAGAGAATGGTGAGTATTTGGAATGGGCTGCTAGGGGTAGTGGTGGAGGCGAGTAAAATTTTGGGCAGATATATGGATAGATATGGAGGGATATAGACCAAACGTAGGTAGAAGGGACTAGATTAATTGTGAAAACGGGGCAGCATGGACAAATAGGGCCAAAGGGCCTGTTTCCACGCTGTAAACCTCTATGACTCTATGACTAGGAGTGCATTAAATAACACAAAAGATAATTCAATGGAAAAATATCTAATAGCATCATTTTGAAATAAATAGTTTAAAAAAAATCTTTAAACCTTTATTTTAAATATTTGAAATTTTAATTACTGAGAGAAAAATAAACCACAGTAGAGTTTTCTCTTCAAACATTTTAATGATCTTCTGGAGCTCAGAGATCACAATATGGAATGTTGGGGTGTAATAAAATGGGAGCCTTTATATGTCACTTAGTGTGTTACTTCTAATGCTGAAAAATCATATGATGGTGCCACTTAAAGGAGTGATAGGCCCTGCAGGTACTGAAAATGAATTATCAATGAAATGAGTTCTTGCAAACTGGATTATAAAATGTAATTTTTAAATATGTAAGAAATGTTTTGGAGCAGTTTTTTTTTAAATCATTAGGCTGTGTATCAAGCCGTTCCAGGTCTGGAATGGCACAGCTCTGACTCAGCGTCAAATAGTTAGAAGAACAACAGCTGTTGTACCAGTGTGACATTTTTCTACTTCCTACAAAACCCGTCCAAGATTGTCAATTTACTGCTAGGTTTATGTTCCAAGTCTAATACAAAGTGGGTTGTGATTAGCCAATTGCATTTCATAGAATAGCACAATACATAATTTGCATCATATGAAACTTGGAGGGTTTTGAATTCACATCAGAGAGCTGAACCCATTGCACCATTCAATTTCCTTGTGTTATGTTTTCAATCTGGAAAAATACCATCCTGCACCCAAACTTCACAAATCCTTTATTGCTCATTACCAGACTCCTGCATTTGTCATCCAACAGGCCAGTGGTCTTCCTATGGGATGGATAAAAGGACAGACAACCTACATATATCTTACACGTCCTAAATGTATTTATCAAAATAACAGACTTTAGTGAGTTCAAGTGTTGGTTTTTACTTATACAAAACCTGAAACAACTGGGAATTACACAGATATCTGTAATGCATCTACCAATGCCATCCAAGACAGCATGTAATTAGTATTGCAACACTACTCTGTTACCTCACATGCTTTTACTACTTTGTAACATCAGAATGGTGCATGAAATAAATGAAAGCTACAACATCTGACTTTTTTTTATTATTATATAGGACCTTTATAAGCATTTTAAATTCACATTTCAGAAAGAGAACACAATATTTAGAAAAAGCCAGTGCATATCTGTTTCAGACTTCAAAAGGGAATGGGACAGCATTTCTTTTACAAATAAATGGGAAGTAACACATTGGTGGGAATTTGCACATTAATTTGCAGATGAGTCACAGCCTAGTACCTAAAATCCTAAACTGTCGAGATGGATAGACAAATCTTCATGCATGCAAGATCTATGTGCAGAGTTTATAAAACGACAATAGAGACTCTATTGTATGCCCTATTTGTTTAATACATTTGTGCTGCCATTTCCCCCAATATTCTTACTGCTTGCCCTTTAAAAATTAATTAAATTCAAATAAAACACATGAGTAGAAAGCCATTAACCTGGTAGTAGCAGAGCTGTGCATACCGTTCTTGAAAGTATGATTAAGAAATGCCTAGCACCATTGCAATGGAGAACTTCAGTTACTGAGTGTCAGTTACCAACACATGACTTTAATTGTAGAGATTTAGCTGATCTAATGGCTCCTGACTGTGAGAATTCCTGCTCAAGACTTTGATCAATCCAGTAATGTGGATCGTTCATAGAATGTTCTGCCAGTGTGCAGTGATGATAATTGTGCTGCATTTAGCTGACCCAAACAATTAGATACCTCTCCTTGATGGCCTGCAATGTCCATTTCAATTTCAAACACATCAGCCCCTTCAGAATTGGAGTTGTTTAAGAACAGTTGGAATAGATGTAGCTTTCAACCAATATATTCAACAAAAACTGCAACTTACAACTGGGAAGAAATTTGATCCCAGGTTGTCTGTTTTGAGCTTGAGAAAATAGCAGCTATACCTAGCAAAGGCAGAAAACCTCTCATGCCTCACATTATGCCTGAGGCCTACCTAAGGCCATGTTCAGATGAACCTGCCAGTCACTATGGCAGTCTGTCAGTCTGAAAAGGGGTGTAAGGTCACTCGATTTTGGAAATCAGGTCTATTTTGGGTTCAAGTTGAATTTTTCTCTCATTTTTGTTCCTTAGTCTCTTCCTATCTTTAAGACACTGAATCATACATAAGGTTTAGCTCCACAGGCACAGGATATCCATTGAAATGTCACCCACTTGCTGGTCATATGTCGGCACTTGTACAATGTCAGACTATCCGTTATATCGGGCATTAGATGTGAACTTACTAATAATCTGCTCACATGCAGGCTCAATAAACAGTGATCAATGAACAGGAAAATGGAACGGTTTTCACTTCTTTGACAAGTACAGTAAAGCCAGATTTCACATTGCAACTGTTGCCCTAATCAAGATCAATGAACTCAGGGGTCATAGCTTGGCACTTGGATCTGTGTAACTCAGTCCCAAATCGAAAGGTGTATTTAGTCGCTTAAAGAGGGAATCTTTCTTAAATGACAGATTTGTCTGATTTTTTTCAGGTAGCAGTTTTTAGTGCAGGACCATTCCTGTTATTTTTCATCCGCAAGCTTGTGTGAAACCTTTGGCATTCAGTGCTGTATTATTTTCAGAATTGGAGCAATTTGGAAGAAATTGCATTTTTAAAATTTGAGAATTTTAATCTGAGGTGAGGGTTGATTAGAGTCAGTACACTTTCTGATTTTCGATTCATTTTCAAGCAATTGTTGGTCAGCACAGCACAGCTAGATGCAGAAGCAGCTCTCCCTAACATCCAAACAATGTGCACTCATTCCAACATCAGAAGCTGGACCCAATACTGCAAACAGTGTGACATTTTCTGTTTCCTGTAATTGCCCTCTCCATTTACTATCATGGAGATGACAACGCAAGACACCATTCTATTCAAATGCCTTCAATACACAATGGAGACATCTATTCCAATCCACTTCCCTGCGCTTTTCCACACTGTTCTGATAATTTTATTCTTCAATTGCACATTTAATTCCATCTTAAATGTTGTGATCGATTTGGCTTCAGGAGCGACTTGTACATGCTCCCTTGTATTGGATTGCCAATTTAGTGCCAATTAGTCTCCAATTAAGTGGTAGTTTTGTGTTGTGGGTACATGTCAATTCAAAGCTTATCTGACATTAGAATCCTGACAGTTAACAAAGAAGACATTTTCATTAGTTTGACTTCCTGTGCTCTATCTTGTGCTACATTTTGTCTGGGTTCGCTGCGATCTGTTTTCCAAATTTGTACCACTTTGACCAGAAAGTAGGAAATCTAATATATTCAAATAATGTCCATTAATGATACTATCAGTGACTCACATGCAAGGGAGCTAATTCCTTCTCTGAATGTATCAACATTTTTGTATATATTATTTCTCAGTTGGTATGTTGTACACTACGTGAACTGTTTTTGATTCTTCTTCTATATAATGAGCAGATGTGACCATATCAGTAGATTCCAACTACAAAGGCCTTTTCATCATTCGACTTTCATTGTAACCATGTTTTACGATAAGAGCAAAAACTAAAAATTGTGTTGTTCCAGTCCCTTTATTAAAAGAGGAAACACACTGACACACAAATGCACTCACACAAACGCGCACACACAGAGCTTCCCATTAGAACTGGGAGGTTTCTTTTCTTCCTTCAAAGATCTCAACACCATCCATCTTTCTTCAGGTGGAATATCCTGAGCTGCGGGGCTTCTCTAAAACCATCACAGGAACCCCTCCATGCTCAGAAGCAAAGAGAAGCATTTCAAAGGAAGTAGTCATGATAATGTACTTGCCATTTTACTTCCCGAAATTGCAACATCTTGCTTCTGAGTGGCACTCAATCTAGTGGCTATAGTAAGACACTCCCTCCACAAAGAAAAAGTATCAGATTGCCCTGGGACTCACCTGCGACCTCTGGCTAGAAAACAAACGATAAACTATTAAAGACCTCCAAAAGCCCCAATAATTCTTTTGGGGGAGGGGAAGGGAGATGTTTATTGCTTGTCATATTAGCCCAAAAAGTGTTCTAAATATGGGCTACCTTTCAAGCTAGCAGCATTTCCTATCTTCTGAAACCCAGTTACCAGTATTGACGCCAATCAGATTTGTTGCAAGGTCTTGTTTTCTGATATTCCAATGCATCAAAGCATTGAATATCAGACTGGATTTGCTTTCAAGAGATCTGACGTACTCCATGTGAAGATCGACCAACAAGAAAAGTGTACATTAGGTCTAGTACGATCTGTGCATCCAATTGGTGCCCAGGAATACGGATTTGGCAGCCCTAAGGCAAATTGTATTTATTCCCCTTTGCACATCATGCACCAACAATTATAATTAAGCAAATGGGCTGAAATAAGCCATGGTCAATGGCAGAACTGAACTCCCAGTTGTTCAATTAGGACAGCCATTAATCTGTCGTAGAATGTTCATCTTTGTCAAGTGCAATGGAGGTAAATGACACACTATGTACAAGAGAGAGAGGCTGGCTCCTAAAGTCTTGCATCCAGACTTAGAGTCTAAGCCCAGTTCAGAAACTGTGCCCTCAGTGTCCTGCTTGACAGGTTTGGGCAAATTGTTCAGTTTGGCTTGGGTATGTCTACATTCCATGCCCAAAACTAAGCCCATGTCTAAAGATTTTTGCATAGGCCCACACATGGCATGCACAGCACCATGCAATGCAAGGAATGAGGAAGCTGGCTAGGAAGCAACACACACTTTTTTTACGAATGTCAATGGACTAGGCTTTGATGCAGTTTAAGCATCCTTCAGTCGGCCCATCAAGGTTCAAAACTGGGAACTCCGCAGCAAAGTATACTTTGATTGAAAAAGTGATTTTGAACTATTACTTATTTGAGTTACAGCAGGGTGGAAGATTTATTTACCCGCTGGAAATTAAGTTCAAATTGTTCTTTAAAAATATAATCAATATGTTTGCAGTGAATTTTAATTCCTGAACTTCACTTGTTACTAGGTGGGTCTAAAATGAGGCTTTAGGACAAGCTTTTCGACTGAGTATAAGGCAGATACACTGAGTCTGACGCAGACTTCTGTCACCAGTGCAGGAAATTACATTGAGTGAAATGCGTGGGAAATAAATAAGTGTTGATCCTTCATAGAAAAGCCTGTTGGATATATGTGTTACCATTCGGATGATGGTACACTAGTGCTTCTCATTCATGACTGAATTTTTACCTATGCACTAATTCAGCACCACTAATATGTGTCCTCTTTGTTCTAAGGCCATTGGGTTGAAACACATTATAAATTGGACACTTATTCATCCGCTATTTTGTGGGCATAGCTGTTCTAGTTTCTCAGTAGAAAATTAGAGTTGCAGAAGTAGCATTGGCCTGAAAATAAGTAGTCAGAAAGCGTTACAGGCAGCAAGGCAGTGTTGTCCTTGACTGGGGGGAGGGAGGGTGGTGGCAGAGCTGTTATCAATGTGCTAGACAAAAAAATTTTACCTCAGCATAAATGTACTTTTTAATCTTGTGTCAATACCTGTGCCAGTGACTGACAAGTAACCACCAGTCCTTCACCCCAGTACTGTGCAGCTCAAACAGCTCCCTCTAGATACAGCCCAAGTGCAAAGGGACAAAGTTGTAATCATATGGCTGGATTTTTCACAGTTCGAGTGGGCATAGAATGAATGTTTCATGTGCCCTTTATTATGCTTTGCTGAATTTCATGTGCCAACACACTGAATGAGAAACTGGTAATAATTGTCCTTCTGTTGCCTCAGTTCTCTGAAGTTCTGAGATGCACTCAACCTAATGCAATAGTTTATGTGCAGTCCATAAATACATGAATACTGAGAAACTCTTTCACAGTCTTTGTAAAGTTCAACCATCACACCATCATCAAAATTATCAGTGCTTCTAAAATTGTAACTTTTATCTAAAATTTTATAAAATGATATTTTCTTCATGAAAATTTGTGCTTGCAATCTTCTACAGTAATTATAACAGGACTCTTACCATTGTTTTCCAGGAGCCACTGGTAATTAGGTAGGTAAGGGGTATTACATTGGAACTGCAAAGTAAAGATTCCCATATTATTTACTGAGTGGTTAATAATGTCTTTGATTTTTTTAAAGAAAATATAACTTTTGGACAAACCTAAATCAAATGAATCTTGACAAGCAATGCTACCAGTTTTTCACTTCCTTTAATTTAGAAGGTTGCAATTATAGCGACAAAACCTGAAGACTACTCTTCAGAAGAACAAAACAGAAGTGTGAAGTGATGCATTTTGGAAGGACTAACAAGGCAATGGAGTACACGATGAATGGTAGGACCCTGGGAACTACTTAAGATGATAAGGACCTTGATGTATATGTGCAGTCATGCAGTCATACATCATGGAAATAGACCCTTCGGCCAAACTTGTCCATGCCAAACAAGTTTCCCAAACTAAACTAGTTGTATTTGCCTGCATTTGGCCCATATCCCTATAAACCTTTCCAATCCATTTACCTGTCCAAATGTCTTTTAAACGTTGTGATTGTACCCCCCCTCTACCACTACCTCTGGCGGCTTCCATATATACACCCTTTGTGTGAAAAAGTTGCCTCTACGGTTCTTTTTAAATCTTTCCCCTCTCACTTTAAACCTATGTCCTTTATTTTTGGACTCTCCTATCCTGGGGAAAAGACCTTTGCTGTTTACCTTATCTATGCTCCTCATGATTTTATAAACCACTGCAAGGTCACCCCTCCACTTCCTACACTCCAGGCTAAAAGGTCCAGGCCTATCCAGCCTCTCCTTATAACTCAAACCGTCCATATTTGGTAAGATTCTTGTAAATCTTTTTTGTATCATTTCCAGTTTAACAACATCATTCCTGTAGTAGGATGACCAGAATTATATGCAGTACTCCAAATGTGGCCTTGTACAGCTGTAACATGATCCTTTAAGGCAGCAGGACAGGGAGATAAGGTGGCTAAGAAAACATATGGGATACTTGCCTTTAGTGGTTGAGTCATTGAATACAAGAGCATGGAGGTTATGATGGAGCTGTATTTTATGTCTGTTAGGCTATAGCAGTGTGTAGTTTTGGTTGCCACACTAAAGGAAGGATATGATGAGGTGAGAGTGTAGAGGAAATTTACCAGGATGTTGCCAATACTGAAGTGTTTCAGCAATGAAGGGAGACTACACAGGTTAGGGTTGGTTTCCTTGCAGCAGAACAGACTGAGGAAGGACCAGATTGAGGTCTACAAAATTATGAGCGGTATAGGTAGGGTTATGGGAATAAACTTTATCCCTTAGCAGACAGGTCAGTTACCAGGTTGCATAAATTTAAGATAAAGGGCAGGAGATTCACAGGATATTTAAGGAGAATGTTTTCAACCAGAAGGTGGTGTGTATCTGGAACATACTGCCTGAAAGAGTGGTAGATGTGGGAACGCTGACAGGATGGATTGGAAAGGACGTTGCCTCTTGTGGGATAGTATAGAACAAAGAGTCACTGTTTAAAAATAAGGGGATCAGCCATTTAAAATTGAGATGAGGATAAGTTATTTGTCCTGGAGAGTTGTGAACTTTCTTCCTCAAAAGGTAGTAGAAGCAGAATCTTTGAATATTTTCAAAGCAAAAGTAAACAGATCCTTGGGAAGCAAGGGGGTGAATGGTTATCAGACATATGCAGGGATGTGGGGCTGAGGTGATAATCAGACTGCCAAGATCGAATTAAGTGGGAAACCAGACTTAAGGGGCTGAATGGTTTACTCCTGCTCCTAACTCTTTTGTGTACAAGTTTAGACCACTAAGTAAAGGGGAAAACTGTTCAAAATACTTCACTGTTTAATTAAGAAAAGTATAAAATATAAATGTAGTGCTGAATTTTGAAAAATATAACTTTCTAAATGCACAAGACCCCTCTGCGTTAACATCAGCAGAACAGCTACAAGCCCAGGAAACTGAGTCTGTATCTGTGTTGCAAATTCTCTATAATGCAAAATCAATAAGACACAACAGTGCTGAGATTAAAAAAAAATCAAGGTCAGCTTTATAATTTTGTAGCTTCTGATTAGATGATGAACAAAAATGAAAATCCTTGGAGTTTTTTTTGCACTGGGAGAAAAATGAGATTTGTGTTTTGTTTTCTATGTTAGTGAAATCCTGATTAGACTTAATCATAACATATGGAGCTTTATTGATATCTGATAATGGGATTATGAAAGTTGCAGTGTAATGAATGTTCTTCCTAGAACTTTTTACAATCCATTTAAGTTATTGTTTAATATCTCTGGTAATCTCTCAGCTCAACACCAATAGGTATTATTCTCTTTCTTTTATTCATTCACAGAATGAGGGTATTGTTGGCTAGGTATTTATTGCCCATCACAGATTTTAATTACCCAGAGTCAATCACATTGCTAGGGTCTGGAGTCACATGTAGGCCAGATGATAGTTGTGGATTTTTCCCCAAGAATTTTCAATGGCTTCATACACATCATGAGAATCTTAATTGCAGATTTTTATTGAATTCAAATTTCATCAATGACCATGGTGGGATTTGAACCTGGGTTCCCAGAACATTACCTAGGTCAATGGATTAATAGGTCCAGTGATAATACCACTAGGCCATTACCTCCCCATATCAGATACCAGAGGAAATGTATTTAGATCTGTGTGTTCTGTAAAGGTGGTAGGTTTTGTCCAAATTGGATTAGCGTTGTGGATATAGTATAATAGTGTTTAATAGTCATGTGACAGGGCATGAAAAAGCTGAATACTTACTCTGATGACTTGTTGTGTAAAGAGCTGGCAGTTGATTCTCAATCTGTGCTACAGAAACTGGCTCAATTGATGGACCAGTTGTATACATCACAGCTGGTTTCAGCATTTCAGGTGAAGGCAGGAGAGCTACCAGCAATGGCTCCTGTTTCTGCTCACCATTCATTGACCAATGCTAAGAATAGTCTGTTTCTGGATTCTTGATGTCGAAGAGTAATGTGGACATCTGTGGTGCTTCCGTGCCCTTGAATGGCCAACTTGCTTCTTTTCAGTTGTTGTCACAAGGCCCATCAATCAATTCTATAACACAGCTTGATCAATAAGTTTTGCTTCCCACCAGGTGGAAAACATTGGTCAAGAACTCAGGGTTAGATGGGCTGAAACAGGAGTGAGGGGACAGGGCCATCTTCAAGGGGTGATGGGGGAGAACTTGGGGTGTGACCACCTTGGGTAGTGGGGTACAGATTTCAAAGTGTGTGGGGGCGAAGGTCATTGGCCGGGTCCAGGTGATCAGAGGCCTGGGAAAGAGGAGGAAACACCAGACCCTACAGTGATAATAGCATGTGTAAAACAACAGGCCTCAGAAAAAAAAGTCATTTATTTCCAACTTGAGATCTATATAGTGCATAGTGGGTGAGTGGGCATGGAATTGCTTTAGCTTGGTATGGGGGCTGTGAGGGGCGCATATTGGATGAGTGTGTGCCTAACTAGGCACGGGTGGCCTGACAGCCATGCGAAGTGGGTGGGTGCATTACTTGCTCTGGGGGCATATGGGATGGAAGGATATGAGATGGCATGGATGGCGCATGGGAGTTTATGGGTAGTGAGGTAGGTATGAAGGCTAACGGTAAGAAGGTCTTTTTGTCATTGTAAGTGGGACAATACCTCACAGCATCAAAGCTTTTAAACAACCCACCTCAGCAACTGGCAAGCCCTTAGGCTGGCTCTAAACTTTATTCTGGACTGGCTGACTCAACTGCAATCTGTACCTCTGGAATGAAAACCCCTTCTTTCCTGCCAATGTCCTCGAGAGACAGGCAGTCGAGCCAGGAATGTGCCCAGCATCCACTATCTAGCTCAAGGATGAAAATCTGGGCCTTTATCCCCCACGCCTGACTCAAACTCCTTTTTTAAGTTAAGTTCCTCTCACAGAATATAGAAGCAAGGGAATTCATCTAAACATTAATAAAACACTGGTTAAGTCCCAGTTGGATTATTGTGCGAATTCTAGGTTCAATATTTCGGAAAGATTGACATAGTCTACGACAGGGTGCAGAGGAGATTCAGTCGCATGGTACCTTGTGTGCAGGACTTCAATGATTTGGAAAGGCTTGAGAAACTGGAATTTTTCTCTTAGAGGTCAGTGGTTTAAAGGGAGATAATTCAAAATTCAAAATGAGTTGACAGAGTAAATGAGGAGAAACTATTTCTAGTAGGTTTGTGACAAAAGGACATAGATTTAAGGTAACTGGTAAAGATTTGATTTTATGCAGTGGGTTCTGATGGTTTCAATTTGCAGGAGCAGGGGAAGGGAAGTGGAACTAATTGTAAAGCTTTTTTCAAAGAGCTGAGGGAGGTATGATGGTCTGAACAGCCTCCTACATCTTATGGTGTTGAATCCCTCAGGATTCACGCGTGCTTGAAAAATATGTGTTGCAATAAATCCAATCTGCATAAACCTGAAATTAAGCCCAATGTAGCTTGTCCAAACAATAGATCATGCTAATTTAATTTCATCAATGATAAACTATAGCACTAAATTAACTTTATAAACTAATATTACAGATCTAATGATTTTTTTGAAGTGCAGAGTCAGTGTCTTCAGCTGTTGCATTTTGTTTTACTAGGTCATCTGCAATAAAAATTTTACTGATAAAAATTGTAAGAAAAACTGCTAATTAAAACTCCTGGATAATTTTTCCCTTCATTACCATGGCTCCTGAAAAGTTAACAGTAGAGAGAAATCCAGAAAAATTCCTCAATATCTTTTCTTCCCTAAACTACTCCTTCCTTCTGAAGCTCATGTATTTTTTTTTGCAAAGGAAATGCATCCTTATTTTGAGGACAGGTCTTTGTCATCTTAAGGAGTGCTCTTGTCTTCACACACTCCGTTTCCTCCAGTATTTAACTTCTGTTTTTTTAAATATTTATCCCACATTTTCACAAAGGTTATTGAAGAGATTGGAAAGCACAAGGTGTCTCATTTTGCTAAAGATGTCCTTTCGACACTTGACTTTTTTGGTGCTTTAAAGCCTGCACGGTCAGGTTGCCCGGCAACAGATGGGACTGGTTGGTGGAGGTGTGCATGGTGTACAGGCACTGGGTCCTTTCTCTGCAGGGATGATGAACTTTCCCCTCTGCTATAAGTCTGATTCCTTACGTGTTGTGAGGGTATGGGTGCACTTGCTTTCTCGTAATTCCACTGTGTGGAACATGTTGAGTCATCTCCAATGTAGTCCTGAGGCATGATGGGCGTTGATGCACCCCTTCTCCTTTTGGGACTGCTATGAGGAGACACTGAATATTCCACAAAAGCATGGCTACCTCCATTGCCACCTAAAGATGACCTGTAGTGAGAACCTGGGTTCTCAAGTTGTTCTCTCATACTATGTGAAAGATAATTGTCCACGACGTCCTTGCTATCACTTGTCAGCTCCTGATCCCGCTGAAAAGAATGGCGGGAAGTTGGAATGACCCGCACGTTGCTAAGGTGATGGGACATTGCTTGATGTGAGGAATCAACTAGGATCATTTGTGACCCTGCACACGGTTGATCTCTAAGACTGGCATTTATCAGGTTCTGCTCCCATTCACAGCTTCTTATGCCCGTACTGCGTTTCTGTTGTAATGGGGTTTGTTCCGGTGTTGGTAAAACTGTCGAGTCAAGGTGATGCTGGCTGGTTTTGATCAGGCTCTTTGACCAGCCGTTCTGCATCAGTGGAGCGAGTAAGGTTTCTGGCTGCCCCCTAGACCGCCGCTCCACCATGCCACCTAGTTTAGTGACACTGACTACAGACTCGCTGTGTGAAAGGATGGTTTCCTTGTCTTTTCTCCGGGCTGTATCCTTTTTGTCCCGATGGCCAATGAACCAGCAGACACTGAATCCAGAGATGACTGCTCCGATCACAAAGGCAGCGATGGCTGATATCACAAGGAGGTTGACAGAAACCAGACCATTGGGCTCTTCAACAAAGCTTTCATGTATCAGGCCTGTAGTAGGAACAAGGTGTTACAAATTGAGTGGAGTAAACAAACTACTTAATGATCAGTAAATAAATCAGGCCACGATAATCATAATGCATATTTGTCCTTCATTTACTTGCACTTCTATTCTACTTCATTTTATTGACAGTACTAAGTGCATCACAGATTTAATTATCTCCTTTCCCCAATGTTTTAGCTCCAATATGCTCAGAATCCCACTCTCACAAATACATTTCCTCCTGATCCACTATGCGTGTCCATTTCAGTTCCAGTACACCACTCTAAGTGTTTGCCTTGTGTGTAAATTTTTGAAATCATCACACCAAATCTTACCTCAACTCTCTATCCCGAGACAGCAAAACTGTGGAACGCTGCACCTCCCCAACCTCTTTAATTAATAAACTTTTGAAATTTAATATTGTAACTTGAAATGCTTGAGTGAAGAGGCACACTGTGTAGTCAAAAGGACCTTTTTAAACTGAGTTATTGCCAAGTTTTTGTGGGATTGAATTTTTGCTCTGGATCTTCACCGGCATGCCTAGCTCAACACATTTTGCACTGTCCAATGATAGAGGCAAGTTTTCCTGGTTGTTTGCTTGTTTAACTGAAGCTGCTACACTCTCACTGTGAACTGGGAGCATGGTGTTTGGGGTTTACAGGGCAGGAGCAGCAATGCACTGCTGAAGTTTCCTAGTGTCACCTGACAAGCTTTGAAATACAGTATCTGAATGTTGAGCTTCATGTTGAGTCTGATGGAAATAATAAGAAAAAACAGTGATGTAAAATGGGCTATGGATTCGTTATCTGTTGTTTTACACTATCAGACCAAGTCAAGAACTGCCACATAAATAAAACAAAAATATTGTGGGTGCTGGAGATCTGAAACAAACACAGAGAATGCTGCAGAAACTCATCAAATTTGGCAGTATCATGGAGAAAGACAGAGCTAACATATAACAATCTGATGAAGTCATATTGGTCGCAAAATGTTAACTCTGCCTCTCCCTCCACAGATGCTGAATTTCTTCAGCTTTTTCTGTCTTTGTTCAAGATCTACATGCTTGCCTTCAATTGGCACGGTGGCTCAGTGGTTAGCACTGCTGTCTCACAGCACTAGGGACCTGGGTTCAATTCCACCCTCAGCTGACTATCTGTGTGGAGTTTGCATGTTCTCCATTTATCTGTGTGGATTTCCTCCCACAGTCCAAAGATGTGGAGTGGCCATGCTAAATTGCCTGTAATGTTCATGCCTAGCTTAGGTGGGTTATTGGGGGGTGGGATGCTCCAAGTTTTGGTGTGGACTTGTTGGGCTGAAGGGCCTGTTTCCCACTGTAGGGATTCTATGAATCTATAAATCCTGACTTCTGGTCCACTCCACTCAGTGTGAACACTGGAAGGAGAGTGTTGGCCCTGATGGTACTATGTCCTGAGTTCAAGGTTTTGGTTATACAGTAATGTGGACCTGGTAGTGTCTCTATTATTGCAGTCACTCCAATGTAACAGCTCTAAAGTTCTCAAATGGAGCTCTGTGGTCTTCTGAAAGAATTGTAAAAAGTTAATTTTAATGCCAGTATTTGCCATTCTCGAGGTGTGGGGATATTTACAACTACGCACAATCTTCCAGTGCCTTGAGAATACTCATTTCTCACAGGCATGTTTATAGGCTGAGTATTGGCAGGTTCTCTCATTCCAAAGGGTACCACAGCTGAACACAGTTGTATCCTCTGCCAATTCCCAGGTCCATGCCCACTTTCCACCCAGAAGACAAATCTATGTGTTCTCTTCCCTTACTCAGAGTTATAGGTCAGTTAATATTGGGCTGACATACGTTGACTTAATACTGTCTGGGAATTAAACCTCAGACCGTTTAAGCTTCCTTAATTTGTACAAGTGGTCTGATGACTCACTGGCCCACCCCCCATCAGGAAGTTTGTGATTTTTTACTTAAAGTTTCTTCGTAATGTTTGCTTGAGAGGGAAGATGAGTGAATGGGATTTGGACACAGGCAGCAGGGTTTCTCATCCCCTCAAGCTTAACGAGAGGAAAATATGTGAGACCTGCCAGACATCTGTTGGAATAGGCAAATTTAGAGCTGACAAAGTTATGGATGTCAGTTTTGTGAGACAGATTCTCTGAATTCCGGAGCAATACGAAGGCAGCGAATTTTCAGGGTCTGCTGGGCACTGTAATGTGGGAGTGGGTATTATGCAGTGCAATGCTTCCATGTTCCCAGAGTTTAAAAAGTTATGGAGGGGTTTTGGCAGGGAACACAAGGGTGAGTCAAACCTCACCCAGGCTAGCTGCCTACACAACAGCCATTTCATGGCCAATAGGCTATTAATTAGGTCAAGGTGGGACTCTCATAGCTCAGCAACAGGAGCCACACTTTAGGCAGTGGCTACTCAACTGAATAACATAAGTGAGATGGACTTTATTTAACTTGGAGTGAGCTTAACTAGGAAGTAGTCTTTCTTCGAAAAAAACCATATTGTTTCCATTAACCTTGATTGGGATTGATACATTTACATTGAAAAGAAGAATATGACAGTTCTGACCAGGTACCTGGCAAAGGGGGTGGTGAGGGTAGTAGGTTAGGAAGACTTGGCAGGAGAAGTAGTGTTACATCTTTGGGGGTGCCATCTAATGGACATAGGTGTCCATTAATGAGGACTACCCCCTCACAACCCCCAGTCTGCCAGGATGCTTGGCGTGGGCCTCTCCGACCACTGGTTAAGTCTTAATAGCAGTGCCCTCCAATTAGCCCATTGGCAGGCTGACCCTGTACCCATTGTGGAGACATGGGATGGCAGTGGATACAGTGGCCACTGGATTTTATGTGCCCTTTCAGCCTTCCAACTTGCTGGAGGGCATGATAAATCCAATTCATTGCTCCAAACTGTATCTGATTAACGAGATGCTTTCATGTCCGGGCTCAAGCTAATCTCTCATTGCAATCAGCCATGGAAAGCATCCAAACCTAACAGCTGTAGAAAATTTACTCTGTATTACAAAAACACTATATTTACGTAGCATGTAAGTAGTCATTTGGTAGTATAGAATTTGAGCATTGCTTAAAAAGTACATACTTTTTTAGTCTAGCATTCATCAGGAGAATTTGCAAAATTCCATTCAAGGGAAAAACCAATTCTTATACTAGTCAGTTGGCAAGTGTACTCCGATTGGTATAGGCACTGCCATGGAGAATGTACCAGGATAATTGTTTGATACGAACCACCAGTCTTTGGGACATATCGTCTGCATACCTGGCATCACACTGGCATTAAGATTCATATACCCCATTAGTCATTTGTGTGATAGGCAGCATGTAATTTTGGCTTGATGGCAGCATCCTATTAGTAGCAAGCACTACTTGTGTTGCTACAAAACATTAGCAGTGTGAAACAACTAACTTCACCTTTTAATCAAACCTCTGAGGTATCTTACCCTTCCAGGGTAATCTGTAGGTATGTGAGCCATATGTTCCAAGGGTGGGTAAATTGTCTCAAACACCACATCTCTATGAGCAAGCAAAACTGACTGCACAATGCCCAAAATAGATGTGATTCTATGATTAGGCAACATTTGTTGGATAATCCTGAATGTGTGAAGAATTACACTAACAACAAATTTAGGATTGTCAGTCAGACTCTCAGTGTGGCATACTTGCACAAAACAGAAGCTACAAATGTTAATACACAAGGCCCTGTTCTTTCCAGCCAGAAAGAACATATACATGCATAATGCGTGTGTCAACTCAATGAAATAGGTGACATCCATACTCTGGTTCATTTATCAGACCAATGCCCAGATCTATCAGACTCAACATGCTCATTCTAAAAGGTTTTCCAACCAATCAGTCTCCCGTCCTACAGTATAAAAGTTGGTACTGCTTGGTGTTCTTGTGAAATGTCCTGACAAGTGCAAGATAAAGAGCTTCAACAAAATGTGTCTCTTTTCAGCAATATTCATTCAGCTAAATGTCCCAAGGAGCACAGCAGGTACAAATTTGGCAGCAGTTCATAGGCCTCAACATATTAGATGTAAAGGAAGCAGATACCTCAGAGGACTGTGGGGCTGCAGGATATTACAGAGATAGGGGGGTGCTGTAACCATGAAAGTGTTTAAAAACAAGGATGACAACTATAAGGTTAAGAGGTTGCTTAACTGACAGCTAATGTAAGCCCACAAGCATTGAGTTGATGGAAGAGTGGGGCAGGTGCAAGTTAGGAGATGGGCAGCAGAGAATTTGCTCTTTTCCAGTTTCGAGATGGTAGAACTTGTCCCCCATGGAAATGTGTCCTTTGGAATAGACAAGGTGTGAGGTGACATTGGATGGGCCATGGTTTCAACAAAAGCTCAGGTAATCAGTCAAGGGCAGAATCAGTAAACATCAGGCATTGAAAATAAGCAGTCATTGTGATGGTTAGTTATATGGTTGGAAGCTCATCAGATGATCAAATAAGATACCAAGGTTGTTAACAGTCTGATTCAATCTCAGTCAGTTTTCGTGAAAAGGGAAGAAATTGTTGGCTATGAAACTGAGTCCGTGACAGTGACAATGGTTTTAGTCTTTTCAATATTTAGTCGGGGGACATTTGCAGCCATTTAGGACTGGATGCTTGAGAAGCAGTTTGGCAATTTACACAGTGGAGGTGTCAAGGGGTGGTGAGGAAGAATTAAGTATCATCATTTTACTAATGAAAACTGTCCTTTCAAATGATGCCACCAAAGGCCAGGATGCATGTGCGAAATAGGTAAGGGCCAAAGCTCTAACTTTGGGATACACTTAAGGTAATGGTGTGAGAGCAGGAATAAGATACTTGCAATTCTTTGGCTGCTACTGGATGGATAATACTGCAACTAACTGAAGTCAGTCCTACCCATCTTGGTACTGATGGAGGGGTCTTAGAAGAGGATAGTATGATCCACATGTCATAGATTGCAGACAGGTTGTGATGGATAAAGAGGGATAATTTCATAAGATGTTCTTGCCAAATGTTGAAGTCCATTGGTTCCCTCTTGCATTCTTTTACATCTCTCTGTATCTCTAGTACATAAACTTAATTAACGTTTTGTTATTTCTTTCTCTGAGGTGACTATTACTCAACAGGCTACCTCCATCAAACTTCTTTGGCCCCGCTATTAATCAATCATGAATGTAGATTGAGTTTTTGTTATTGAAATTGTCAGAGCTATATCGATTTCACTTTTTAAGCTAACAACTATTTAAACCTAACTTTAATTAACAGAAGTTTAATTAGCTTTTTCCTCCTGGGTATAGTTCATTTCTTTTAGTTACTTTACATCAAATAAAGTTGCAGTTACATGAATTATTGAGTAATGGGATCAGTTTATTTCACTTTCAATCTTTTCCTCTTCTGAATGCACTGACTCATACTAGTGTAGCAGCATTGGAACAGAGCTAAGGCATTCAGTCCCTTTAATCTGTCCCTTCATTCAATTAGAATTCGGCTATTTTGTATTTTAACACCTTCAACTTGCTTTCACCCAAGTTGATTGAGAGTTGTCAGGTCCTCTAGCCCTCACACCAACACCCCCCAACTCAAAGTCCCTCATACCCTCAATGTCAACTCATGCCCCACCCATCTACCATGCTTCCTCATTGCCTTCATAGTGTCCCCAAAGTCAGTCATCCAATTTCACCATGTGGAGATAAACAAAACCAAAGCTTCTATCTAATACAGCTGTCATTCTTACATACTTAATAGCAAAAAACACATTCATAGACCACTTTTCTACATCTCAAGTTGTTAATCTCTTATTAGAATATGCAAACTTCTATTGAGACACCATATCAAAGGCAACTAATCCTTTGAATATCTCTTTTTAAACTGTCAATTAAACTGTGAACTCCGAACCCATTGCTGAGATAATTATAGCATTTGAAATTCAGCCATTAATTCATAAGGTTGTAAACCAAGCTCCTGAAGAAACGTCAACAAAAAACTCCATTTAAAATGCATGAAAAGGTGCTAGTTTTTCTTATAATCTATACCTGTCAATCAAAGCCGCCAGCAAGGAGGTTTTCCACCTACAGTTGTAGCCTTTTGTTTTGAAGTTTAAAGTGGAATATTTAAAAAAAACTTCAGACGATGATTTTAATATTGATCTTATCTGCCCTTCAAGAGTATTAATATCTGTTGAATTAATTCTTGACTCTCACACTGTGGACTAAGGACTTTGTAACAGCTGAAATGGGGTCTATTTGAAGTCAGCTGTAAGTTCAAATGTTTCTGCTGAGTTCAGGATTCCCTCTTGTATGAAACATGCCCTGACTCCATTTCCATACCAGCAAAAACTGCATCTGTCAGAAATGGGGACAGAATTTTCACATCTGGGTCTTTCCCCTCATTCTTGAAAGGCCATTGAGTTTTCACAACCCCCATAAATAACTGGCCCAGGTTCTGTTCAAGGTCATGAATCTGAAGCATTAATTTTGCTGCTCTCTGCATAGCGACTGCCTAGCATGCAGAATATTTCCTGTTCAATTTCTGGTAGTTGGACATAACTGCTTTGAAATGGTGGATGAAAATTGCAAAGAGTTTTTTTTTGACAAGATATTTCAATAAATTGAAAGTGAGGATCAAAACCATGTCCCAACACTTATCGACAGTGAATCCATAGGATGATACAAAAACACTCCTTCTACATACTATTTAAAATATCATCTTTTATATATATGAAGCTTCTAAATTAATTGTTTTTTGAATTGTACATTGCAGAAATCTAGAAACGTACATAAATAATCATTACATTTTCTCTTTAGATTTACTCTCCTCCACTGGTATAAGATAGTATTAAACAGATCAGTCATGCCTCACTTACGTTTAAAGTGTCTCATAGTTTAAAAAAGTGTCTGCTTCCATGGGAACAGTCAATTGCAGTGATAAAAATACGTTGTTGTATTCACGTTGGAATCATTTATCAGAAATTCATTAAGAAATATGTTCTCTGTGCATTTTCAGTAGTTTAATATAAACAGATCTGAAGTATTAAACTTTACTTGGGTTAAATTTGTTTTTTTCAAAATGAAGAATGGCTTTGTTAGTGAATGAACCATTCCTCTATTTCAGACAATGAAGGCCTGAACTTTGAAATGTCCATCCTGTTGATGTAGGTGCAACACACACCCACACCTAACCAAGTCCAATGCCAGAGAAGCAAAAACCTTTTGGGACCAGGAAAATCGGTAGCTGTGCAAGTGCATCCACTTTTATGGGTTCATCAGTAGATCACACCTTCAACATCCAGTGAAATAGTAGAGTGTCATTTTCTAATGACTGAAGTATAGGTACCCCTCAATGACATTCAACGTTTCCCAGGATAAGGCACTTGGGCCAATGTTTGAGAGACCACACCTAGATATACAAGATATATATGGCTCATTGTCAAATAGGATAGTTTGTTGCCTCATGGTGACATTAGGGGTAAAGCAATTCATTTTAAAATTGCATCGATGTTCAGCAATAACTCACCTTCACAGTCACCCAGGTGTGTTGTATTTCCATGCTCAACATCTTGTTCAAATGGAATGCTGCATGGACAACAAGGAACATTCAACACTTTATACCCAATTTAGGTAACAATAATTCAATACCTTTCTATTCGTAATTTTATAACTGATCCTAGATTTTGAAAGGCTGAAAGAGTATGAAATACTTTTATATGAAAGATTACAAACTTGCATTTAAATACATCAGTTGGACATGGGGAACAATATTAATTATTATCACATGATATTACATATCCTACAGACACAAAAATACTTCATTATTTGCGTAGATCTGTAAAGTTAGTAAAATAGCAGGGAAAAATTTTGAGGAAAAGGATGGTCCTGTAAGTGGATGACACCTTAGGGAACCAGTCAGATCACAGTAGGAAATGAGATACCCTTAAGAAACCAATTATAAATTGAACACATATCTACAAGCAGATCTGAGACTGATTATGTGCATGTATTGGCAAGCTAATTAGAGTTCAAGCATGTCACTGGCTCTGTACAGGCGTAGTAACTAACAATATCCCATCTACAGCAGTAGGAAGACAGAAGGAGGATCTCAGTCAACTGAACAAGCCGAAAGATATGCACTAAGTCAGCCAAAAGATGTGAGATTGTGTCCTGACGTGGACTGACTGATACACTGCCTATATTAAGCATTATTGTCTTCTACTTATTACGATAAACTGAAGGAATTCTGAAATGCATAATAACATAACCAGAATAGTCTAATCAGAACTGGAGAGGTGGGGGGGTGTAATACAACATCACCTTTGAAACTTTCTATGGCACTGAACCTGTCCAGGTACAATTGTTTTCAATCCTGGAATGACTGACTGTGAGACTTCTTGGTCTCTTTTGCCATCATGGCTGTTTTGGTGATCTCATGGATTGTGACAATATTGAGAGCTGTACACGTTGACAGTTCTGCCATTGCTGACCTGCTCATGTCAACCAAGTAAAATATTTGTGGTTGCAATGCTGAATTGTCACAGATCCATTGCATTACTTGTGTATTATTGCAAGGGATGGGTGACGCATTGTTTACTGTTAATTTAGTGGTTGTTGGTTGCACCATTGAGTTCTAATAAACCTGGTATGTCCTTCAGAACTCAGACTGGTAGGATATTTGCATTAGCTTCCGTGGCAATGTTGATTTTGGAAGTGTTTGCCAGTTTACTTTGGACAAACGATGTTTGGAGCAAAAGCTTCTACTTGGTTGATTCTATCTACTCACTGTATTACATTCCTCATACGGGTAGCCTGTTCTGGTTGGAAGTTGTTACATTTTGGGTCTTCACTTGGATCTATCTTGGTGTGATCATTGTGTATCAGCTACGTTGATGCAAGTCTCCGATGCCATTCTCTGCTTTTGTTGCTGTACTGCTGTATCTATCTTCTCTGTGGTCCTTCCCTGTTTTGGACTCAGGTTTGTTGCATTGTTTGGCTCAGTACCCTTTTGGACAGCATGCTCTGCATAGGTCTTGAAATATAGAACGGCTTCACGGTGAGTGTGATGGACTGAACTTGCTTTTTGCATCCTGACTACAGTCATAATACTGTTTCCTGCTTGCAGATGCTGTTGTCCAGCTACAATGACTTCACATTTTCTGCCATCTGATATCCATGAATCAGTGCAATGGCATGTTTTTCCCGTGAGGTCATTTTGGAATGCATCATTAGATGTTGAGGCAATCACCAACTTCAGTACCTGCTCTGGGATAGTAGGAACTGCAGATGCTGGAGAATCTGAGATAACAAGGTGTAGAGCTGGATGAACACAGCAGGCCAAGCAACATCAGAGGAGCAGGAAGGCTGACGTTTCGGGCCTAGACCCTTGT
>NC_063360.1:10144637-10177864 GCF_021869965.1 Rhincodon typus
CCTATGATGCTGCTTGGCCTGCTGTGTTCATTCAGCTCTACACCTTGTTATCTCAGTACCTGCTCTGACAGTTTTGTGGCTTTTTTGCCTGCAGGAGATCAACTCAAAGCAATTTTAAAGGTGACTCCTACTTACAGCTGACCTTCTAGCATCATCCTCATCTTTGTGGTATCTTTCTGGTCCTGCTCAAATGAGTTTGAGGTATTGTTTCTGTACAACCCCTTATTATTTGGTGCAATGAGTATTTTCACAGCTTGTCAATCTAGTTCTGCAAATGCTTGGTTTATGAAGCAGAGCTGAACCCTTTGCGTAAAAAGTTTGAACTCAGATAGGAGATCTCCAGCAATTTAGTTCGTGATAGGAGATCCAATATCTATCCTCCTGCTGTTTTTTTTTTGTCTTTTCACTTTATGTCGACTTTGGCTCATTTGAATGTTGAGCTCTTAAAGGGACTTCACTCCATAGATGATAAAACAGCATAAGATGTGAAGTCTGAACATGATTCAAAGTTTCCAGTCAACTGTTAATTTATTTCTGTGCCTTGGCCTCCTATACTACTGAACTGTAGCTCAATGCAGGAACAGCATCTCATATTTCAGTTAGGAATTTTAAAGCCTTAAAGCATTTAAATGACTGATCATTGTTTAAACAATTTGAGATTGTAATCTCTGTTTGCATCTTGTTTCTGTTTGCTTTTTATTTGCTTTTCTCCCTTTTTTTGCTTTTGGCGTGCTATTCATGATTCTGCCATTTACAACTGCTGCAGATATATCCTTTGTTTACTTTACATGCCCCATTAACACTGCTTTTAGCCTTTCATTGTGAACATTTTTGTCACTTAATCTCTCCTGCCTCTTACCTTCTTGTCACGCTATTACATGCCTTCCCTGTTGTTCTTTATCCCAATCCCATTTTGCTCAGCTAAAACCGATGATGCTCTTAACTTTTTAACCAGTTTTGCTGGAAGATCATCATCCTGAAACTTTAGCTCTGTTTCTCTCTCCATGTATTTTAATCAGTCTTTGCCATAATAGTAGAGAAATGATTCTCACATGGACATACTAAGCATTTGTATGACAGTATCCCATTGCATAATGAACGATGCTCTTTGTGCACTATATTCCACTTGCAGAGTGACATTGACATTGTTGGAAAACCTCTGGCAGATTGAAAATAAACTATGCATATCAGCAAGAATAAGATGCTTAGTGAGTAATTTAAAGATGAATGTCAGCCCATCACCATGTCAGGCTAGAACTGATCAACAAATATGAATCTACCTTCCATTATGTGCCCACAGGGCAAATTTATGTGATTTGGGATTGACTTAGCAGTAAATACAGTCCTTTTTGGAGGAGAGTAAAGCATAACAGAACCATTGTTTCACAGAGTCAATTGTCTAAACCTTTCTTTTGCGAATGGAAGGGATCCTTGTTTCAGTGCAGTCAGTTACCATCTGTGTGTCTTCCTTACAGTTGAGGATGTAATTTATAAACTCTATTTGCCTGGGAAGTAATACTCTTTTATTGTATGGTTTGATACCGCATTATAAGTTTGGGTTCTTCGGCTCAAGATAGACCGATTCAGGAGAAGGCAAGTCAATAATTATCTCAGGCTTAGATTTCAAAGTAACATTATTGATTATAAATTGATACTAAATACAGTTGTGCATGGTAATTCGAACCCTGATTATAGTGAACTAGGTAAAGACTAATCTGTCTGTATGTTCATGCTTGTATATTAGTTTGGTCTGTTGTAAAGTCTAATGTGTCTAACTCCGCCTACTCTGTGGCATTTATGCTCAGTGATGTGCAGTTCCAAGATATCATCGTAAGGTAGCTCGAAGGTCCTGAAGCCCTAATACCATAAATGCCGCTAGTAAGAAGTTAATTTTCAGGGGATCAGCAGCAGTTCCAATTAGAAGTAAACTTAAATATTTAAATAACTAGAATTAAAATGGAACTGGGGATGTTGTGGGTGAGGAGGTATTGCAGCTTAAATCTAGCATTTGCTAATAAAACAATTTGCAAATATTTGCAACTCTAACATGTAATTGCAATGTAAAGCAAGTTGAGAAGTGACTGTCTTTTAATTTGAAAATTAGACTTCTGATTCTCAGTTTTTACTTTAGAAGCTTCCAGATGAGCCACTCCAAAAGTTGATTGGAAGGGTGGGAACTCTAACGTTAAATAAAGAGTATAGATAGGCTGTGTGTACTGAACTCATTTAAAAATATTTTGTCTCCAGCAATATTATGAAGCAACAATACATTGTGGAGCAAAGTGATCTTGAACTATTATCGTAACAGGCCAGACTGATTGAATTGGGATGTGTACCATCCGACAATGAATCTCTCCCATTCTGAAACACAGTTCAGACAACAAGTGTTCACTTGATTCTACCTGGTTCCTGGTTCCAAATATGCACACGTTCCATCTCCAACCCAGCCGCAGTACGGGTCACGAGTCCCAATGCAGCTCCTTTAGAAACAACATTGGATCAGAACGTTAATTCTCTATACTGATATGGAAAAGAAACCTTGCATGTATACAGCACCTGGAACAAGCTCCAGACATTCCAAAGCACTTTGCAGCTAATGGAGTACATTGCGAGGATTGTTGCAGTAATGTTCCTTCTCTTTTCTTTGGTTGAATAAAGTTACACAAAATGCAATAAAGTTTGTTTTATCTACTGTCCTGAAGGCATTGCCTTCTGCTCAGATATGGTTCTACAGAATATTCAGTCAGGCAGCCCGTCTTTATGTGTAAGTTTGGTAAGCTATCTGATTGTAGGAGTTAAAGCTGACCTAAACCTGTTTCTAAACATGAATTTTTAGCGAGCAGTCCTAAATATTGGAATGATCAGCTGATTTTTGCTCCCTAACCCTGGGGTTGCTGAAGTTAATTGTAAATGTAGTAGTTGAGATGAGATAATTCATCACATACCAAGGAGTGAATTTAAGAATTTGTGACTTGTACAATTCAGCCCACCCGTACTATAGTGCACAGGCACTGGGGAGCCAAGGTAACCTTCAAAGAAAACACCTGACACAATGAACTTCTTTGCAAACTTTTGAAAACTGCACTGGGGTAGGACTGCAGATATTTGACAGCTATGTCCAAAAAATCACCAAGTAATACTGGGATGCAATGTTTTATTCCTTTTCAAGCTTGTGTGTACATTGCTTGAAACACAGTTGACTTCAATTAGGTAATGGCGCTGTGAGGACATTGTGAATGTTGCCATAGAGATCATAAAGTGCTTTTGCAAAACTATGTCAGGGGATTTAATGGGTAGGATGGAATTCATGAACAAGACGGATTAAAGATCAAAACATTTTAAATACGTGGATTGAATCATGGATAGATTGTTCAGGGTCAGTGGAAAGAGATTAAATGGGTAGGGTGGAGAGTAGATGTATGAACTGTGGAAGCAGTGGGTTTGATAGGCCATGTAATTGTTCCTTGTTCTGTGTGTTTTGATGTTCTCTCATGCCAATGCTTACACATCAATGACTATATGCCAATGATTATACATTCGACACGTGTTCCTAGACACTTATAAGATATTGATCTGCTCACTCCTTTGAACCAATCTTTACTTTTGGTTCTGAAAATTATAGTTCCCCTCCTGACTCCACACTGTGCAATTCCAGTTGAGAAAATGGATAACAGGCATGTTTGCCTACCGGTTCATTAAGTGATTGAGAAGTTTTAGACCTGAGAAAATTCATGGCTAACTCATTTTCCCATCCAGATACTGATGCTGTAAAATCCTTCATAGCTAATTGTTCAGCCTGTACTCAAGCAAGCTGTGTCTGCTGAGCCAATACAGAAGCTGATGGAGTCAGCACATCAATTCAAGGCTCAAGATGCAGCAATATTTCCTGATGCTGTTACTGTTTTATGCTACAGCTGATAGAATATATACCATCCTGTGCCAACATAAAACAGCTCCCTGGCAACCAATTTAGTAATGTGTCCCACATGGCTCATCCTTAATTATGGATTCCATTACCAGAATTCCATTTAGGTACTTGGAATTTTTATGATACTTTTCCCAACCTCAGCATGACCCAAAGTGGTTTCAGCTTCCACATTTTTGAAGTGTAGCCTCTGTCTTAATGTTAGAAATGCAGCATTCAATTTTCACACAAGCAAAGTCCCACAGATAGTCGTGATAATAACCAGATCATTTGGTTTAGTGACGTTGATTGATGGATAAATATTAGTGAGGACATTAGGGAGATCTCCCCTGTTCTTCTTCAATATAACACCCTGAGATCTTTTTGGTTCATCTGAGCTTAACACATCAAACAAAAGAGAAGACATTTGATAGTGTAGCACTCGCTCAATTGTAGATTTTGGATCCAAAGTCACTTGGGGTGAAACTTGAAGCCATAACTTTCTGATTCAGAGGTAACAAAGCTACCAACTGAGTTAGGGCTACCATTAAGCCAATGACCCATCGTTATTAATGGACTTCAACCTGCCACAATTTTTTTTTCTGGACTCTTGTAACGGCATCAACTCCAGATGAACTATGAGGTGATGAGCACTTTCAGTCCTCTTGGCATCACGTTCACATGACCACTTTTTGTAGTGGAGTTTAACCTCTGGAGGCTGATAGTTTGCATTAACTGTGGAGGTAGATTCAGCCCTGAGTCAACATGCACATTTTCAGCAGAAGACAATGATTATCAGTACATGTTTTTTTTCCCTAATTAAAAATGTTGACTAGGTTGGCCTGATCTACTAAAGCTGTCCTAAAACTGTTAGGATTTACTTTACGAAGAACCCCCTAATCCCAGTGCAGGCAGAACATGATTCAGACCTGATCTGAAGGTGAAGTGATAATATTTCTTGATCGTTCTAATACAGAGAAACTCCAAAATTTTGACATAAAGTGGGCTGGATATTTCACATTGGATCAAATTTAATTGCTGAACTTTTAATTTCCTTAAAACTGAGCATTATTTTAGCAAAATCTGGCAGCAAACTAATTTTGTTAAAGCTTCCATTTTGCACGTTTAATTAAATGTTGATCAGATCTCATGTAATCTTCTCTCAACGTTAACCTTTCCTTTCAGTTGGAAGCAGTACAAACTCATTTTGCTTTCCCACTGCCCTCCAAAACCTCCACCAGACACATTCAGCTTCGAGCCAATTTCGATTTGAACCAATTTTGTCTTCCCATTCCTTCTCCCTCTAGTCTGAGTTTCACATCATTACAAAGCGAAAAAAAGGCATGAAAAAAAGCTTCAATCGGCAGAGTAACGAAGCAGTGAATTCTAATGTGGACCTACTGTTCAGCACAGGGCTTTTCTCTATGGTTTGAACTGTATGCTTGCTGCTAATGACATACATTCTGGATTTGTATTGAATCGCACTGTGAAAGTTGGCAGGGTAATTTTTTTTAAAGGTCTTGCAAACCATGGCAGTTCATTCAAAATGCCAAATACTGAAGAGGGGGCTTTCCAATCCAGCCTCATTCATGTGGATGAGAATTACCTTTGCAACTACAGAATTCATTCTGCAATGGACAAATAAAGTGACATTGCTGCTCAGTTTACTGGATACTCAACATTCCATTGTTTGTGTGTTTTCCAAAATGAAGGCCAATTTGAAAGGATTGAATTCAAGTTTCTTTAAATACTGAGCTATTAGCAGCTGAATCTTGATGACATAGAAACAGAGAAAATAGGAGCAGGAGTAAGTCATTTAGCCCTTTGAACCTGGTCCATCATTCAATATGAACACGGCTGATCGTTCAACTTAGTCCCCTGTTTCTGCTTTATCCCCACATCCTTTGATCCCTTTAGCTCTAAGAACTATGTCTATTTTCTTCTTGAAAACATTCAATGTTTTGTCCTCAACTGCTTTTTGTGGCAGAGAATTCCACAGGCTCACCCCGCTTTGAGTGAAGGCATTTTTCATGACCTCAGTCCTAAATGGTCTCACCACATCACTCAGCGTCACATAGCATGGAAACAGACCCTTTGGTCCAACTAGTCCATGCCGACCCACTTGCCTGCATTTGGCCCAATTCCTTCAAACCTTTCTATTCATGTACTTATCCAAATGTCTTTTAAATGTTGTAACTGTAGCTGCATCCACCACTTGCTCTCGCAGTTCATTCCACACACGAACCACTCTCTGTGTCAAAACGTTGCCCCTCATGTCCCTTTCAAAACTACCTCCTCTCCTCAGACTGTGACCCCGGCCACAAACTAGAACCTCTCAGCACTTATTTTCAAGAAGGCCCCTGCATTTTGTGCCATTCGGAACTTCAGGACAATAATAGGCCTTACCCCAGGATTAAGAGCCCCGGGTGGGGGCAGGAGACCCACCAGCTAATCAGAGGCCAGCAGATCTTTTGTACATAGCAACAGCACCATCGGGGAGTTGGTGGTCACAGACAGTACTGCATCCACCTGAGGCATTGGATTGGGGAGGAACGCATGTAACAGGTGAGTTATGGCAAGAAAGGGGAGGGGGCTTACAGGGTGGGGGCTGCAGAGGAGGGGAATCATTGCAAGGGGATGTGGATGGCTCTCATTGGGGCCTCACTCGTTTAATTGAGAGTACCAACCCCTGTGAGCTGTATTCAAACACAATAGGGTTTCCTTGTCACACTCCCTGCAACGCTAGTTCTGCCTGCCATTGGTATTCAGTGCCCGCTTAAGATGCTCAATTGACAGCAGGGTGGTAAGACCAGCCACAGGCCTTCCCATCATGGACTTCTTCATTGTGCAAAGGTGACAAAGTCCTCACCTGCCTGGTTAAATGCTCACTCCCACCATCAAACCTCATATGGTGGGCAGGGATGTTGTAAAATTCCACCCAAAATTTCCACCTGACCTTCCTGCTTTTCATTTCCGTCTCCTGCTCAGAAAGCACCAATTTTTCTTTTACTGGTATTTGGCTCCAAAACAACTGGCCCGTTATCCATGAGCCCCTTCTCTACCTGTGAAATTCGGGAATGGTAGCAGGCTTCCTGAGTGAGGGAGAAGTCAGAGTTGAGTTGATTCTGTCTTCATGTGAATTTTTCCAACAAGGCGCTGATTAGGAGTAGCACATACTTGGTTGAGCCCTCATTAGTTAGTAAGGAGCGAGGCCTCGTTTCCTGTACAAGTTCACCACATCACTGAGCTAACAGTAAATGTTTCAATGTAAGGAGATGAGCCAAGTAGTTGCACAATTCAGACATCTGATACCCTTCCCTCATGAAGTCTGAGACCCCATAATAAAAAGAACAGCAACTTCATAGTGCCATCCAACCAAAATTAAACAGAGAAACAAAGAGGCAATAAGATGAAGGGATTAAGATAAACATCACAGTGAAAACTGCCTATAATGCTGGACAGCACCCATGGCCCAGGATGTTACCAATGTCAATGATTTCGATTCAGGCTTTGGTTTTAATTGATGGCATTATTATGCTCTGTTACCCGAGATCTTTGGCCACAAATTAAATAAACAGACTAATGGCTTAGAGATAGCTCCATTAATCAGTGGAAAACAGTAATTAGTGAGGGATCAATAGTGTTTTCCAATATTAAGGTGGGTTGGCTTGTGAGAAAGCTAAACTGCTTATAAAAGAATTAAACCATGCGTTTAAATTCTGTTGCTTGAACACATTTCTGTATAAGTTTAAACACAATAAAGCAGTTTCTAAGTGAAACTTTGTAACCTTGCAATCTTGTTTGTAACTTCATGGAACTGTATTAGTCTGAAGCATATAAATTGATACGATGTCTGATGTGTAAGAGCTTTATCTTTAGCATTGGATGCTAGTGCCAGGTACTAAAAATGAATTGAAAATCAATTACATGTCCTGGTAATTGGTCAATTGGCTCAAATGTTTGCAAAGGAGGTAACGAATTAACTGTTTATGGTATCAGGAGGAAGGTTGAATCCATGTTCTTTGTAATGGAGAGAAAAGAGATCCAATAAGAGGGACCATCTCGACCTAAGACCTGAGTACAAGAACTCTGAGGAAGCAAAATGATTTTAAGAAGTCAGAATTTGAGAAGACTACAAAACAATTCTGGTCTGAAATTTTCATGCTTCATTGTCTGTAGCTAAAACAGGGAAATATTACCTGTTAAGCTGTGCTCTTAACAGCTAAGTTTACCAAGTTATATTGTATGTGAAATAAATCTTTCCACTCTACCACAATTTGACGGTCTTGCTGTTGACTCATTTATCACACACAACATTTCTTACAGAGTTTTGGGACAAATCCTCCAGGCTGTATTAACATCTGTTGGGACTGTGTGTGTGTGTGTGTGTGTGTGTGTGTGTGTGTGTGTGTGTGTGTGTGTGTGTGTGTGTGTGTGTGTGAGAGAGAGTGTGTGTGTGTGTGTCAGTGTGCGCATGCGTGCATGCGCATGCGTATGCTTGACAAGTTCACGATTAGACTTGCCATTGTGAAATAGATTACCAGGACTCAATCCTAATGCTCACAATATACAGCTCCTTGAGAGAGGTTGTCTAGATATTGGCTGTGTTTGGTGAAGCAGACAGAAACCATTCATTGATATAATGCCTTTTCACAGGTTGGCTATTGCAAAGTGCAGTACGGTCACTTCATTTCTGTTAATTTTCTTTCTTTCATTGCTTTTTGGAACTGTAGTCACTATAACTACTTAGACAAACACAGTAACTAATTGCTCTCATCAGTGCACCACACACTGCAAATGAGATGAATAAATGCATCAAAAACAGAAGTTGCTGGAAAAGCTCAGCAGGTCTGGCAGCATCAGTGAAGAAAAGAATCAGAGTTAACGTTTCAGGCCCAGTGACCCTTCCTCAGAACTGAGTAAATTGATCTATTATTTTGGCAATGTTGGGTTGAGAGGCAACTGTTGACTAGGACATTAATTAAATGAGTCTTTCTTGTTTTCTTCAAGAATAATGCTATCTCCAAAACAGGTAGCTTGGCCTGTAGTTTAATATCGGATCTGAAAGCCAGCATCCCGCACAGTGCAGGACTATCTCAACACTGCAAAGCAGCATCAGCATTGACTACATGCTTAAGTCATCAATGGACCAAGAAAACATGACCTCCTGGATCAGCTGTAAGATTGCTTGGGTAAGTCAGGAGAAGAGAAAATGGAAACAGAACTGGAGAAATACATTTCCAAACCATCTGAAATTGCTACTCCTATGCTTCAAAACTTTCAAATCTTGCAGAGATTGATATGTTGGGACTTACTTCATGCAAACAGCATGCTGCTGGCAATGCGCAAATGCCACACGCATGACACAAGACGGAAATGCAACCAATAGTGTCCCACTGATCTTGTCGAGTTCCATTCCCACAATTCTCCGGTTCTGTCGTCCATCGCTGTCACATCTGGAATAAAGATAAGGTTATCAATTATCTCAAGTAATTCTGAAACAGCTTTTTGTGATGGCATGATTAAAAAGAAGAAAACTTACATTTATATAATGCGGTATTACTTTTGTCAGGGCACCTCAAAGTGGGTCATACACGATGAATTAATTTTGAAATAAGGGTAACTGCAAAGAAGGTGCCACCAGCTATTCTGTACACAGCATTGTCCAAAAAACAAAGCAACTGGATGAATGGAAACTGTTGATAATATGGTAAAGAATCTATCAATGGTTATAATGTGGCATAATCAGTTAGCACTTCTTTGCCCTTTCCTCTTGAAGATGATGATTTTTTTGCTGGGTAGCATTTTAAAAGTGTATCTGCATATTGACTATCTTCTGAAATACATTGACCTTAATTTCCTTGTTTAGACCTTTCTTTCAAAGCTTGCTGCTCATCCAGTCTGAAGAAGAGCAATTTGTATTAGATCAATACCTATCAACGTCAATTTTAAATACCTGTGTCAGTGGTGCTTTCTAATCCACTGTGTTGTGAGGAGAAGAAAGATTTAAAATCTTCCTATCTTTCTTCAGAGTTCTTGGAAGGCAGCCCAGAATTTTTAGTGCTCTTTTTGCGCTTTTTCTAGGTTGACTTTCATACATTCAGAGACCAAAAACAGACAAAATACCACATGTAGGGGTTAGGTGCGTGGGAAAGTGAATGTTGTGTTTAGTTCCTTAAATGATCTGAATTTAATTTCAAAGCCTTCATTCACCTCTCTAAATTGCTACGTATTGGTTCTAGAGTTTATCTTGTCTTCTCGTTTTGTTTCCATTTCTGAAGGTACTTGAGGTAAACTTTGTGATAATGCATGTTCGGCAAATGTCATTTCACTTAATTTGTGTCTCATTTCCTGTCTAGCTATACCCCCTGATGACTTTTGTTGGGTAGGCTTCTAGAATGTTGGAAGTTGTCTAGTAATTTGCTGAAGTGAAAGCATTTTCTCTGTAAGCCTAGACATTGGGGGCGGGCAGGCTAGTTATGTGCAAAGCTCACTGTCAAACCCAGACGTACTCTTGCTCAAAACGTGCTGCAGGAGTCAAAGAAAAGCCATCAGAAGTGCAATCCCACACCAGGGATACTTTGGTTATTTGTTGCAACCTTAGCCTGCCTGCGAGCAGTGAACAAAACACATACTGTGCATTGAAAATGACAAACTTCCCTGGTTTGTATTATTGCACTGGTATGTGTAATACTTATTCAACTATTCAGAGCAGAGCCTGAGGTAATTTCCCATGCGTTCGCAAAGCTTCATCTTTTGCAAACTCATGCAGTACATTTTTAAGATCAAAATGCGGAAGCTCGTAATTGTCCTGGGTTCTTAATGTGCTAATTGCTGCTGGTTAGCCTTTCAACATAATGTTGTATCATCTGTAAATTTAGCTGTCCTATTAATAAATATATCTCAATCAGGCCATTCATGAAGATTACTTAGGATTTGGGATTGCTCCCAGAGGCATTTTGCCACTCAGTTCTTGCCAACAAGGAGGTGCAATTTTTGCTGTTTCACCTACTAACTATTTCTCTATTGCGTTGCTGATTTCGCATTTAGTCCCATGCATTTTAGTTTCTAGAGAGCACTGCTTTCATATTTTTGGGGAGTCCAAATAAATAAATAATTTGATTTCCTATTACCATGTGCTTCAGTAAATTGTTTGAAAAAAGAAATACTTATATTAATATGTATTTAATATATAACAAAACATCCACGCACAGGAGGATTATAAAACAAATAGTGACACACAGCTACATAAGGGGACATTAGGTCAGATGATCTAACGCTTGGCAAAAAAGTATCTTTAAGGAGGAAAGTGAGATGGAGAGGCAGAGAAGTATAAGAACGGAATTCTAGATTTTGGGCTCTATGCAGCTGAAGGTACCAATTAATGCACAACTATATTTGGGGATGCACAGCAAGCCAGAATTAAACAATATCTTGAAGACTTGTGGTTTAGGGGAGGTGATAAAGATGTTAAGGAATGGGGCCATGGAGGGACTGGAAAATAAGGATGAAAATGTTAAAATCAAGGCATTGCTTCATCAGGAATCAAAAGAAGTCTGTGCACATGGATTCTAGGGCTAGGGATTTGCTGCATGTTATGATACAAGTGTTGGAGTTTTGGATAACTTTATGTTTATGGAGCACAGAACATGGTAGATCAGGGTGTGAAAACGTTAGGAAAAGATTTGCAGTGGAGGTAAGTGAGGACATGAAGAGAAAAGCCAAAGCACATAGTTTAGGACAGTAAGTCAGCAAGAATAGTTTGAGGCAAAACACAAGAGAATTCTATTAACCAAATGATGCCTGTAAATTGTAGGAAGAAGGGATGTAATGGGAAGGTAAGAAGTGGCACACGTGTGAGATCTTGGGAAGCAGTGAGTTGGAGTCTGAGATGTGCAATGATTTTGATATCAATGCAGTGAAGACATGGGGATGGGGTAGGGAGGGGTGAAAGCAGTATACAATGAAGTATTTGTATTTGAGTGGAATGAAGGAGGTAATTTCATTAGAGTAATGATTATAATGGTATTAATACATTACACATATTAAATACACAGAGACAGGGACAGAAAAGAAAGGTTACAATGGAGACACAGAGATTAGAAGCTAAAATGCTGTCTGAACCTACTAAATTGGATTACAGATCTCTTAGTCTCTCTGATATTTGTGTGTCTTTTTGTAATTAATCACAAGCATCTTCTTGAAAGCAGGAATTGAATAAAGTATCACTTACTTCTCTGGGCTGTAAGCATCAAAATGTTCCAGAAATAGGCTCCGATTTATGAAGTTTGCATTTGGAGTTGGTCTAATGAGGAATTTGAGAATAATTCCAGTTTCAGAGCCGAGGAACACCACTGTGTAATTCTTAAAGGGACCAGCCTCTGTATCCACCACAATCTTGTTCAATCGATCCCTAGGTATTAAAAAAAAGACCATAGTTGAGATAAAAATTGAAAAGTTTCCAGAAATGTCTACTTTAGTCCTACCTGTAAAACACACAGGTGTTGCTCATTAATGTACAGCATTAAATATTGGCCCCTCATCAGATATCTAACATCTTGAGTCAATATTTGTGTTGAAAATTGCAGCATTTATTAATCAAATCTGTGGGGTCAAGGCTTTTATTTTGAAACTTAGATATGTTTGAGAGAAAATGTGTGTTTGCATATATGTGTATGTGTATGTGTGTATTGTATCTGTGCATAAGTACATGCATGTGTGTATGTACACATTTGTGTCTGTGTTGTGTGTATGTGTATGTACATGCACGTATGTGTGTATGTACATGCATGTGTCTATGTCTATGTGTGTGTGTATGTTGTGTTTTGAAAGATAAATTATTAAGCAGACTCAACACAATGCATCCAATGCAGTCTAATACATAAATACTTCGAACAATTTACTAGGAAAAATCTAAGTATATTCTGTTAGAACATTCTAGTTAGCAATAATGGGAAATAACTATGTTAATAATAACGATGAATACAATGATGCAATTCTGACATGAACAGTCACACGCCACCGCGACTTGAAGAGGATAAGAATGGAGACACTGCCAAAGGGCTGTAATCAGTATTCTGTGTATAACTTAGAGAAAGAGTTCACAGACTTCCTGCAAGTGAACACAGCAGACTTGCAGTGGGAATAGGTAGAGCAGTCACAGAGTGCATCACAGACACCCAATGCCCATAGACCCATGTTATACAGAATCCATCACGATGCAGGCTTGAATCCATGGAACTCCCAACACTATTTCTTCTTTATTTAAGTTGAGAAAAATTGTTTGCAAATTTCCTCTGTTTTATTTTAACCAGACTACTTGATTCAGATTCCAGTTGAGAAAGATACTGCTGATATGAGTGGTGAGTACTCCACTAGGTACTGCACACTTACAGAATGTTCCAGGGTCATGTGGAGTGTTGAGATTTTTCTTTTTATAATGGAAAAGTCCAATTTGAGAATGTGCGAGGATCATTTCTGGCAGGTTAACTTCAGATTGCCGCTAAACTTTCAGGTCAGTGTAATGTTCCAAACCACTGTGTATTGCAGTGCCTCCTGCAGCGATGTGTCTTGCAGTAGCTGAGCTAGGGAAGTGTTCTATTCAATGTTATTTTAAGATGAAGAATTAAGACCCAAACTGAGATATTTCAAGCTTGCAACTGCAATATGTAAAGTGGAAAGTAAGAAGTTTTCTGAGTTTCTCCGAAAATGGGTCAGAATAGGAGAAACAGGAATGAATCTTGATTTCAACATGAGGAGGATTTAGGCAGGTGGAAAATGTGCAGAATTGTGGATATAGAGCTTTAAACAACAAAGAGAATTGGAGCAGTTTTCTTCCAAAATTGCCAGAGCAGTTAAATTATTCAAACTTCTTGTGGAAAATGGGTCAAATCTGAAGTTGGACACAGTGCCAATTTGACTGCTATTTGGGTACTTGGGTTTTGGAAAAGTAGGCATGGATTTCTTTAAAATAAGATTTTCAAAAAAAAGAAGTTTGCTACTTTTCTTGAATTGTGATCCAAAGGAAAGATATTAGATATTTAATTGAAGCTGTGGCATTTGTGTTGAAGGTGCTTTTACCTATAAAGACACTAGGGGTCAGTATTACCATCTTATGACACCATCTACAAGGGTGAATCAAAAGAAAACAAAAAGTACTGCACAATTTCCTCATAATTTGCTGAATGTTGCACCTTTCAAAGCAAATGATACTGTGCTTACCAAATAGGTCATATTCTGGGCCTTTTTGGAGATGCCAATTGATAGATATTGCTGTGGAATGAAGTTCTGTTTAGATAATTGACTCAGGTTTCTCTCAATGGTTCCCAGTAATGAATAACCTTGTCACAACTTGTACTGTTTTCTGAGGTTAAACCCTGCCCCTTCCTATCACCCATGCCCTGAAAACTCAGAATTTATGCAAACCAATATCAACTTGCATTTATGTAGCATCTTGGACCTGAAACATAATCCCAATGTGCTTCAGAGATAGATGTGAGGAAGATTGTAGAAGGTGTGACCTAAAGTTTTCTCAAGGTGATGGCTTATGAAGATGAGGATATAAGGCTATAAGTGTATAGATGGAGCTATAGATAAGGATGATAGTTTGAAACAAGAACTACATGGGAGCCAGTGTTGGTCAGCAAGGATTAAATTGGTAGATGAACAGGACAGGAGACAGGGCATGGTCAATAGAAAGTAGATAAATTGGAACTTATGAAAATGAAAGATGGAAAACAAAAGTATCTCCAGAAGATGTGCATAACTTCCACAGCAGACAGGCTGAGGCAGGAGTGGAGATTGATCTATAAATTAATGCTCCTGAAATTATAATGTTGGAGGCTGCATTAATTTTAATATGATGATATTACACAGTCTTGGGTGGAGAAGTTGGGAGGCTAACTCTGGATTTTGAGAGGAGCAAATGTATCATCTATTTCTCACAATAATCTTACTAACTATCATGAACTAGCGAGTTTAACAAGTACCTAATTGCTGTCATTCAATCCTTGTTAAGATAGCACCTCATAAAGACAAGAGCTTCTTCTTGTTAAAACTCGTCCGTGGATTTTCCACAACCACTCTGATCACATAGGTCCCTATGCTGGGTTAAGAAAAGAGGAATGGTGACAGAGATAGTAGGAACTGCAGATGCTGGAGAATCCGAGACAACAAGGTGCAGGGCTGGATGAACACAGCAGGCCAAGCAGCATCATAGGAGCAGAGAGGCTGATGTTTCGGGCCTAGACCCTTTTCTGATGAAGGGTCTAGGCCCGAAACGTCAGCCTCTCTGCTCCTAGGAATGGTGACAGTATCCTGTTACCTACAAATAGTATCTATGATGAGATTATGGATTTAAGAGGTGTATTTTGGTCCTTTTTTTTAAAGAGAGGTTTTAAGACAGAGATACTGAACTGTCTATTTGAATCCAATAAAGTAAACAGCTTGTGAGGCCTTTTGTTTTAAAGGCTGGAACAATAAAAGTAGCCTGAATGGGTGGGGTCAAGCTCCCACAGAACCAGGATTTTTAGTTTTACTTTTTCAGTAGCAGTTGCTGGGGTCTTGAAACTGGATGTGGAAGCTGTTTTCCTTTCTCTGTTGCAGCTAATAGCTGGGGTTCTCTTCCTGTTGCTAGAATTGCATGTGAGACAATCTATTTCACTGAATTTGCCTTTACCAAGGGTGTGTTTATAGGATGTTACTATATTGAAACAGTTAATTAGTTAATATATTTATTATTTTATTAAGCATTTCAATAGAGTTACAGATAAGCCATTTCTGTTCTTAATATTTTGTTTGTATTTTAACTATAGTGTAAAAATAGTGTATTTTGCTTAATGATGAAAAGTTTGACCAACTGAATTGCATCTGGAATGTAACACCTTACATTTACCTTTAAAATAAGAAAAAGTTAGGGTCTAGGCTATCTTCTGAGGGGAGTTGGTCTGGTCCATCAATGATAAAATCCACTGAACCCAGGAGAAGAAATGTTTGGAAGGCCAAGTGAGTTTACAGCTTTAAAGACTTTACTGCTTTGTCACATAGATAATCAGAAGATACAAGGGGAAGATTAAAGAACTAGTCAGCAGGAGCCCATGGAAAGGCCAACAACACAGGAACAGCAGTCCATTAAAGCCTTTAATTCAGACCTGATAAGAAGTGCATGAGAAGCAGTGTGGGCTAGAAAGGGCTTAAATACTAATCAGGCCTGACAGTTACAGTTTCTACAGGGAAGTGATGTTCAGCTTGGAAATGAACATATTGGACCTTGGTAGGCAAAGTCGAAAATCCCTGCTGGGCAAGGGGAGAAATTTCAAATTAACAGCACAAAAAAAACAGGCTTACACCAAGCATTGCTGCCATAGCAAGTGGACCCCAGGAGGCACAGCTACAGCAGGGTAATCAAGGGTCATAGAAGTACTTTACACTGGGATCACAGCACTGGCAACATCATGAAACAGAATTAAAGTAATAAAAGAGATAATTTAAAAGGCAAAGCAGAGCCTAACAGAAGAGCACAGTTACAAGACTTTTGAAGCCCCTAACAGTGGGAAACCCATATTTTAAATTGTATTTCTGGTGGGAAGGATTTATTAAGGCTCCAGGCACAAGGTTTCATTTGGGGAAGTCATGGAAGACAACATGCATTGTATATTCATCCACGAATGATACAGGATCATACATTTTACCTGCAAAGAAATGGGAAATCTCCGTTTATCTGCAGAAGGCAGGAAAACTCCAGAAAGCAGTACAAATATACAGCATTACTACTTAACAAAATTAAAGAAATTAAATAAGACAGTTTACATGCTTTAAGACAAGGAAATTAAAATAGCCTTACTATTTACAGAAGCAAATCTCTTCAAGAGAAAGAGATTATAGCAGCATTAAGATAATTTAAAGCTCTTAAATTTTGTCGTAAGAAGTGTAAACAATCATATTCAGAGAAAAATGGCAGGAGAAATAATACTAACTGCAAGATTTGGTATGAAATAGAACACAGAATTGGACACCCTGGAAAAAGTAATTGTTGAGACACGGAATTGCTTAAAATCTAAATTATAAACTGACCAAGTATATTAACTATTTTATTCAATTAGACCTACAGTCGATAAAGTTCAAAATTCCCAAAATGTGAAATAAGGCATGGATATCTTTGGAGATGCTCTGCAAGCTTTTGACAATTACTTTATTCTGGGAACAAATATAATTGTTGAAACTGCAAGATTTCAACTGCAGCGTTCAGCATCCAGGGGAATCGATAGATTGTTTAACTAATAATCGCTTCCATCTTACTTGAAAACTGACTATGGAGCTTTGATATCAGAATTCATTAGAGACAAAATTCTTGTTGGAACTATTGATGAGTCTTGGTCGGATTTATTACAGTCCAAAGAAGATTTGACTCTGGAGAGAGCCATTCAAATTGTGCTGGAAGCAGAAATCAAGAAGAATCCTGAGAGAATGACAAACTTGTTGAGAAAGGCTTTTTCACTCATGGAAGGGGTGTGGGCATCGCTGGAAAGGAAAGGCTGTTATTTATTGTCCATACCTCATTTTTCTTAATTCATCCAGGGGATGTGGTCTTAGCTTATCCCTAACTGTCCTTGAGAAAGTGGCGGAGAGTTACCTTCTTGAAACATTAATGCCCTTGTGATGTTGTGGCACCCAAAATGCCATTAGGGAGGGAATTACAGGATTTTCAATTCCAGGAGCTCCAGTGTCGATGAAGAAACAGTGATATGAAGAACTTGCAGGTGGTGGTGTTTCCATGTATCTGTTACCCCTGTCCTTTTAGATGGTAGTGGCTGTGGGGTTTGGGAGGTGGAGGCTAAGGAGCTTTGGTAAATTCCTATAGTGCATAGAGTTTACAGTCATACAGCATGGAAGCTTAATGAGTCCCACGTGCCTGCATTTGGCCCATATCCCTTGTTATAGCAGGGTGACCAGAATAGTACACGATACTCCAAAAGTAGCCTCACCAATTTCCTGTACAACTTGAACATGAGTCCCAACTCCTATACTCAGCTGCCTGAGCAGTGAAGGCAAGCATGTTAACCACCTTCTTAAACACCTTGTCTGTGTGTGATGCAACTTCAAAGAACTATGTACCTGAACCCCTAGGTCTCAGGGCCTAGACATTAACATTATAAGTCTCACCGTTGTTTATTTTACCAAAATGCAATAGCTCACACTTATCCAAATTAAACACCGTCTGCCACTTCTCAGCCCATTGGCCGAATTGATCAGGATCCCTTTGTAATCTTAGATAACCTTCTTCACTTTTGCCTAAACACCAGTTCTGGTGTCATCCGCAAACTTATGAACCATGTCTCCTAAATTCTCTTCCAAATTGTTTATATAAGTGATAGACAACAGTGGGCCCCCAGCACTGATCCCTATGGAACACCACTGTTCACAGGTCTTCCTTCCGAAAAACAACCTCCAACACCACCCTCCGTCTGTTACCATCAAACCAATTTTGTATCCAATTGACAAGCCCTATCCGAATCCCATGTGATCTAAATTTACTAAGCTGTCTACCACGTGGAACCTTGTCAAAGGCTTTCCTTAAGTTCTAAATAACTTCTACCACTCTGCCCTCATCAATCTTTTTGGTTACATTCTCAAAAAAACTCAATCAGGTTTGTGAGGCATTATTTCCCATGCACAAAGCCATGTTGACTGTCCCTAATCAGTCCTTGCCTTTCCAAATACATGTAAATTCTATCTCTCAGAATCCTTTCCAACAACTTACACACTACTGATGTCAAGACTCAGCGGCCTATAGTTCCCAGGCTCCTCCTTACAGCCTTTCTTAAACAAAGGCACAACATTAGCCACCCTCCAGTCCTCCGGCACCTCACCCATAGCTAAAGAAGATACAGATATCTCTGTTAGTGGCCCCACAATTTCTTCCCTATCTACCCACAACTTCCTGGGATACACTTGATCAGGTGCTGGAGATTTATTTACCGTTATGCTCTTTATGACCTCCAGCACCTCCTCTTCTGTAATGTGGGCTGTTTTCAAGACATCAATATTTATTTCCCTGAGTTCTCAGGCCTCCATGTCTTTCTCCACAGTAAAAACTGAAGCGAAATATTCATTTATTACCCCTCCCATCTCCTGTGGTTCCAAAATAGACAATCTCGTTCATCTTTAAGGGGCCCTATTCTTTCTCTTTAGTTGCTCTTTTGCTCTTAATGTACCTGTAGAATCACTTTTGGATTATCCTGAACCTTCTTTGCTAAGGCTATCTCATGTCCCCTTTTTGCCCTCCTGATATCCCTATTAAGAATGCCTCTACACCCCTTATACTGTTCAAGAGATTGACTTGATCCCAGTTGTCTATAAGCCAACAAAAAGCGTATACAAAACAGCAGAGACCAACAGTCAGTGTCAGCACTTTGGAACAGAGAAACCTCATGATGGCAAACAATGCCCACTTATGAAAAAAGAATGCAACATCTATTAAAACGGAAGGTCTCTTCTATAGTACGTGCAGATGTAGGATGCAACTGTCAAAATCCTACTCGTGCAATGTTTTTAATTTGAAAGAACCACCAGCATTGGGAAAGTTATCCAATACAATCCTGGGAGAAGTTGGTGTTTTAAATGACAGAAGCTTGGTGGAAACAATGACCATCTCACTAATTTTAAGCTTGACATAGGAATGAGTGTCACTGTGTGATCAGAGAAAATACCATGGTTAATGAACGAAAAGTTACACCCTGGATATGACATGATCCAGGTGTCATAAGTCTCAAGGTTAAAGGTGTATTACAGGCAATGCTGTAACACAAAGCATTTCAGATAATAGAGAATTTAAACATTGTTCATTATCAGGAAACCTTAGTTTTAAATGAGAATGTGTTTTGCCCTCAAGCTTCTTTGAAAGATCAAAAAGTTTGAACAGCGCAGAATACTGTATGGACTGTACAGTATTTCCCATGGCTAATCCACCTAGCCTGCATGTCCTTGGACAGTATGGACAATTTAGCATGGTCAATCCACCTAACCTGCTCATCTCTGGACTGTGAGAGGAAACCAGAGCACCTAGCGGAAACCCATGCAGGCACAGGGAGAACATGCAAACTCCACACAAACAGTCACCCAAAGCTGGAATCGAGTCTGGTCCCTGGTGCTGTGAGGCAGCAGTGCTAACCACTGAGCCACTGCACCACCCAGAGACAAAGGGGGAATCAGTGGATTGGGGTTAGGGTTAGGGAAGGAGAAATCAGTGATGGCTTTAGCACTCCAACAACAACTTACCTGGAGGTAGTTTAGACTCGTCTAATTCTAGCTGTCAGATAAAAAGACTGACAATATACAGGGGGTGAGCCATATGGGCAACATGTAGAATTGGATGCCCTTGATGTTTATTTTGAAATTGCCTCTGTGTGCAGATGGTATCAATAAATGGCAGCATACCCGTGAGGAAAGAGGGAGAAGAAAACTAATAGGGCGAACTCAGCATCCCCAATAACTGATGCATTGTGCAATACCTGCATCTGTCTATCTACTTGTTCATTCTCTATAGTAGGCTTTGATGGCATTTATTACAATTCAGTCGCTTCCTCAACCACATTCGAGTAGTAATTAAGAGTCCACAACATTAACGTGGTCACATATGGAAAGGAGGTTTCCCACACTAGAGCAAATTAATGAATCATGTTTGCCAATACTGTTTTTTTTATTTCCAAATTAAAATAATTTAAACTGCAGTGGGAGGAGTTGGATGTTCTCTAGATTATTAGCTCAAATTTGTCTTTTACAAATTCAGTAACATAATCAGTGGACTATTGTACTTGTATATGTTCAGCTCAGTTACAGAATATGTGGGCGTGTTGAGCATGTTGTAGAATAAAAAAACCTCTTCTTCTTATATTCAATATTTTTAAGAGGACTAATACTGCAGTAACTGGAAAGTGCTTCACTCTGATGGTAGCACTGTAACACAAGATTGAAACAAGTGAGGGAGCAAATTACTGCAGGTGTTGGGATCTGTAGTGAAAATAATATTGCTGGAAATCACAGCGGGTCAGGCAGCATCCATAGAGAGAGAGCAAACTAATGTTTTGAGTCTAGATGACTCTTCATTAGAGCTGATATGAAGTGTGAAGGGGACATCATTTATGCTATAATGGAAGTGGGGGGAGCACTGGGGGAGAAAGGATGTTGATAGTTCAGATTAAGTGATTGGAATGTGAGAATGGAAGAACAATGGTGTGTCTTTGTTTTGCCATTTTCACATTCCGATCACTTAATCTGCTCTTTCAACATCCTTTCTTCCCGAGCAATCCCACCCATCATTGTATAAATGCTGCCCTTTCCACACTTCATGCCAGCTCTGATGAAGAGTCATCGAGACTCGAAGCGTTAGCTTGCTATCTTTCCATGGATGCTGTCTGACCCACTGTGATTTCCGACATTTTTGTTTTCATTAATACAAGTGAGGTTGAGCTGAAACCAATGCTGGGATAGAGACAGATACCTTTCCAGGACTGTTTCCTGTCCTGATGTAGGCAAAACTAAACCAGCTGCTATTTTTCACATTTCAGTCAGATGGGTCTTAGCTTTTTCGTTAGCCTGCCCAGTAATTGGAGTCATCACTGTAACTTAAAAACAACTGTGATGCATCCTGTTGCTTCTCTGCTTCACTAGTTATTGGGCAGACAATGGAGTGCCTGCAGCTCGGTACATTAAGGGGCTTCGACTGAAAGGTTTCTGCAACATAAACATGGCATGAGACAAATAGACTGGATGGTCAAGCTTACCAGGTCAAATCCCCTACAGTATTGTAGAGACATGGCTGTGTGAGCAACTCTCTGTTGCACGATAACAGTTAAGAGTACTTAAATTAGATTTTCACAGTTACAGTGGGAGCAAAAAAGCTGCATCTCAATGGTCCCCGTCAATCCAAACCACCCATATTACATACTGACGGCAAAACTTCATACATCACTGCCTCTGCCTGCTGAACAATCCCCAGGCAGACTGGTGCCTGAATCAAATTCAAATGTGGATGTTTAAACAACGGAGAATTACTTGCACTGGACAAAGACTGAGGGAACGCTTATTCCTTGGGGATGTGAACACAATTCCGATCTCAGCAATCACTGGGGTCAATTCGATACAATGTCTGTCTTCATTGCTGTTGCCTCTCATTGCACCTCTCTATTGTCAGCCAGTGTGCTAAAACTGATGGAGAATCCTGCAACGTTGCAGTAAAAGGCAGTGGGCAGCTAAAATTCAAAGGGAAATTACATCGAAATCAAAAGGAAGAGAAATTGTGCAGGATGTGCAATGGGTATGGCAGTTTAAAACAACAACTTGTATTTATATGACACCTTAAATATCATAAAATGTCCCATGGTGTCTCTCAGAATGTCAAAGCAAAGTTTGACACTGAGTCACACAAGGAGACCAAAAGGGTCGCTCAAACTGGTGGTTTTAAGAAGATTCTCAAAAGAGAGAGAGGGATTAAGATGTGGGAAGGTTTTGAAAGGGACTTCTAGAACTTTGAGCGTTGGCTTCTGAAGGACTCACCCCCAGTGGTGGGAGTGACTAATATGCCTCCCTCACGCCCCGGATGGTATTATCAAAATGTGCAAAAAGAACAGATTCTGGTGTTGCAGAAAACAAGCCTTCCATCCATTGACTCCATCTATACTTCTCACTGCCTCAGGAAGGCAGCCAACATAGTCAAAGACCCCTCCCACCCTGATTATAATCAACCTCTTCTGTCGAGCAGAAGACACAAAAGCTTAAACACATGTGCCAACAGATTCAAGAACAGCTTCTTCCCTGCTGGTATTAGACATCTCTCAAATTTTAACTTAAACGTTGATCTCGGTCTTTGTGCACCATCTCTGCAGTTATAACATTGTATTCCTCACTCTGTTCCATTACCCTAACAGACTTTGTATGTTAACATCTGCCTGTGCTGCATGCAAAACAAAACTTTTCACTGTACCTAGCTACATATGACAATAATAAATCAAATCAAATCATTTGAACAAAATTCAATACCAGCAGGAGCAATGTGTTACAATAAGGCCTCGGTCATTTTCAGGGGGTCCAAAGATTTTGGCTCTACATCACACGATGATGTGAAGCCTGTGAAACAGTGGCCTGGTGATAACACCATTAGATTAGAAATCCATAACTCTCAGATAATATTCTGGCAACATAAATTCGAATCCCAACATGGCAGATGGAGAAATCTGAATTCAATCGAGATATGAAATAAAAAGCTGTGGGAGCTGCAGTAAACTGAGGTCCAATAAGGCCAAAGGCAGAACGCATTTTCTTCAACTGTGCAGCTATAGCTATAAAGGAGGTGAGTAGTATCATTGTGACCTCTCTCAGTTGGAGGTGGTGAGCTTGAAGAATGTTGGACCGCAGGAGGGCCTAAAAGGTAGGCGCAGTAATGTTATTGGGTGTTGGGTATGCAAATGAATACTGCCTCCAAGTTGGAAAAGGAGGATTATATTTAATCGGGTCCTTGAAATGTTCAACTGGCTTCCCCTTCCTGCTGGGCAAAAGGAGAGGTGGCAGACTCATGCTGCGTGGCATATCTTCTAATTTTCCCGACCCTTGTCCTATCCTCCGAGCTGACCTTCACAAACTTGGGAACATCACAACCAGTGGGAGTGGGTGAGTGTAGTCCATATACAATATACTGCTCATCTGGATTGTGCCTGCTCAGCAAGTTTAAGTTATGGTAATTAATAATTAGAATGAAAATCACGCGCAAGAACCAGAGTTTCAGGGTCTTGTAATGCAGTGGGTGGTGTCCCTCTCTCTGGGTCAGAAGGTCCAGGTTCAAATCTGACCTCACACCTTTGATGTGCCAAACAGGGTGGATTAAAAATAGCTTATTAATGCACAGCCTGAAAACATATTTGTGCATGGAAACTAGTCACATCTGGTTATCTGAATTATCGCATATTACAGGGCAGAGATACGGGGAAATCCAAAACAACGAAACAGACTTTTAAATCTTTATGTGTACGGTATCATTTAGTATCTTTTTCTAGGCCTACAGCAAAATAACCCCAGTGTCTTAACATGGAAAAGTTTCCATTTGAAGTTCTAAAACTTGCCAGGATAACCTAGGCTTGCCTCATATGCAGCTTCACACTAAATGGACTTGAACTCAGGCCTCCTGACTCAAAGGGAGGAACACTACCATAGCAGCTCTCAATGAGAAAGGCTCTCACACGGATGGGCTTGATTGAATTCAAGAGTTAGATTGGGACCAGGTAACTGACTCATATAGTCATTTTGCACACTTGAAACTGACATATATTGAAATAAAACTGCAGTACACCTGCCTGCTTCCATTGACACATTGTTCTTACTATGGAATAAGTCAAATAGTGCATAGGGACAGCAGAGGAATGGAAACAGGCAACAGGAAACAGGATCACAACCTGAATTCTTGCTGGAGATTAAAACAGGTTCAAAATGTCTGATCACTGATGTTTCTCCATCAAAAGGCACAGAACTAAGGCCTCGCTTTAAAGTAATTCTGGTGGCTGTGCCTTTAAATTTCACCTGATGGTTGTCTTTATAATCCATGGCCCATGATTCAGTGATGGAACTGTGTCATCCATCAGGGGGTGAGTCTTTAGGAAGTTCAGCATCTCATCTGGAAACCCATTGGAGGAGTTGTATTTTGTTCCAGGTCCTGCACAGCAGCCAGGTCTGTAGGTGTGAGAAGCAAGACTTTAGAGAAAAGGAGATGCTCAATAAGCAAAATATCTCATGACATTGTAGGTAAATACAGTCGAGTGGGCAAATTGTGTAGGTTCACCGACTCGATGTGTAATCAGTCAAAATCAGATTCACATACATCGTTCTTGTCTCTATTAGAACTATAGGACATCTGGAATAAACAACGTTCTGAAGGGGAAAATCATGAGGAGTATATATTGAACAGCACATCTCTCAGGTTTGCACTTTATGTGCTTTCTTCTTGCAATTTGCGTGAGCAGATGGGTGTGCTCAGGACTGCAGGAGGGGAATGGGGCAACTGTGAATTTTGGCCATTAACTCAGTGACCTCTCCAAAAATTCTTCAACCATCCATCCGTAAACCAGCAGGAGATGGGTAGAAAATCCCAACCTGGGTGTCTGCAGTGTCAAACTGTTTAAAGAACTAATGCAATTTTTAAGAAAAAATTATATCACTCCCTCACTGCCAAATTTCCTTTATTTTAATTGGCAGAACTAATTTCCTCCAATTTATTTCACCTTATTGTGCCAACTTTGCTTTATGCCATCTGCCTGCAGACTCCACACAAAAAGGTAATTTCTCACAATTGTACTGTTGCATCTTTCCTCATAACACCATGAAGCCATGAACTGCATCTTGTCTTTGGTGTATATACATGGTCAATTTCACCTTTCTTCAGTGAAATGCAGCATTACTCCCTTCTATTGTCAGTTCTTTCAGGTCATATGCTGTCTGTCTCTTTCCAACATTGCCAGCATCATTTTTTTTCTTTGAAAACCTGACACAAATTCTTGGATTGCACCTCTTTTATTCTCTGCTTCACATTTCACTTGATGTCTCAGCCAAAAATTTCATTCTTGGAAATTGTGAATCAGAGACTTATAGGTCTCCCAGGCGAATGCTATGGTGGGGCCATATGGTTGGGCAGGACTCAGAGGCACTGCCTTTGGAAGCAGGTCTGAGGCAGGAAAGGTGTGGGATGGAGGGTGGTAAATGCCTAGGCAGGGAGGTTAGAAGTCCCAACTCTGAATACCAATGTATCAACCCAATTCTGCAATTGAGTGCTGACCACTCACTTCCACCTCATGTCACTCATTTCCTTCTTTTTATTCCCACATGGAGTGTAGCATCTCTGGCTGGGCCAGCATTTATTGCCCATCTTTAAATGCTTAGAGGGCAGTTCAGAGTCAACCACATTGCTGTGCATCTGGAATCACATGTAGGCCAGACCAGGTAAGGATGGCAGTTTTCTTCCCTGAAGGACATTAACGAACCAGATGGGTTTTACCAACAATGGGCAATGAATTCATGGACATCATTAGATCCTTAATTCCAGATTCTTTGTTGAATTCAAATTCCACCATCTGCTCATGACAGGATTTGAACCTGGATCCTCAAAATCTTAGCTGAGTTTCTGGATTAATTGTCTAGCGATAATACCGCTGGGCCATTGCTTCCCCTTTTGATATCCCTCATACCCCTTTTTTAATCCCATGCCCTCTTCACATTTCTGAGCCCTCTCACCCAGGATCAGCTATAGACAAAACTTAGCAGTTCTATGATAACACTAGGAAGTTTTTGAGAAGCTCATGAAATTGTCAAACAAACAACCATTCAAAATCCAAACTCTTGAAATAGACTTTAATCCTTTTCGGAGCTCATAAAATTGAGAATTGAACACAGCCATTCAAACTCTCATTGAAACATAGTTAATCTTCTGAAAGACTCATAAAAGTGTTAAGATAAACAAACAGCCACTCCAAAACCATTTCAAACAACACTAATTCTATTAGCTGCTCCTAAAACTGTCAATCAAAACTAACCACACAGGCTCCTTGATGGCTGTATCAAAAACATTTCCCTCATGTTTTTTCACTCTTCTGAAGATGATTACCCCCTCCCACCCCAAACGGGGAGGCTATAGACTAGTGGTATAATCGCTGGATTGTTAATGCAGAAACTCAGCTAGCGTTCTGAGTACCCAGGTTCAAATCCTGCCGTTTATCGGATTCAACAAAAATATCTGGAGTTAAGAGCCTAACGATGACCGTGAACCCATTGCTGATTGTTGAAAAAACCCAGCTGGTTCACTAATGTCCTTTAGGGAGGAAAACTGCCATCCTTACCTGGTCTGGCTTAGATGTTACTCCAGCAATGTGATTGACTCTTAACTGCCCTCTGGGCAATTAGGGATAGGCAATAAATGTTGGCCTCGCCAGCGATGCCCTCATCCCATGAATGAATAAGAGAAATGAAATAAATTAAGTAGGCAAGGTGGAATTGTTACATGTGGGATTGCGACCTGCAACCCCTTTGTCCCAGGACCCCTAAAGCAGATTTAAGTTGCTAATCCAAGGCAGAGAAGCTTCTTAGATTTTGCAAAGTATAAATTTGCTGCACTGGTGCAGTAAGCAGTGTTCTCTGAGATTCTTGCAGCGTTGTAATATTGGTACATAGTAGAGGAAGCTACAGTCTACCTTTGTTGAATTTAAATTTTGAGATCTCAATGCTGACAATATTCAAACTAGAAAGCTTCATATCTGCTGCACCATCATCTCACCTTCAGAGAAACTCCAAAATTTCTTACTGTAATGTGTTGTGTGTTCTTGAACCATTCTCTTACCTTGGCTCTGGAACCAATTCTTCAGGAACTGGTGTCCATATAGACTCTGGGGATTTCTGCTCCTTGAAACGCCCATCAAAAATGTTGGAAATCTGCTCCATGTCGAAGGCACAGATGGCAGATCCAGGAATGCTTCAACAAACAGAAAAAGAAAATGTAGAGTCATTCGATCCTCCTCCAGCCTTCTTCAATCATGTACTCAGAGGTAGATCAGGAGAGTTCACCACCCCCCCCAAAAAAATTGGATGAAAGTGAGAATTGTTGATTAACTATGATAAAATGTCTTTCTTATCCATAAGAGTGATTCCTTATTGTTTACAAATCCAAAAGTCCCCAGAGAGCTGTAAAATGAATTCCTGACCAAAGGTTGGAGAAACTAGAGGGAGGCAGGGATAAAAGAGAGGTTCAAATGAAGATAGGTGAGAGGAAGCTCCTGTGGAAAACAAACATCAACATGGACCAGTTGGGCCAAATGACCTGATACTGAGCTTAAGAGTATAAGGAATAAAAACATAAAAAGACTATCTGGTCCCTTGAATCTGATTAAGGCTGATGTCCTGCTATAACTTCCATAATGAAAGATTCAAACATATTCCTTTTGTCAGATGTTTAGCTAACTGCCCTGTAGTTTTCGGCGATCTGTCTCTCTCCTTTCTTGAACAGAAGAGTTATATTTTCCATTTTCTCATCTGATAGGGCCCATCCAAAATCTACAATTTTTAGAAAATTAAAAACAATGCATCCACTACCTGATCAACCATTTCTTTTAAAACCTTAAGTCCACCAGTATTCACAGACTTGCTAGCTTTGGCTCCAATAATTTTTTGAGTCCCCTTTCCCCGGTGATTGTAATTATTTTAAGTTTCTCCCTCCCTTTCACCTTTTTATTTACAATTATTTCTGGAATGTTATTGTGTCTGCTACTTTGAAACCGGATGCAAAATATCTAATCAATGCATCTTAATTGGCAATAGTAAACCCCTTGGTTCACTCTCTTGAAGACTAATGCTCAATTTAGTTACTCTTTTCCTTTTTGAATACCCATATAAACTCTTACTATCTGCTTTTATATTTCAAGCTAGTTTTCTCTTACACTCTAATTTCTCCCTCCTTATCATTCTTTGCTGTTTTTATATTCAGTTCAATTTCCTGAGATTCCACTAAGCTTCACAAAATCGCTTTCAATTTGTTACCACATCTAACTTCATTAGTCCACCACAAATGATGCATCTTTCTCCTTGAGTTTTCCTTTCTCATTTGAATATGTCTTTGCTTAGTCTTATGAAATAGCTCCTTAAATGTCTTCTATTGTATTTCTACTGACCTATATCTTAAAATAAATTGCCAGTTTTCATTTTTAAAAAAGATTAATCTTTAAACCCATTCTTCAGTTCCTCAAACTGACAGCAAAATTCATTTATGTTATGATCACTGTTCCCTAGGGGTTCCCTTAATATGAGGCCATCAATTAATCATGTCCCACAGCATACTACCAGATCGAGAATAATTTGCTCTTTGATTGGATGTAAAAAAAACTGCTATGAAAATAGGCAATGAACTCATTTTCCAGGCCACTTTTACTGATTTGATTTGTCCAATCTGTTTAAGGACTATAATCTCCTATGACTATAGCTGTACGTTTCTTCTAAGTTCCCATCATTTCCTGTACAGAGTGTAGTTCCTGTTAGGAGTCTATGAACAATGCCTTTTTTCTTCTCATTCTGCTCGTATGCTAGAGAGTACCAGGATCAATTTACTCAGCCTCTCATGAAGAGTCAATCCCCCAGTGAAACTTCACTGCAGAGCCTATTTTGACTAGTCACTTGTGGCACATGGGCATTACTAGCTGGCCAGCATTTTATTGTCCATTCCTAGTTGTCCTTGAGGAGGTAGTGGTAAGCTGCCTTTTTAAACCATGTGCTGTAGGCAGACAATACCATTAGGGAGGGAATTTCAAGTAATACAAGTATACTCATATATAAACTATAACTGAGCTTCTAATTGTTTGGTGTACTTGGCAGCTGACCCGTTGTGTTCCTTAGACAAATAAACTCAAGTCTCTGAACATCAATGTTTCAAAGTTATGTGCTGTTTAAAAAAGTATTCTGCTTTACTATCCTTACCATCAAGATCAGTAACTCATGCTTGAATACATTGTACTCCATCAGAAAACTGTAACCGATTAGTTCAATCTATGATCATCACCTTGCATCTTTGTTTCCTGCTCATAGCTCACGTGGAACTACACAGATTATACAAGTGGGAATGTATGTGAGACGCTATTTAAAAGCATTACAGAAATAAAAGACAGTTATTTTGTTTTATTTATATATGTATATTTATTTCTCCTGTATTCAACTGAGCTGTTTCCTGATGTCAAAAGTTAAAAGTATGGTCATTTTCTGCAATGTATTACAAAGCAGAACAGTTAATCAAACTTTTAACAGAATGCATCAAATGTGCAATGGGGTTAGGTGGGGGTAATGGAGGACATTCAAAAGCATTTGTTTGATTTGGGTATTAAATATTTAATTCTGATCAAATCCAAATTAAGCCTCATTATGTAAACAGTGCTGTTGGGAGCAGGCCTCATATAGTGTTACATTGAGAGAAGCCCAGTTTATGAGGATGGGAAATCCTTGGCACATCAGCAAAGCAACCTGAATCTCTCCAGAGCAGTTATAACAAAATCACAGCCTGGGCTGTGGATTCAAGCCAACAGCAAACGAGTGTAGGTCTGCCAGGATTGCGTTTACTTGAGATTTTCAACAGAAAACAAGAGAGGGATTTTTATCTCATTCCCTTGGGTTGATTCAGAAAAATTAAAGAGGTAAGATGCCTTTATTCTGCTTTCTCAAAGAAATACAAATGCTGATTATGATCGCAGTAGTTTTGCTATTAAAAAAAATCAAGTAAACTTTCTGCTAACCTGCTGGGAGTTCACAACGTGCTCTAACAACAGCTTGTGGTGTCCATAAAATCAGGTTGTGTATGGTGTGGGAACGTTAGGTTCATTATATCATATTACAACCAGCTTCTCTCTTTGCCACAAGTTCACCATCACAAATTAAACTTCGCTCTAAACGTGGCAATTATTGATATTGATATAATAATCTGATGTTGTCTGGCCTGCTGTGTTCCTCCAGCTCCACACTGTGTTGTCTCTAACTGTAATATTGCTGTTCCTTTGGGCAGTATCTCAGGCTGAATTATCCTCAACTGATTTATGTATAAAACTTGGCCGCCATTATCATGTGTAAGGTCAGTAAAACAAAAAGAGACACTGGTAGCTGCAAAGTAAATGGCCCTTGAAGATATACAAATTACTAGTGTTGAAGGCACCAGAAATGAGGCAGGACTTGATAAAAATCGAAAGAACTGCAGATGCTGGGAATTAGAAGCAAAAACAGAAATTGCTGTAAAAGCTCACCAGGTCTGGCAGCATCTGTGGAGAGAAATCAGACTAGAAGTCAGACTGTAGAGTTCTGAGGAAGGATTACTGAACCCGAAACGTTAACTCTGATTTCTCTCCACAGATGTTGCCAGACTTGGTGAGCTTTTACAGCAATTTCTGATTTTGTTTCTGCTGAGCTTTGCCAGCAACTTCTGTTTCTCTTAAGGACATGATAAACATTTGTTCTCAAAGTCTTAGGAAACATCTCAGAAAGGATTTATTGGAATATGTAAAAAAATCTAATAGGATAAAGAAATGAATGCATGTTAACAATAAGGAGGGAACAATAAGGAGAAAAAGATAACATTTACAAATCCACTGTCTAGATCTGAATGGCTAACTGAGGGGAAAGGTACGTTTATGTAAAGAGCTGTCCGATCAGCATTGTGCTGGAGGCGATGAACTGGGACTTGTTAACAATGTGCAATAAAGGGATTTGTAATGATAAAAAATAAAAAAGGGTGGCACGGTGGCTCAGTGGTTAGCACTGCTGCCTCACAGCGCCAGGGACCCAGGTTCGATTCCATCCTCGGGCAACTGTCTGTGTGAAGTTTGCACGTTCTCCCCGTGTCTGCGTGGGTTTCTTCCCACAGTCCAAAGATGTGCAGGCTAGGTGGATTGGCTGTGCTAAATTGCGTGTAGGGTTGAGGAATGTGTAGATTAGGTGGGTTATAGGGGGATGGGTCTGGGTTGCTCTGATGGTCAGTGTGGACTTGTTGGGCTGAAGGGCCTGTTTCCACACTGTAGGGATTCTATGATATTAGTATGTTCAAATAGGCCAGGGCTCTTAGAGACATTGGATGCGAGGGAGACACTTGGTGCAGATGACAGAAAGCATTTATTTACGCAGCAAGAAAGGTCAGGAACAGCCACTGGATTCTTGTGAAATGGCTAGATTCTATAATGGAAAGATATCCAGAATTGGATATTGTGTGTTTGGGTTTCTGTGACTCTGAAGCATATACAAAGATGAAGACTGACACCTTTGTGGTCTAACTAGATGAGTCTGGTTGAGTAAACTACATGATGTTTATTGCATTACTTACATTATTTACAGCTTTCATGAAAATGACATACATTGCTGCAGAGATGCTGAAAACAACAAATGGTGGAGATCACAGCGGGTCAGGCAGCATCCGTGAAGAGATAGCAAGCTAACGTTTTGAGTCTAGGTGATTCTTCATCAGAGCAATTGGGAGAATGCTAGCCTTATGTCTATCTCCTGGAAGCTCCTTCTTTACGCTGACAACCTCCTCATAGTAGATGCTGTGTTCTGCACTCAATCAAATATTTAACCTTTTGAATTCATACACAACATTGGAGTTCTGGAAGAATGTAATCATTTGGTCTGGAAGGCATTCTTGATCAGAGCCATTCTTGTGAGTGCAAAAGTAAAAATAGACCAGTTTTGACATGAGAGACATAATACTTTTTAAGGTAACTACCATGAAAATTATGCAAAATAAAGTGTGTATATTTAGACACACATACATGCGTGTATCTTGCATAATTATTTCTGCTAACTTGAAGTTGTGTTTTGCTTGAAAAATAATGAATTAGTGAGCAGTACAGAACAAGTAATTTTAATATTAAGGGAAAGCTCTTTCTTGCAACACTGCAATGTAAATTCACAGAATTTAATTAAGTAACTTTGAATAAAGATGAGTACACAGTGCATATTAAAATAGCTTTGAAATGTGCTTGTGACAATTCAGATGTCTTATTTTGTCACATATGTAAATTCCTCTGTCACAGTAAAAAAAGGAGGGAAAGGAAGTTAGCATTTCAATTAGTATCAGAGAAAAAGAAAATATCCTTCATTGACCTCAAAATGTGCCTCTTCCCAACAATAAGGCCTTGCAGTCACAATATATAGGTCACGTTACAGGCTGAAGCTCTTTAGCAATAGAATGATGTATGGTGTGTTAAGTAGTCTCATGCTCCTGTTCTTATAAAATAGCTTATCATTTCACCTACCATGAGCAATACCATGGATGATTTGCCAGTATAATGTGTCATTTTTTATCATGCGGTTACATCAATTACAGTGAAGCTGGCCTGCCTGGCCACAGTATACTTCAGAAACTGAGAAACCAATTCATTCCCTGTTCAAAATTTACCAAAATATAAACTTAATTGTGCAGCGTTAATTATATTCCTTGGGTAATGACAGTACATAGCGTGTCCCTGAGTAAAAGACAACAGGAAAAATCACAGGTCTATTTCTTAGTGAGGTGAGATGTTAACCTGGTTCAAGTCCCATATTCTATCCAATGATCGGTGTTTGAAGTGGGATCTTCAACCCTCCAGGATTGTTCTGGTGTCTCCAGGAATTAGAAATTAATCTCCTGGATTCTGCTGTAAGCAACTAGGGAGAACAATACAAACAGCACTTCTATTCATCAGTTCTGCAAATCTTGGAAGAAGTAACACAGTGTGGAGCTGGAGGAACACAGCAGGCCAGGCAACATCAGAGGAGCAGGAAAGCTGACGTTTCGGAA
>NC_063360.1:10187864-10200736 GCF_021869965.1 Rhincodon typus
GCTGCTTGGCCTGCTGTGTTCATCCAGCCCTGCACCTTGTTGTCTCGGATGTCAGAAGGGGCTGTTTTTGGGGATAAACACCAGCAGAGATGAATTGAGCTGAATGGCCTGTTTCTGTGCCTTGAGGACTCAATGTAACATAGAGAGTTTTAATGTAGAGGCAGAAATGCCAAAAGCTAAGAGTGTGTGAGGAAGTATAATAGTGAAAGTCAGTGGGTTTTGTGGTAACTATCCACCAGTACATTCCCAGAAAGTGAAACAGAGAGATTAAGAAAGGGAAGGGAAGAGTCAGAAGGTGAAAGTAATGGATGGATGGAATTTGGAAGCAAATTTCAGGACTGATATTTAGTTGGTATCAATCTCTATCTCTTAGTAGACATGCCATTATAACATTCTCTGCTCAATGTATGTTGTAGTGGTACATAAATCTTCCTGCTCAGATCTTGTGAATAAACATTTATATACACTCACTCAGAGACTTTCTGTAGGCTTTTGCACTGTTAGAAATCCAAAGGAGGTTGATGCCCACTGCAGGTGATCTGTGTGCAAGTAACTGGGGGTCTTGCTAAGACATGCAGGGGATTGTTTAAGGAGGGCTTGGGGGTCTCGCCTGCCAAAGAGCTTAGGGTATCTGTGTGGAGTCCTCTGGGGAGGCTGACTGATCTCAGGAACTGGAGATGCTGACAGTGAACTGTCTCTGGGATCAAGAACTGAGGAGTGGTAATGGTTGTGGTGAAGAAACAAAGCATTGGTCCAACATAGATATAATAGAAAAAAGTCAACTCTGTAAGTGAAAACATGAAAACAAGGTACAGACCATGTGGAAAGACAAAAAACAATGAAAAATCCAAATGGAGGAAAAAAGTGGTCTGAAGTTGTTGAATCCAGAAGGCTGTAAAGTGCCTAACTGGAATATTGGGAACTGTTCTTCATCCAATCAATGTTGGCTTGGCTCTGCTACATTGAAAGAAAGGTCCAAGGTACCTCTTCTTGAGGGCTACTTAAGAACTGCTGCTGGAAAATATTTTGTTACCTTGGATTGCATTCTCTTTGCTTCCATTACATTTTCATCCCTCCTTGCCTAAGGATACAGTAACTACCTAGTTATTTCACCTGACTGCCTATGCTTGTAAAAATATTGAACTTGTGTTATCACTCAACCATACAGAATGAAACCCTGCAGTAGGAATCAATGACTAAATACAAGACTGTTTGTTCTTTACTCAACCCAGTGACATTGACGTTGCCTAGCATGTCATTCCCAAGTTCTGTCTGTGATGAGGGTAACAAATTCAACAATCACATCTCACATTTATGTAGCATCTATGATGTAAGAAACCCATCCTAAGATGCATCAGAATAGTGCAGAAATTCATATCAAATCAAAGAAAAAGATGTTTGGAGGGGTAAATAAAAGCTTAGTCAACAAGACTGTATTAGGAGGATTGTAAAGAGAGCGCTAAGCCCTAACTCATGGCCAAATTTTCATCTTTCTGGCTCAGTACCACACCAGGCAGATCAATGAAATACTTGGTTGAACAGGATCAATAATTTTAATAGGAAGGCCATGAGTTTTCACATGATACCATTGCACTTTACACAATGACCTAACTACTGCTGTCGTGCACAGGGATAGGTGCCATTTAACTGATGAGCATGGGGTTGGACTTGCTGATTTGTTTTAAGATTAATATTGATCTGAAATGCTCACTCGGTTTCTCTTTCCACAGATGCTGCCAGATCTGTGGAGAATTTAGCACTTTCAGTTTTTATTTTCATCACTTATTTGCTTTGCTCAGGGCTCTTGGGACAAAAGTGATTTTTGAACATATTCAATGTTCGAAACTACTGTTCTTATAATCCTGAATAAACGTATAAGGGGTTAGCTCTCACAATTATAGCTAGTATTGACTTAAACAGAAAGTGTGTAGGAACAAGATACAGTTTCTTTCTAGACTGCACAATAGCAGTTTGAAGCGTTTGGTTATCATCAGATAAGTAACACAAATAGTATTATCATAGTAGTTTCAGTGATGGCTCTGTTCATGGAATTTCCATCGCGGCACCAAACTGCTTGCGAACACAAGAAACAAGCAGAAAGAGGCCATTCAGCCCCTAGAGCCTGTTCCTCTGACTCCAACTCTACTCTCCCATCCAGTCCATATATCCCTTGAATCCCTTGGTGCCCCAAAATCTGTTAATGATAACTGAGAAACTCCGAGTAAAGAATTTAAAAGATTCACAACTATGCAAGCGAAGAAATGTCTCCTTGTCCCAGGATTAAATGTTCAACACTTTATTTTGGGACTTTGTCCCCTTTTTCTCATTTTCTTAAGCAGGCGAAACAATGTCTCATCATCTATCCTGTCAAGCCCTGTAAACATTTTACCATTAAAGATGTTATTTCATTCAAGCTGCCTCCTGGAGTGACTTGGCTTCACACACAGCGATAGATGATCATGCTGCAAGAAACCTGCTTGACAGCTGTTGCTGAGACCCAGTGGCAGAAGGGGCAGGTTCTCAGCTGGCTGTAGCCCCCTGTAATTGACAGTCTGATACACCGAGACTTCACTTTACAAATCTATACAGTTCAGAGAGAGTGGGAACAGGAAGTCAATTATGAGGCCAGATCAAACTCAGAAGCGGGCAAAGACTTTTGCTTTACAAGTTCTGTTGCAACCTGACACAGAAAGCTGAACTGCTTTAAGGTTATAGGAAATAAATATAAGGTTAACAAATACAGTGATGTCTTTGGTGAACTAACTCCACAGTGACTGATATCCCGTCACCAAGTCACCCTTTATTTACACGTGGAGAATGCTTAACACTGATCCAGCTTCCTCAGAGCCAGCTCAAAGAGTGAGCAGAACCTCTGACACTTCTGTTTATATCCGTCAGCCAGGGCTCCCTGATTGGACCAGGTTAACAGCCCCAATCAGGGAACTCATTTTTCAATGATGTCCATCTGGCTGACTGCGTTATAATCACTACATCTTCCCATTCTGAATTTGAGGACAAAGGCCAGTTCTTTTTTTTTGTAGCTCCTCCTGCAGCGTTTTAGCACCAGGTCAGGGTCCTCCAACTCTGCTTCTGACTTGGGTGACATGTAATGCACAGCAGCTCGCCTCTTGTGCCCAGAGTGTCTTGCAAGAAATTCATTCTCCTCTTCAGGCGGCAAAGGTGTAAAAATGGTGACATTGGCTGTGCCCATCTTAGATTTTGAGGTATTTTCAACGCTTGACAGAGAAGGAGATCTCACGGGTTCCGGAACAGTTGGAAAGGCAGTTGAGGAGATTTGAGCTGGGCAGATTTTCCTCCCGCACTATTTGCAAGTTTACAGCTTTCACACGGTCCACGTGTTTGGTCAGGACTGTTGCACCTACCTGAACTTTATACATCACTGGACCTGAACTCACATCGACTATGCCTCTTACCCATTCAGGGCCATTCCCATGGTTGCCACATCAAACTCCTGAAGTAAATTGTCTCTCTCGCTCAGTAGAGTCTCGTGTTCCTGATGCCATTTCACTCTCCCCCACCCCCAGGTCTGGGAAGATCAGATTTAACCTAGTGCAAAATCTTCTCCCCATTAGCAACTCTGCTGGAGCTATCCCTGTAGTTGCATGAGGGTAGACACTGGGGAGGTGATGGCCTAGTGGTATTGTCACCGGACTGTTAATCCAGAGACCCAGATAGTGTTCTGGGAACCTGGATTTGAATCCCACCAAGGCAGATGGTGGAATTTACAATCAAAGTAAAACAAAATCTGGAATTGTGAGTCTAATAATGACCATGGATCCATTGTTGATTGTCAGAAAAACCCATCTGGTTCATTAATGTCCTTTAGGGAAGGAAACTGCCATCCTTACCTGGTTTGGCCTACATGTGACACCAGACCCACAGCAATGTGGTTGACTCTTAACTGCCCTCTGGGCAATTAGGGATGGGCAATAAATGCTGCCTGGCCAGAAAAACCCTCTTCCCATGAATAAATAAATAAAATCAAATTGGAACTGGGACAGTTTGGTACCTAGTGAAGCTTTAGGCTATTTCTTTTAGCTTGCCTTCAAAATTTGGACTGCTCTTTGTGCCAGACCAGTGGACAATGGATGGTGTGGAGCTGTCCTTATATGTTGAATACCATTTGAATTTTTGAAATATTCAAATTCCCTGCTGGTAAATGACAGCCCATTATCTGTGACCAACACATCCACAAGTTCATGTATTGCAAAAGATGCACGTAGTTTTTCTATCGTTGTCCCCAAGTTTGATGGATGAACTCTATACATGTCCAGCCATTTGAATGGGCGTCCACAATGACTAAGAACATTGAGACCATGAAAGGATCTACATGGTCGATGTGTAACTGACTCCAGGGTTTACCCAGCCATTCCCATGAATGTAGGTAGCTGCTGGTGGTAATGTTTGTCCTTGTTGGCACCGCCCCACCAACACAGATATGTCTGCATCCAATCCTGGCCACTAAACATAACTTCTCACCAACATCTTCATTTTAGAAACCCCTGGATGACCTGGTGAAGTTCAGCCAGTATCTGGCAGCGATCTTTGCTCGGGCAATTCACACTTGCTCCTCATAATAACATGCTGTCCTCTATGGTGATCTGGCCACAATAGGACCAAAAAGGTTTCAATTCTGGTTCTGATGGCCTTTGACGTCCCCCATCACCACCAGCTGTTTCAGTTTTGCCAGGACCGGATCTCCCTGCGTCCAAAGTCTGATATTGTCAGCTGTGACTGGAAACGTGATCAGAAAATTTAAAACATGCAATGGCGGTATCGTCGGTGGTGTATCTGGCTGGAGGAGATGGCTCAATGCATCCGCATTTGCCGCTTAGCCTCCCGGACATGTTCCAAATTGTAATTATACGCATTTAGTATTAAAGCCCACCGCTGAATTGGGCCTGAAGCTATGGGCAGCACTGCCTTGTCCTCTTCAAGTAAACTCACCAGGGGTTTGTGGTATGTGATTATTACAAATTTACACCTTCAAAAGTATTGCCTCCAAATATGATTGACTCCAAATATGATCACCAGACCTTCCTTCTTTATTTGACCATATTTACACTCTGCATTAGCCAAAGTCCTGGATGCATATGCTTTTGAGCATTTCTGTCTATTGGGCCACATATGAGCTAATACTACCCCCGATGCTATACAGGGAGGCATCACATGGGGTCACAGCTCACTTGTGATCATATAATACCAACACTTTACAGGATGATAGCTGTTTCTTCACTTCCCTGAAAGCTATGGCTTAGCTACACAACCATTTCCAGGGCTGACCTCTTTTAAGAGTTGATGAAAAGTTTCCAGGATGGAGGCCAGGTTATGTGTGAACTTTCTGGATGGTTCACCAACCCAAGGAAAGACCTAAGCTCTGGTAAAGACATGGGAGCCGGGGCATCTTTGATCACCCTCACTTTATCTTCCAACAGGTATAACCTGGTCTTGTCAACTCCGTAGACCAAATAGGTCAGGTGGGGTGCCTGGAACACACATGTTTCCCTCCTAAGGCATACATCCACCTAGGAGCACCATCTAAGGACTATGTCCAAATTTCCTAAGTGCTCCTTATTCATCTTCCTTGTTATTTATTTTTATTCATTCACAGGATGTTGGCATCACTGGCTAGGCAGCATTTGTTGCCCAACCCTAATTGCCCAGAGGGCAGTTAAGAGTCTGGAGTCATATATAGGCCAGATGAGGTAAGGATGGCAGTTTCCTTCCCTAAAGGGCGTTAGTGAACCAGATGGGTTTTTCTGACAATCAACAATGGATTCATTGTCATCATTAGATTCTTAATTCCAGATACTTATTGAATTCAAATTCCACCATCTGCCATGGCAGGATTCGAACCTGGGTCCCCGGAACATTATCTGGGTCTCTGGATTAACAATCCAGCAACATTACCACTAGGCCATTGCCTCCCCTTAGCACATCATCTAGATAAATGGCAAACTGGGGTAGACCATGTAAAATGTTCTTCATCGTCCGCTGAAATATTGCACAGGCTGACGATACCCCAAATGGCAGACTCATATATTAGTACAAGCTCTTATAAGCATTAATTGTAGCAAATTTCTGGGAATCCTCATCAAATCAGAATTACAAGTATGCATGGCTCATGTCCAGCTTTGTGAAGGATGGCTTCCCTGCCAGCTTTGCATACAAGTACTCTATGCGAGGGATTGTGAGTGTTTACCGTTTGTTTAAAATCTCCACAAAGGTGAACCAACCTGCCAGGCTTCACAATCAGTACGACCGGTGCTGCCCATTCCACAAATGGTACTGGTTTGATGATTCCTTTGCCTCCAGCCTTCTGATTTCCCCCTCTACTTTTGCCTTTACGTCAAATGGCATTGGGTGGGCCTTGCAGAATTGTAGGGTCCTGGTCAACATTCAAGGTGAACTTGGCTCCTTTAATAGTCACTAGACTTTCCTGAAAAACCTCCAGGTATATAATTAGAGCTTCACTCAGGCAGCCATTTTCTGATTGAAAAAAGTTGAGCCAATCTCGGTGAATCTTTCTCAACCAATTTTGCCCCATCAAGCTTGGGCCCGAGCCATTTACTACAATCAATGTTAACCGCACCAGATGCTTCTCATAAGTGATTGGAACCAAAGTTCTATCCTTAATCTGTATGGGTTCCCCGGTATAGGTTCTCAGTCTAGCCAAGGTCTTGTGCAAAAGTCGGGTTGGAGTCCAGAGCGAATTTTGCTAATGGCTGGTTCTATGATCACTGAAATGGCTGCACTGGTATCGACCTCCATTAGAACTGGGTGACCACTTAACCAGACGTTTATTTTGATGGTTCTGATTTGGATGTTGCTAAGCAATTTAACTGTTCCAAACCAGATGTAGGTGGATTTCCAGGGTATGGATTCTCCTGTACACTGGCCTATGAGTTCTCCTACTCAATTTAGCTCAAGTGGGAGTCTTAGACTCGAGTCCACGTGCTGGCTGAATCTACAATGGCTTGCTGGCCTGGATCCTGAAGAAAATTTTAACTGTTTAGCCGAGGCTTGGCTTCGTTTTGGAGTTTGCTGTGGGCTGACCTAGAGAACCCCTGTTCAGGATATGTCCTGAGGGAGGCTATGCAATTGCCTACAATGGAGTGGTGTTCAACAAACTCACTTGTACAGGCGAGGGTGTCCAATTCCATTGAAATACCCTGCAAGTCATATGCTCCACTTGCCGCATTCTCCAATGACAAAGCCAGTTGTACTGCCTGTTTGAAGTCCAGTTGGGCTTCAGGTAGTAGGTGCTTTTGCATGGTTACACCATTAATCCCACATTCCAAATGGTCCAGTCAAAATTCCCAGTACGGATCCCCCTGCTTCTTGAATTGTTAAATAAAACCAATAGCATCTCAGAATTGGAGGAAGCTTAGGGTGGTGATATTTCTGAATTAAATTTATCAACTTTTGAAAGGTTTTACTATTTGGTGCCTCAGGGAAAGTTAGGCCCCTAATAACCAAAAAAAGCTGTGGGTCCACAAGCTGTCAGGAGAATTTACTCATTGTTTTTCATCCGACACAATATCATTTGCCTGGAAAAAGAATGCATTTTTTTTTTCACACACTGGGCCCAGTCTTCAATGGCATGATCAAACAAGTCAAGCTTCTTAAATAACTGCATGATGCCAGAAATGCTTGCCCCAACTCAAAGACAGCTGTTGTGAGCGATTTTCTTCAGGAGCATTTTTTTCTTCTCTCATTGTCACCGAAGTAACTCCGCAGAGGCCAGTTTTGCCTATGTTGATGGCTAAATCGGACAGCTTCCTCATGAAATTAAAGATTTCTCACTGGATGTTGGTGCGATGGTGAAGGTAATCCAGCTGAGGGTACTAACTGTCACTGCTTTGCTATGCCACCTGCCTGCCTGTTCTTTCTCTATGAACAACAATGTCCTTACAGAATGTATTGAACTGGTATCATCACACAACAACAACCAAAATTGCACTGCCAACAGGAATCACTGGACAATATTAAATATAGAGCATAGGACTGACTTTGCTTTATATAACCCAGTGACAAATCATTTCATTCCCCAGTCAAGTCTTTGTTGAAAATGTCAAATTCCAGAAAAAATAGTACCAAAATGGTAGGAATTCAGCCCAAGGTGCATTACAAGAGAGTGTAGAAATTAATAAAGTCAAAAGAAGAGATATTTTGAGGGGAGAATAGAAGTTTGGCAAATTAGGTTATAATAAAGAGGGTTTTAAAGGAAGAGTTAACCACAGATTTAGAATCAAATCAGAAATCTTTCTAGGTCACCGCCAACCCAAACAAATTATGAATATGATAGCATTGGACACGGTGGATTTGACCATTATTTAGAGATGATAGTAGGACCAAGAAGACTATTCATTAGTTCAGCAAGCCTCTTGTGAAATTCTTCTTGTAATTTTTTTTCTACATTCTGCATTCCTTTAAGGACCTTGGCATTCATTACTGTGTGTTTGGATCAAGGCCTTAAACATACAATAATACCATGAATGAATATGTTAAAGAGGATTCTGCCTGTATCCTGGTTACCTTGTCTGAGGCTAAAAATTACACTCGGGTGAGCCTCAGGTGATAAATGGGTGATATGTTTCTTTTTATCTTTACATCTTGCCCATTTATGCTGTAATACATACGGTAGTGGGCTGTCAATTGCACCTTACAGTTAGAAAACAAGCGAGTCTCCACTAACGTGTCATAAGATTATTAGGAAAATGTCACATCATTTTGATGAAGGTTCAAGACCTCAAAAGTATATACAGATTTTTTTTACATTTAATTCCAAAATGTGTCATGTTAAAAAGGAGGACTGCTGTAGAAATACGGATTTACATTCCGTGACTGTCTGGCAAAGTCCTCTCTGAAGCCCGTGGAATTTTGCATATATAAATTTTCAGGGAAGCTTCAAGTAGGGAGAGACTTAACAAGAAATAATGAGCTGGCTAGCTCTTCCTTCTTGGCAGAAGCCATCTCTTGCTGACATGTTTGTTTCAACCTCCAGGAATGCAGAAAGACCGGGGCTAAAAAGCCAGATTCAATTCTACTAGAATGCACTGGTGGGACTGAATGCTCTCATGCACACAAGCCTAAGTTCAAGGGTTAGCATACAGTGAAGGTCTATCCTCTACTTACTACTGTGTTTCAAGTAACAAATCTTTTTAACTCAGACTGCTTCAAGCCAGTTAAAAAGGAAACAATTCTAGTACCTAATCTCAAAAACGTTAGTATGCAGGTACAGCAAGTAGTTAAGAAGGCTAGTGAGTTACTATCCTTTATTATGAGAGAAAAATGATTGTTTTAAAGAAGTTATGTTTCACTTATATGGGGCTTTGATGAGACTACATCATCAATACAATGCGCAGTGTCGGTCTCTTTATATAAGTGTATAAATGGAACAAAGAGCTTTACTAGATTAATACCTGGAGTAAGTGGGTTGTCTTATAAAGAAAGTTTGGGCAGATTGTGTTTATGTCTATTGGACTTCAGAAGAGTGAGAAAATGACTTGATTGAAGTATATAAAATCTTGAACGATCTTACAAAGTGGCCACGTAAAGGATGTTTCATCTGAGTGACCCCTGAACTAGGGGGCACTGTTTAAAATTAATGGCCACCTTTTTAGGGCAGATTAAGAGGGTTTTTCTCTCAGAGGTTTGCACGACTTTGGAACTCTCAGCCTCAGAAGGTGGTGGAGGCAGGATTATAGTTTCAAGACAGATGTTGATAGATTCTTGTAAGGCAAGAGGTTATCAGTGATAGATAGAAATGGGAACTTCAAAACACAGACAGATCAGCCTTGATCTTATTGAATGGAGGAGGAGGCTTGAGCAGCAAAATGGCCTACTCCTTTTCTTAATTCATACATTCATGAGAACACTCAGAAAACACAGAAAAATTGCGTGTAACTTCCAAGCTGTTATTTAAATCTCCCATACTTTCAATGTTGCAGGGGTTGTAAATTCATAGTTTGATTGGCAGCTTCACGAGGTTATTAAGGGATTAACTGTCTTTGGTGTGGTGTTATGAGTACAAATATTTCATACGGGATTAGGTACTTGTGCCAATGTTGAATATTGAAGTGTTTCTTGTCAATTGGTCTATAAAGGTATGCAGAGCTTTATTTTATTTCCTCTTTGTGTAGGCCCTAAGGTCCACCCATGATGGGTACTTAGTGAGTTGGCATGCAAGGTTTAAGAGCAAAGGATACCTGATGGGGGAGGCATATGGCTTTGGCACTAATTGACAGAGGATCTGTGAGGATCGATGAGGATGAGTGGAGGTAATCTGTTGGCATGAGTTGGGATGAAGTTGCTATTGGAGCAAAAAAGTCCACGGGGTTGAATGGAGACCATAAGCTAATTTGGATGCTCTGAGGGGCCATTAGGGGTTGATGGAGGAGCATGGGACAACATGCATTTAAATGCTAAGGGGTGGAAAGGGGTGTGGGGGTTGAGAGAGTGTATTATTAAATAAAAACAACTGTAACAAACACTCTAAGCACCAATGCAGCCAGCCTGTCTGGATACTCAGTACCCCCTGCGACTGCCTCTGAATTTTGAAGGAATAGCTGTTTTATCTTGGTTGATTAGGAGGTTAGCAGTTGATTCAATGTTTTTATTGAATGACGTTTCAGATGTTACCTCTCATAGTGGTTCTTGCTAATCTGAACAGCTTCTGCCAGTCATTTTTAAAAGCAGGTACAAACCTTATGGCCACCTAATAGTGTGGCCTATTAAGAATGTAAAGTCTTTTTCCAAATAAATTCAGGGCTTGTCTGTATCCTGTTTCTGGAGTGGTAGGTCTGACTCCAACACAAACCTGCCTTTCCACACCTCCCACGTAACAAATATCCTGGGAAATGCTCTGATACTTTGTATCTACCTTGGCAGTGAAAACTCGAACCAGAAGTTCCATGACCAGATTGAGAAATGGAAGGGGTAGCTGGAGGGTGATTTTTACAATCCATGATGACAGGGAGTGTGAAAATGTCGAGCTGCATGCTGTGGAAAGGGATAGTCGAGATTTAAGCTCCAAATTGCAACATACAGTATTAAAAATAGCATGGATCAGCAGCACATTTAGACACATCAAGGTCCGTGTTGACATTCACATCTTATTCTAGTATTACTGTACAAACTGCATAACTGAGATCTTCTTTCTTTGAGCCAGAGTCTTATAAATAATTTGTGTGTGCATGCTCAGTGAGCTGCACACTGGCATCATCGCTACAGCCGGGAGAATTACAGCATATGTTGGCACTTCACAGTTTCAGGGTTAAAGAGCTCAGGGTATGTTCCAGTGCACAGCCTACATCTAACTATTATAAATGAAAGAAAAAAGAAGACTTGAATTCGCATATTAACATTTACATCTATCATAAGCTCCTCAATGCTTTTCATGCATTGCTTTCCTGTTTTTACCATTAGCAAATACAGCAGCCAATTAAAACAAGGACCTCCAAAATGCAAATTAATGAATTTGTTAATGGTGATATTATTCAAATAAGGAATAAAATGAGATAGGAATAAATTGCATTTATATTGTACTTTTCACAATTGCTGGAGGTCTTAAAGTGCTCTTCAGTCAATGAAGTACCTTTTGAAATGTAGTCAGTATTGTGATGTAACAAATTCCCACAAAAAAGCAATCCCAGAATGACCAATTTTTTTTGCGGTGCTGATTAAGGAATAAAATTAGCCAGGATATTTGAAGAAGAACAGAAAAGCTCTCCCCAGACAGTGCCAAATGATTTTTGCTATCCATACAGGAATTGGGTTCCCAGTATTATTTTTCTCACTGCGCAGTTCTTGGAAATCTGTGCATAGCAGCAACTTCTACCATCAGAAGTCAATTTGTGCGTGGGCTGTATGGCACTTCCTAGTGTCTTAGAGGGAATAAACATATCATGAAAGAAGACAATACCTTTGACATTGCATTCTGCCTCAGTCTTGCTGATAGTGCTGCACTCACTTAGGGCCATACTGGAGCATTAGCCTTGACATTTATGTTCAAGCCCTGGATTGGAATTAGAACCTACAACTTTATATCTCAGAAGCAAGAGTGCTACCCACTAATGAACACTGCAAAGGGCTTCTTGCTTTTCTTGATCTAGGACAGGGTGTTTTTTGCAGTTTTTTGCTTTGAGAATCATAAAGCTGTCGAATGCATAATAATAGAAGTAGACATTAAATCATCTTTGAAGAACTGGTTTGATGGTGTTTGATAAAACCTAAGTGGGAACAAGATCAGAATTTAGGATCAGGACTATTGTTTGCGTAAAGGGTAAGCAGCAACTTTGGGCAGAATGAGTTGTTCCTTTTCTGTAAGATATATAATTTTTCAAGCTCCTCATCAACTTTCTAGCTCCCTCTCTTCCATGAAGATCCTACCTCTTTGACCAACCTTTTGCTCACCTGCCCAATGTCCTCTTCTTTGATCTGTTTTCCTTTTGGTTATGCTTCAGTCGAGCCTTGTGGGATATCTTATCCATCGAGACTGCATTGTGTGCAGATGGCATGAAGAAAAATCCCAAACAAAACTATATTTTCTTCTAGACAACAAGCTGCAGGGCTGGATGAACACAGCAGGCCAAGCAGCATCATAGGAGCAGAGAGGCTGACGTTTCGGGCCTAGACCCTTCATCAGAAAAGGGGGAGGGGAAGGGGGTTTTGAAATAAATAGGGAGAGAGTGGGAGGCGGATAGAAGAGGGATAGAGGAGAGGATAGGTGGAGAGGAAACAAACAGGTCGAAGAGGCGGGGATGGAGCCAGTAAAGGTGAGTGTAGGTAGGGAGTTAGGACGGGGATAGGTCAGTCCAGGGAGGACGGACAGGTCAAGGGGGCGGGAT
>NC_063360.1:10205736-10378422 GCF_021869965.1 Rhincodon typus
TGCTGCTTGGCCTGCTGTGTTCATCCAGCCCTGCACCTTGTTGTCTCCGATTCTCCAGCATCTGCAGTTCCTACTATCTCTCTTTCTTCAACACGAATTGGTTTTAACATGATTGAAGAATTTAGACCACTATTTGTAGAACATGAACTTTCCTTACCTGTATTGGCTATAACGCGATTCTGGGCCCATTAGTTTAAATGGTGCGGCTATTGTATGACTTTCTTATAACATGAGATCACATGAGAACGGAACTACTGCGTTATATCAGAACCGACTGTATCTAAATGGAGAAAGGCTGCAGAAAGCTAGAGGGATTTTGGAGTCTTCGATCATCAATCAAGAAAAGCTAGCACCCAAGTTTAGCAGGTAATGGAAGAAGACAAATGGAATACTGACCTTAATTTCAAAGGGAATGGAATACAAAAGTATTGAGCTTTAGTTAAAAATATACAAGGCACAATTCAGATCACAGTTGGAATAGAGTGAACAGTAGGGGGCAGTGATGGATTAGTGTTATTATAACTAGACTGTTAGTCCAGAGACCCAGGTAATGTTTTGGGGAATAAAAACCGAAAGAACTGCAGATGCTGTAAATCAGAAACAAAAACTGAAATTGCTGGAAAAGCTCAGCAGGTCTGGCAACATTTGTGAAGAGAAATCAGAGTTAATGTTTCGGGTCCTGTGTTCCGAGGAAGGGCCACCTGACCCGAAACATTAACTCTGATTTCTCTTCACAGGTACTGCCAGACCTGCTGAGCTTTTCCAGCAATTTCTGTTTTTGTTTCTACTGTTCTGGGGATCTGGGTTTGAATCCAACAATGGCAGATGATGCAATTTGACTTCAATACCAATCTGGAATTAAGAGTCTAATGATGACTATGAAATCATTGTCGATTATCAGAAAGCAACTCATCTGTTCACTAATTTCCTTTTGGGAAAGAACTACTGTCCTTACCTGGTCTGGCCTACATGTAACTCCAGAACCACAGTAATGTAATTGACCCCTATGTGCCCTCTGGGCAATTAGGAATTGGCAATACATATTGGCACAGGTGGTGATGCCTAGATCCTATGAATGAATTAAAAATAAGTTTGGACTTTTCTCTAAGGGAAGTCATATTGCCATTGGAAGCTGTTCAGAGAAGGTTCACTAGGCTGATACCTGGTATGGAAGGACTGTCTCATGAAGAGAAGTTGAATAGTTTGGGGCCTGCACTTGTTGGAATATAGAAAAATGAGAGATGATCTTATTGAAACATATAAAGTTCTTAGAGGACTTGAGAGGGTAGATGTGGAAAGGTTTCTTCCCCATGTGGGAGAGCCTAGGATCAGAGGGGCTAATCTCAGAATAAGGGGTTGCACATTTATGGCAGACATCAGGGGAAATTTCTTCTCCGTGAGGGTAATGAATTTGTAGAATTCTTTACCATAGTGGGCAATTGAGGCTGACTCATTAAATATATTCAACATTGAGACAGATTTTTAATTTGTATGGAATTCAAGGGTATTAAGGAAAAGGCAAGAAAGTGGATTTCAGAATTATCAGATCAGTCTTGGTCTCATTAGTGGTGGAACAGACTAGAACGGCCAAAGGGCTACTTTTGCTCATATATCTTATTGTCTTCAGAAACATAGAAACTTGGGCACTTGGCCCTTGAAGCTGTCTTCACCATATGCTGTATTCCCGCTTTCTCTCCATACCATTTGATGCCTTTAATATCTAAAAATGTATTAATATAAATCATAGTAATGAATAATGAACAAGTGATCTCTGAATCAATCTTTGTGAAATACCACTTTCTATATTGTAAAGCTCCACGTTTCCGTCATTATGCACTTTGAAAAAAGACTGGATTACATAAAGCTGTCTGCAAAATCAAAGATACTGACCCTGTATTCACTGTGGATTTAAACATGCTATTTATTCCCATTTTCAAATCCATTACCAAAATGCTCTGCTGCAGAAATAAAGACTTGTTTGGACATATGAATGACTGGGGAACAATGTGTACACCACAGCAGTCATTTTACAGTCATTATTTCTCTGATTCAGCCCATTTAGTTTTGGCTGTCCAACATATTCATTCTTGACAGTCATTGATTCGACCCAGAGATGTTGTATTTTTGCACAAACCCATTTTGAAAATTGCTTTGTTTATAGGAATGAGCATCAGATTTTAAACAGGTAGCTCAATCTGATTCACTTGACTTTGTCAGACTCAGTAGCCAAGACCATACAAACTCAAACAAAAAAAACACTGTCCAAAATAACAGTCTTACTACTATAGTAAGCTTAGCTGCCAGAATAGGTACAACACACCACTCACAATAAAATGGAAGGGAAGAACTGGTTGCATAGTGAGTTGAACGTACGCTTTTCTTTGATCTCCTTACTTGAGAAAGGATGTACTGGCACTGGAGAGGGTGTAGAGGAGGTTCACTTGGTTGATTCCAGAATTGACAGGGTTGCCTTGTGAGGAGAGATTGAGTAGACTAGGACTGTACTCTTTGCAATTTAGAAGAATGAAGGGGAATCTCATAGAAACATACAAAATTAAGAAGGGAATAGATAAGATAGAAGCAGGGAGGATGTTTCCACTGGCGGGCGAAACTAGAACTCGGGGGCATTGCCTCAAAATAAAGGGGAGCAGATTTAGGACTGAGTTGAGGAGGAACTTCTTCACCTAAAGGGTTGTGAATCTGTGGAATTCCCTGCCCAGTCAAGCAGTTGAGGCTTCCTCATTGAATCTTTTTAAGGCAAAGATAGATTTTTGAACAGTAAGGAATTAAAGGTTATGGTGAGTGGGTGGGTAAGTGAAGCTGAGTCCACAAAAAGATCACCCATGGTCTCAAAAGGCCAGATGGCCTACTCCTGCTCCTATTTCTTATGTTCTCTTCTTTCATTGCTGGGATTCAGGTTCATATCCTGGCCACGCTTTTTCCATGGGAATTAGAGCATTGTTAGACCAACATTTGTTACTCATCTCTAGGTGTCCTCTGGCAATCTCTTTCTTTGCTATTAGGGTGAGAATTTCAGCATTTTTGATCCAGCGATGGTAGTGTGATTTCGGGGAGGACTGGGGTGGGGAGGAGGGAAGGTGTCCAAATACATGGTGGTTCTCCTGTGCACCTAGTGCCCTTGTCCTAGGCAGTAGGGGTCACAGGTTTGGAAGGTGCTGATGATGGAGGCTTCATGCAGATGGTACCTGCTACTGCTGCAGTGTGCTTTTGGTGGAGTGAGTGAGTGTTGAAGGCTTGTGCAAGGGGTGTCAACCAAGTTGGCTGCTTTGTCCTGGATGGCGTTTGTGAGTGTACTTGGAGTTACAGCCACTGAGGCAAAGTGGAGAGTACTCCATCATACACCTGACTTGTGCTTTGTGGCCAGGCTCTGGGGAAGGTGGGTTATTCCCAGCAGATTACCCAAGCCTTAACCTGCCCTTTCAGTCCTTACGTGGCTGATCTAGTCAAGTCTTTCATCAATGTTAATGCGCAGGATATTGTTAGCAGTAAATTCCATGATGATAATGCCTTTGAATGTTAAGAGAAAGTGGGCGCACCCTCCCTGGAGATAGAGTCATTTTCTGTCTGACCCAATTGTCTGATATGAATATCGCTTGCCACAGATCAACCCATTCCTGCACAGGATTGATGTGAAAACCTTGTATCTGCTATCCATGCAAAATACATTTGACATCTCAATCCAGCTTCTAGTGCACAGACCAACAGAAAAAAAACTAGATTTTGATCTCTATCTCAATTAGGAACCCTGCAGAACTGCTGTCATGGGAGATGTCACAGTGCTCTGAGATAGGGGATGAATTTTACTGCTAAGGGGTTGGACACTGTATGTGCTCTCATTATTTCTGATCTAAGAGAGCTCAAAACTGATAATGAAGTAGTGATTTTACCCTCATAGGGTTCCACATACTTCCATTTTAAACAGTGGGCATGCATAACCACCTAAAGTGCTCCTTGAAATTTGCACATGGAGAATTGGATGAGGCATCAGGCCTCATCAGGCCTCTTCATACTTCTGGGAGGAAACCAATGGTTTTCCCATGAAGTGAAAATTAAATTATTGGACTGTAGGAAATAGGAGTGAGACATTTGTCCCCTTGAGCCTGCTTCATCGTACACCCAGACCTTGTCTGAACTTCTGCCTCAATGCCACTATCCTGCACTATCACCTCACCTCATGATATCCATTGATCCCAGTCTTTAACATGCTCAATGACTGAACCTCTACAGCCCTCCCTGGGAGATGGTTTCAATAGTTTACTACAGTTTGAGTGCAGAATTTACTCCTCATCACAGTCCTAAATGGCCCCCTCCTTATTCCAAGACTTAATTTCTAGACAAACCCTGTCCAATGCCCACCCCACACCCTTCCCCAGGAAACATCTGTACATACACTGCCAAGCCCATGTTTCACTGAGATCATCTCTGGCTCTTCTAAACACCAATGAATGAAAGGCCTATCTCTTCAATCTTTCCTTAGGAAAATCATATCATTCCAGAGATCAATCTGGTGAACCTGAGATAAGGAGAATAAAAATGTACACAATACTCCTGGGGCAGTCTCACCAAGGCTCCATACAATTGCAGCAAGACTTTTGTACTGTTGTATTTATATCCTCTTGCAGTAAAGTTCGACAAAGTACTTGACTTCTGAATTGTTTGCTGCACTTGCATGTTAGTTTTCAGTGACTTATAAACATGGACATCCAAATCTATGCATCTCAGTACATGTCAACAATAAATCAAATCAAATTAAATCAGTCTGGATATCAATACTTCTCAATTTCTTACCACTTAAGAAAAAAATCTACGGTTTGCTTTTTTCTCCAAAGTGGATTACATTATATTTTTCCACATTATATGCTCCATTGGTCATGTTCTTGCTTATTAACTCAGTCTTAAAGCCTCCTTGCATTCTCCTACTTAGTTTCCTGTCATCAACAAATTTAATATTAGAATTGGTTCCCATATTTCAATTATTGACATAGCTTGAGTGTACCAGTGATCAAAGCACTGTCCTTGCAGTATCCCACCAGTCCTAGCCTGCTAACCCCAAACAGACACATTTATAACCTCAAATAGACACATTTACTCTGACTCTGTTATCTATCCATTAACAAATTCTCAATCCATGCAAGTCTATTACCCCAATCCTATCTGCTCTAATATTACTTACCAATCTCCTGTTTGCGATCTTATCAAAAGACTTCTAGAAATCCAAATACATTACATCCACTGCTTCCCTCTTATCTTTTCTGCTAGATACATCTTCAAACAACTCTGGGTTTGTCAAACATGATTTCCTTTTCATAAATCTATGCTGCCTCTGTTTGTTCCTACAATTAATTTCTAAGAGTCCAGTTATTACGTCCTTTATAATGGACTCCAGCATTTTCCCTGCTACAGATGTTAGGCTACTAGCACTATGGTCTCCATTTTCTTACTCCCCCCTTGCGTAAATAGAGGGTTATATTTGTATAGTGTGGTCTCTCAGTTCGGTGTAGCAGTATGTTGCTGTGGGTCCTGCCCGGGCATGTTCCAAAGGCAGAGGAAGGAGATCGGGGAGGCAGCGGCTTCAGCAGCAGCAATGATGGCATTGCAGCCCACTGTGGTCAGGGAGGCCCCCTGGTATCTGTGGTGGTGGCATCGAGAACAGGCAGCTGAGGTCTCCCAGACAACGAGCTAAGCAGTGGACTCATCAAAGACTGTTGAACTTTCAACTTATTCCTTTATTTTTCTATTTCATATTAAAAAGGACTTCAGTGATAACTATTACCTTATTTCCTTATTTTTCCACTTAGCCTCTGAAGGTAATGCTTAATTTCTTTAACTTTGTTTATTTTACTACTTTGTACCTAAGTTTTTGTACCTCAGTACCTTTGTACATAAGATGGTGCCATGTATGGCAACATTATACATTTTTCATTGTACTCTTGTACTTGAGAACATATGACAATAAAATCTAAATTGATAAGACCACAGGAAGCAGATCTGGGACTAGACGCAGGGATCTTCTGGGCCTCTTATGAAAAGCTTAGGTCCTCACTGTGTTGGGTACCTTGCTCCTGTGAGACCCTGCCCCAAATTCATTGGCTAATGTGTTGATCCCAGCCAGTGACTTGCCACTGAGAATCCCATTCCTAGATGTCAGCGTGCCTCTCTTAGCTGACTGCTGACTGGAAACACCTAGTGAAGATCCAGGAGTTAAAATTGCCCAGGTGTCGGGTTTCTGAGGTAGACACCCTTTGAGGTCACTTTGTTCCATTCTCCTTCAACCCGCTCTTCATTAAAACTGGCACCTGAGTATCCATAATAGTCAGGAATCCTTTCCCTAAAATTAACATCCCTCAGCTCTGTAGGTATAATTTCACCAAAACATACATGGCCCACTAATTCAATTTTGAGAACTGAGGAATTTTTGGATATCAACATATGTTATAATTAAATACAGTTTAGAAATATACATATGAATATTTATTTCAGCATCTTTAGACCATTAAGCCAAACATGCCTATCTATAAATTGATCTTTAATCCACAAAACTGTTTTTCAGCATATCACTTAAACCCTTCTTAAACTATAAATACATACTTGACATTTAGATCCATTTATTCTGTTAGCGTCAATAGTCTTCCATTGTAACTTATTCTACAGGTCTATATTTTTGTCCTCCCTACATAGTCCAAATTTGCTAACTTGTAACGTGCTCTAAGTATTTTAACACTGCCACAGTGAAACATTTGCTTCAATCAATTTTTGCCTCTTTCCTTTATAGTCTTGATACAGTCAGCCAGGTCGCTCCAAATTCGCTTCTTCAAAGAAACCATAACTAACATTTTAAACCTTTGCTCTTTAGTGAAATTCTTTTTACTCTCAATCATCTGTACTGTCCTTCATTGTGCCCTTCAAGGGGAGTAAAATCTTCCCAAAATTAGAACCACACTTTGATTGAAGTGTGGACAATATCTCATATGTATAAGATGATGTATTTTATGAGAATGGGATGAATGTTACTTCACCAGACCTATTATCACTTAGATAGCTTATTAAATTGTTTCCCTGCAAAATCTCACAGGGTGGAATGTGAATTTCGTGAGTAGAAAATGCATTTACCTATTGGAGGGGGTGGAGAATATAGCCAGCACAATAGTGTGCCCGTCAATCCGAATGGTGTCTGTCACAGCCTGAAGGACGTTGAAGTAGAAGTGGGAGTCTCCTGGCACTGAGCAGTTCAAGCGCGCCTTCAGGAAGGATGTCCACTGCTTCTCAAGCACCCGCTGGGAACCACCCATGTCATTCTTACAGACGCGAGCAACTCTGGAGAGAACGACCTGCACATCAGAAAGAGAAACTTTGGTGAAATTTTCTTCTTCAAATGAAGGTGATCTTTTGAGGCTGTTAATTGTCCAATTTTCTCCCTCGCTCTCCTGAAGGCACTTATTCATATTGGGCTATAGTTCCATTGTACTGGCCACCCTCAGCTAGTTAGTACAAGTGGCAAAAACAGAAGGTGCTGGAAAAGCTCAGCAGTTCTGGCAGCATCTGTGAAGAAAAAAATCAGAGTTAACGTTTCAGGTCTGGTTGACCCTTCCTCAGAACCTTCTGAGTTCTGAGCAACTTCTGTTTTTGTTCCTGATTTACAGCATCCGCAGTTCTTTTGGTTTTTATTTCATACAAGTGGCAGTTTGGCATGTGAGTCTAAATGATGAGCATCAGTGGCGACATTGCTATAGTGGGCATCACAGGCAATTCTGATATTCTCCTCACTTTGATGGTGGTATTAATGAAATGTAATCAGGAGCAACAATCCCAGTTGAAATGCTGAGGCCAACCATAGGACCCAAGCATCACTATGGCTGAGCACAGCTAATTTACCACAGACTGAGGTCACCTTCTTTGTCCATATGGATGAGTTCCTACATGGCATGCTCTATTATTTATACAAGCCTCCTTTCCACACTTAATGCAAGCTGTCGTCAGCCCTTTCACATACTTAACATACATTTCAGTAGTAGAGGCCAGTGCAACTAATAATTAGACAAGTTACATGTAGAGTAACTGATGAGCGTACAAAAATCATTTTCAACAAGGCACATGAAAAGTAAAGTTGAATTATATGTGGCAGTTATATGAGTTAGGATCAGAATTAGGCTCTAGTGACAACCAACAAAGGCAATTAAAGTCAAGACAATTTATTTCTTTAAACATTGGATTGAATACATGATTGGAACAGAGGGTGGAAATGGTAGGGAAGGCCTGTTAGCAATTGATGGAGAAGAGATCTGATTTGTGGAAGAAAAAGAGTAATGGACGCATGATGAAGAACGATGCTGTGGGAAGGGTTTAAATGATTGGGGTAAAGCCAATGATAGGGTAGATTGATTCAGGGCTTCAGAGGGTGAGTGTGTAATGATTTCAGGTGCCAAACCTTACAATCTGAGTTCTCCTACAGCTCCTTCATGACATTTCTCAGGCCAACCCTCTCTTTATAGTCACTTCATATCTCCTCCTTCTTGACCTGCCACATTCCCATGCCTTATGACCTATGACTCACATTCAGCTTCTATAAATGATGTGCTTCCCTCCTCCGCATATTAGACACATATGTTTCTGCTTTTGCTTTTTGCAGAAAGGAGAACAGAATTTGGTTAATGCAGTCCCTGGAGTGGAGAACTGGGGGCGATCTTCTGACAGTTATCTTGCTAATTGTTGACAATGCACACTTCCCTGATACAATACATCATGAAGCTGCAAATGACTGCAGCAGCCTGCAGTTAAACGCTGAGCTTCTGTGGTAATGCTGCTCAGACATGCCAAGAGAGTAAATCCTCCGAAGTGGGCAAATTGCATTCTTGTAGCTGTAACATTGGGGTCCATCCAATCTTCACCAAATAGGGGCACATGGCCGAGAAGACTGATGCTCTGGCATTGCTTTTGCTGCTGTTGGAACAGTTGGCACTGCTGTGCCCTCTTTCCTTAATCCCCCCTAGATTTACAGAGCAGGAGTATGCAGAAAATTCAGCAACAGACAGGTGACAGGCTAGACAGGTCACGTGCCTTCTCAAAAGCTGGAATCATCCGTCAAGCAGTAAAAACACTCCCTGAGAAAATGTGTTTTGAACTGTTTTCTCTCACCTGGTTGTGTTGGAAGCTCCTCAGTATAACCTCATTTTATTATGATTTGCTTTACAGCTTGTCAGTTTCCTTGAAAAGGCTCTTTTTGCTATGCAGCCACATTGGTAAATCTCAAAAGTTGGTGACCCTTCAGAAAATAACCTCCACGGCTGAGAAAACGAGAATTTGGTGCTAAATATCATCAGCTGTAATTTCTCAATAGCCCCATCCACTTCTAAATGACCAACTCATCAGCCCCATGGGGATCTCCATTTTCCTTCAGTTTCCCCCCACCTGCCACAGGTAATTATTGACTATATGTGTCTCTCTTATGCAATGGTTTTGCAAAGCTACAAATGACAGCGGCAACCTCCCAGACCTTCTGGGACACTGGATATGCCAAGAGAGTTAATCATCTGCTCATCCTCAGTGGGGGTATTGGGGGTATTGCATTCTTCTAGCTCAAGCATGGTCTCCATACCATTTTCACTGTACAGGCATGTGGCTAGGAAGACTGTTGCTACTGGCATTGTTGTTGCTGCTGCAGCAACAGTTGGCACTGCTCTGCCTATAGATAACACAGGAAAGAGGGTAGGATTGTGACCAATGTGGTTTTCCATAGTTGCTCAATGCTGTTTGTCTGACCCCAATCTGACCTCCGCAAGTTTATGAAAATGCCCGTCCTCTCCCATATTTCTGAACCCAGCTGAATTAAAAGGGAGGACTCACATTAGAGAGAGGATAATGTAGAAACTGAATTGTCAGATCCACCAAACACACTGTGATTGCAAGTCTGAATGATGTAAACATGAAACAATCAAAATACTGACCAGACTAGATCAGTTGTGTGCAGCAGACCTTTTAAGCAAATTACATGGGGATAAGCTGTTGATCTGGAGTTGGACAATTGGAAATTTTAGTTAGAAGTGAGATGCCAGCTATTAGGTAAAACATAATGATATTTAATTATGCAGTATGGGGTCATGTAACTCATCAGGATGTGCCAACAATATCTGGTGGAAGTTCATAGTTTCAGTTTCTTCGATCTTACCAACGTTCAATCACTTACCTCCAGCAATTCAAACAAATTGGGAGAACCTAAGAATGTTGACTATACTTTGTAGACTTGAAGGAATACACCTGACAGCCAAAATAGTCTGTTCCCATTTCAAACTTTCTTGGTGCTTTACTCTACTCTGGGCTGTACTCGATCCTTGAATAGCAAGCAAAGGAAGAAGGCCCTCTAAGGGGCTGAGATATCATTTCAATTCCCAGATTGAGGAAGAACAAAACACTGTTGCCACACTGGCAATATTTTTCTTAAACTATGCAAGTTTCAATTGGCATACAGCTCAGCAATCACATCTAACCAAAATTCCCACTTACCTTTTCCAGGTAGTTAAATTCCATAGCAATTTCTCGGAAAAAGAAGAAAACATGCCGACCATATTCTACAGCGTGGATAAAGTATGGTTCTGGAAGAAATTTAGGTAGGATTTAGCTGAACGTCTTTCCTTAGCAGTGACATCAAGTAAAACATCATAATAATCACTTATTAACCCATTAGACAGAAAAAATCTAACGGTAAATCGGTCGAACACATTTCAAAGTAATGAATGTTTTACCGCAATTGTATTGACTCAGTTTTTATTATTATTCACTTTAATCATCACAAATTGCACAAACATAATTAGGTGCAGTGAAGATAAGTTACATTAATATCCCCAAGTTTGCATTTATTATGATACTACACTGCTGATTTTTTTTAATATGTATGAGATATTTAAAAGGTAAATATAGATGTTAAAGAACAGAAACTCAGGGCCAGCTAAAAAGAAAGAATGATTTTAAAGAAAAGTATTGCAATCCCGATGGAACTGCCATGAAACTATTAATAGGTCAAAAATTATTATATATATATATCTATACACATATGTTACCCAGTTACACTTATTAAGAACAATGGGATTGGTAAAAACCTGCCTATGAAACTCATAGTCATGAATGAAAGTAATATAGATTATTATGCTCATACTATATGAAATAGTTCTCTGTTACACGTGGATATTTTCCTCTTGAGAGTAACTGACCACTGTGTCAGCAGGCTCTGCTGCTAGTGCTAAACCTTGAAGCTATATATATCTATATATATATATTTTCCAGTACAGTGACATTGATGTGATCAGATGGGATATGCAGATTGATTGAATGGATTTGCCTTTCCCCAGATCAGGCTTGCTGAGCCCCATTCTAACTATTGATCTGGCTGAACATATCTGATTCAGTACAGACCAGGGATCAAAACCTAGTAGGAGCAAATTACTGCAGATGCTGGAATCTGTACTGAAAATGACAAATGCTGGAGATCACAGCGGGTCAGACAGCATCCACGGAGAGAGAGCAAGCTAGATGACTTTTCTCTACTCTGGGCTATACTCGATCCTTGAATGGCAAGCAAAGTAAGAAGGCCCTCAAAGGGGTTGAGATACCATTTCAATTCCCAGACTGAGGAAGGACAAAACACTGTTGCCCATACTGACATATTTTTCTTAAACTATACAATTTTTAATTGGCATACAGCTCAGCAATCACATCTACCCAAAATGACTCTTCATCAGAGCTGCAGCCTAGTACCTTGTTGGTTTGTAATTCTCAGTGTAACACATTACCCATTGATCCATTGAGGTGGCTAACTTTTCTGCAATGATTATTGGATAATGTGGCCAAAATATTAGTTTGATGAGAGAAGCAATAAATATTCAATATATGGAAATTTGTAATGATCTACTATAATTTAGGAAGGTACTCCAAGGCAAAGTGCAGTTACAGCAACACTTTTGGCCTAATACCATTATCAATGTTTATTCCCTGTGTTCCTTGAGGTATGGAAAAAAGAATAAACTTCATTGATCTCTCCAGCTCATCTCGTTAATTTCATATTCCATTTATGACTAGCACAATGCTTCCTGCCAACTTGTGTTGATTTTTTTTTGCTGTCTCTCATCATCTGGCCAGGGCTGTTTCTGTGAACTCTTGCTAGCCCCACAGATCTCATCCCTCTCTGATTCAGAAGTTTTTAGGATTCAAACACCAATCATACACATTATATAGAAATTGGCAGATACTTAGTAATAATTACAAGGCAGGGATATGACTGAGAGTCCAGAAAATGCAAGAAACACATCAGCTTATTTAACTCATGGAGCTTAAAGCCACTTTGTTTTCTCACCCATCTTTCATGAATCCCCTGGGTCCAGTCGAGTCCTAGTTTTGCGGAACAGTCAGCCTTGGCTACATCAACTTAACAGGCAAGTTTTAAGCATGCTCTTAGACTGTGGGAGCTGGATTTTTCAAAGCAGGACATGGCTCCTGGTGTCAGCACCACTCAATATTCAAAGTCCACTTTCTTAGATTGGGCTCAACAGCAATGCGGGATGAGCTGTGAGTTTGTGCTACACAGGAGAAGGCGACCAGTGCCAGGCTGGGATTGTGATTGTGTCACCATGAATTACCCATCACATCCAAGAAAGAGATGTCCCGTCATCAAAGGAGCAGAACAGTCCTGAAGGTTCTCACTGAAACTTAACTTAAGACCTTGAATTGAGCTACGTCCTACACAGGGTGCGTGACTATGGACAGAAAAGGAGCGATGACCACCGCTGCACCCTCCACTAATGAATTATCAAGTAGAACTCAATTGAGCTGCTGCAGCACTCCTAATGTACAAAATAAATATTGGATACTAATTTAAAACAATTTTAATTTGAATGATTTTGTTGGTCAAATGATACATTTGGACTTCATTGTTAAGATTTATCAGTGCCAAAAGAACCAATTGCTTTCCTTGCATTGTTATGATCCGGCACAATTTTTATAAATATTTCCGCTGAATTTTGGCTGTAAGAGCCTGCAATAAATGCAAGAGTTGCCATGTTACAAGATGTTTTACTTATCTTCTCTTTGTTAAGTGCTTTTATGGATAGATGACTTACCTTTGAACCATTTGGAGTCATGTTTGACTGTTCGGAGTGTTGGACTCCCGCCCAAACTTCGATAGATGACAGCATCAATCGCGAGGAAATCGGTGACAGTCCCAGTAAAAAGTTTATTATCTAGTGTCAGGAAATTAGGAACATTTCAGTATTTAATTGAAAAGCACGTGCTATGTCGAATGAGAACATTCAATAATCAATTAAAGTTGGGAGCAATTTTCAAACCTTACACATAGGGAGGGATTAATATTGGAGCAGCAGATTGCCTGGTCATTGTAGAATTCATCTGATTTCCATCCCATTGCCGTGCATGTGGCATGCCTAAGGGGCTCTTCTGGTGCAATGGTTGTGTCCCTACCTCTGAACCAGAAGTCTCAGGTTCAAGTCCCACTTGGTGCAGAGGTATACAATAACATATCTCTGAACTCAGTGATTAGCAAGTAGTATGGAGCACCTGAGGGACTCATGTGGCGCAGTGGTAGAGTCCCTACCTATGAATCAAGAGTCCCAGGTCCAAGGCCTAACCACTCTAGAGGTGTGCGCTAAAACCTCAGACCAGATTGACTAGAAACTGATATGGAGTGCCTGAACAACAGTATATGTAATGTTGCAAGGGTTCAGCATTATCAGCTCCTTTAGACTCTGCTTTCCTTATCATTCCTGAAATCTTAATTTCTAAGTCTCTCTAATCTTTATCACCTTTTGTTGTAAAACGTTTCCCTGGAACAATGTCATCAATTCCTTCGTACTTTTAAGAACATCATTTAAAGAGCCCAGACTTTCTGTCCTTTCCTGATAACCTGGATTCCTACTATTGTATTAGTGTATCTTATTTGCTGTCCTTAAATGGCAGGAGCAAAGCGAGAAGGGCAGATGAAATATCTTACGCGTATATTTGCAATGTTATCTCCAGATTTGATTATTTCAATGATCTTCTAGATAGCTCCCCACCTTCCATAAACTTTAGCTCATTTGAAACTCTTCTGCCTGCATCATATCCCCCTCACTCATCAATTTTGTCTACAAGAGACCGCTCCTTTTCATATTCTAATTTAAATTTTCATCCTCTGTTTAAATTCCTTCATTGTCTCATCCATCCATAACTTTTTAAAGTCCTATTGCATGACAGAAGTTCCAGCACTCTCCACTAGTCTAAATGTGACCTCATGAATTCACCATTCACTTCAGCCCACCAATCCATTCAGTCATGAAATTCTCTGAAATTCTCTCAGAAATTCCAGTTTACATCTTCCTTGCTTTCTTTAAGATCTTCCTTTCAAACCTTTGATCAAGGACATCTTGGAGCAGCAAATTCTCATTGGGGAACGTGAGCAACCAGAGGTCGTTGTACACATTGGTACCAATGATATAGGTTGACAAAGGAATGAGGTCTGCAGAGTGAATATAGGGAGTTAGGCAAGAGGTTAAAAAGCAGGACCTCAAGGGTAACAATCTCTAGATTACTCCCAGTGCCATGTGCTTGAGAGAGTAGAAATAGGATAGGGCAGATGAATGTGTAGCTGAGGAGTTAGGGCAAGGGGTAGGGTTTCAAATTTTTGGATCATTGGGATCTCCTCTGGGGCAGAAGTGACCTGTACAAGAGGGATGGGTTGCACCTGAACTGGAGGGGGACCAATATCCTAGTGGGCAGATTTGCTAGAAGTACTCAGAGGGGTTTAAACTAGTCTGGTAGGGAGTGGGACCAGACTGAGACCAGAGACAACATTGAGCCTGGTACAGAAGTTAAAGACAGTAATTAAATAGTCAAGGCAGGCAACAGCACAGCAGAGAACGAGGGAAGACTGATCAATTAAACTGCATTTATTTCAATTCTAGAGGACTGACAGGTAAGGCAGATGATCTCAGGGTATGGATGGGAACATGGGACTGGGATATCGTAGCTATTACAGAAACATGGCTGATGGAGGGACAGGACCAGCAGCTCAATATTCTGGGATATGGATGCTGTAGGAAGGCTAGAAGGGGAGGCCAGAGAGGAGAGGGTGTGGCATTTTTGATTAGAGAAAACATCATGGCAGTAGTTAGGGAATTTATCTGATGGATTGTCAAGTGAAGCTGAGGGAGGGTCACCAGACCCGAAATGTTAACTTTAATTTTTTGTTCACAGATGCTGCCAGACTTGCTGATCTTTTCCAGAAACTTCTGTTTTTGTCCAGTGAAGCTATATGAGTGGAACTGAGAAATAAGAAGGGAGTGATCACTTTGATGGGATTGTACAATAGGCATCCCAATAGTTAGTAGTAACTTTAGGAGCAAATATGTAGGGTGATCTCAGATAGCGGTAAGAACAATAGAGCTGTACTAGTTGGGGATTTTAATTTTCCAAACATTGACTGGGACTGCCGAACTGTTAAGAGCTTGGATGGAAAGGAATTTGTTAAATGTCTTCAAGAAAACTTTCTCAAATCACTATGTAGATGGTCCTCCTAAAGATGGGGCAAATCTCAACCTCTTCTTGGGAAATAAGGGGGAGCACTTTGGGACCAATGACCATAATTTTATCAGTTTTAAAATAATTATGGAAATGGATAGGCCGGGTCCACAGTTAAAGCTCTAAATTACCAATATCAATTTTGACGGTATTAAACAGGAAATTTCAAAAGTTGCTTTGGGGAGGTTTTTAGCAGCAAAGGGATATCTAACAAGTGGAAAGCTTTCAAAAGAGAAATAATAAAGGTTCAGGGACAGCATGTTCCTGTTAGTGTGAAGGGCAAGGCTGGCAGGAATAGGGAACACTGGATGACTAGAGATATTGAGGCTTTTGTCAAGAAAAAGGCAGAGGCATATATCAAGTATAGACAGCTGGGATCAAATGAATTCTTTGAGGAGTAAAGCGGGTGTAGGAGTACAATTTAGAGGGAAATGAGGAAGGCAAAAACAGAACATGAGATAGCTTTGGCAGATAAGGTTAAGGAGAATCAAAGAGATTCTACAAGTATATTAAGGGCAAATGTGCAACTAGTGAGAGAATAGGGCCCTTTAAAGATCAATATGGCCATCTATATGTGGAACCACAAGGGATGGGTGAGATCCTAAAATGAATATTTTGCGTCTGTAATTACACTGGAGAAAGACATGGAAGCTAGGGAACCCGGGGAAATAAATAGTGATATCTTGAAAGGAGTCCATATGACAGAAGAGGAGGCGCGGAGTCCTAAAACGCATAAAGGTAGATAAATCCCTTGGACCTGATCAAGTGTATCACAGGACACTGTGGGAAGCCAGGGAAGAAATCGTGGGGTCCTCAGCAGAGATATTTGTACCATCGATATCCACAGGTGAGGTGCCAGAAGACTGCAGAAAGGCTGGAAGAAAAAGCCAGGGAACTACAGACCAGCGAGCCTAACGTCAGTGATGGGTAAGTTGTTGGAGGAGATTCTGAGAGACAGGATCTACATGCATTTAGAAAGGCAAGGACTGATTAGGGATAGTCAGCATGGCTTTGTACATGGGAAATTGTGTCTCTCAAACTTGATTGTATTTTTTGAAAAGGTGACCAAGAAGGTAGATGAAGGCAGAGTGGTAGACATTGTGTACATGACATTAGCAGGCCTTCGACAAGTTTCTGCACGGTAGACTCGCTAATAAGGTTCGACCACACGGAATCTAGGGCGCACTAGCCAGTGGATACAAAATTGGCTTGATGGCAGGAAACAAAGGGTGGCAGTAAAGGGTTGTTTTTCAGACTGGAGGCCTGTGACCAGTGGTGTGCTGCAAAGGTCGGTGCTGGGTCCACTGTTGTTCGCATTTTTACAAACGATTTGGATGAGAATATAGGAGGTATGTTTAGTAAGTGTGTAGATGACACCAAAATTGGTGATATAGTGGGAAGTGAAGAAGGTTTCCTAAAAGTACAACAGGATCTTGATTGACTGGGCCAGTGGGTCGAGAATTGGCGGATGGAGTTTAATTTAGATAAATGCAGGTGTTGCATTTTGGTAAGACAGAACAGGACAGGACTTATGCATGAATTGGGATATCATGTTACAGCTGTACAGGACATTGGCAAGGCCACGTTTGGAGTACTACATACAATTCTGGTTGCCCTGCTATAGGGAGGATGTAATTAAACTGGAAAGGGTGCAAAAAAGAGTTACAAGGATGTTACCGAGACTGGAGTGTTTGAATTATAAAGAGAGGCTGAAAGGGCTGTGACTTTTTTCAATGGAATGTAGGAGGCTGAGGGGTGACCTTATAGAGATTTATAAAATCACGAGGGGCATAGATAAGTTGAATGGCCAAGGTCTTTGCCCCAAGGAAGGGGAGTCCAAAACTAGAGGGCATAGGTTTTAGATGAGAAGAGAAAGATTTAAAAGGGACCTGAGGGGTAACTTTTTCACAGAGAGCGGTGAATATATGGAACGAGCTGCCGGAGGTAGTGGTAGAGACGAGTACAATTACAACATTTAAAAGGCATCTGGATGGGTACATGAATAGGAAGGGTTTAGAGGGATATGGGCCAAATGCTGGCAAGTTGTACTGGATCAGTTTAAGATATCTGGTCGGCACAGACAGGTTGGGCCAAAGGTCCTGTTTCTGTCTGCATGACCCTACGACTCTAAGCTTTATTTTAGCCCCCCTAACATTTTTGACTTGCTGGGTTTTTTTTCTGATTTTGCCTCTGTGAAGCAACTTGAGATTTTTTTCGACATCAAACCCATTTGAACCATCACCCCTGTGGATATTGACTTACTCTGCCTCTCAGTCCAATAATGCCTCAAATCATGTTCAAATTGCCTAATTCCCATCTTGCCTATCCTTATTGCAGAAAACTCCCCATACACTGCAGCCTAAGCCCAAGGTCTCTCTGTTCTTTTTGTCTATGACAATGCTTGACAACCTATTGTCTAATTAAGGTATTAAAGCCAACAATAAAGCAATGTGAAACAGAAACATACCCTCACATTCAATGCAATCTAGCCCAATTAAAGCATTTTATTAAATGTAGTTCTTTGTGATTGGTTGACAAATTGATTCAAATAATTAGTTTTAGCTAATAGTGCTAAAGTTTCTACTCTTACCAGCAAAGAGTGCAACATTGGCTTGTTTAGGATCATAAGGGCATCTTGCCATACCGCTGATACTAGGTCCGAGAGATTCGAGCGTATCCATCTGAAATAAATAAGGACCATCAGCTTGTAAGCGAATGAGAAATAGATCACACCAGTGCTCAGCAAACTGGTCAGAGTTGAGTGCAATGATCATATTTCATTTGAAATTGAGAAGAAAGTCAATTACAGTGAAACTTTCTTATAATCAACTCATATTGCCTTTATAATACATTCATGCAACAAAAAAAATCAATTCTAAGGTGGAAAACAAACAGCCATAAATAAGCTATTGTTCCACCAGTCAGTGCAGTATGAGCAACAGATGTATGTTTGAGAGGTTGTAGATGTAGGGATAATACACTATTTGCAGAGGTCAATCTAATTCTATTTTCAGGGACTCTTCTTGGTATTTTCTCAAGAACTACATTTTTAGTTCCATGGGCTTCTTTCCACATGCTAGTGAGGACATGGCTAATGTATTTTCATCACATATGCAGCAAACCAGAAATTTATAACTAGGTCTTTGCTATCTTCTTGCTGCTTTAAGACAGAGAGGATACACAAAATGTTCCTCAGGCACATCAAAGACAACTTTATGAGAGAGTGAGTCAACCCACTGTTGCAAAATAGGTTAACACTGAGATCACTGTTCCACAATTTACTCCAGCAAATCAATCACCCAGCGAATAAACAAAGTAGTCAGGAATCATTTTGAAAAGTTAAAAGGGGACGTCAATTCACTGATTTCCAAAGCAGAGTGAGGCTACATATAATGGTAGGTATTAATGAATATGCAGATATATCTTGAGGTATCAAGGTGTAGAGCTGGATGAACACAGCAGGCCAAACAGCATCAGAGGAGCAGGAAAGCTGATGTTTCGGGTCTAGACCCCTCTTTTCTTTTCTACACCTTGTTATCTCAGATTCTCCAGCATTGGCAGTTCCTACTTTCGTGAGGTATGCTGTGATGTAACTTTGACCTCAGTGGTCATGTAACAGAGCCTCTGCTAGAAGGTTGGAACCAGAACAGTTCTAAGCAGGTATGGCTGTTGCTTTATCTTCATCTATACATAAATACTCATTGAAGAAACAACTGGAGGTCTGGTGTGAAGTTATCTGAACAGACAAACCTACACAAAAAGAACCCACTTATGAAACTTATTCATTCATTCATAAAGACATACATATTTATTCACTCATTGAAACACCCACTGACCCAATCCTCATAGTCTTTCTCATCCCCCCAGAGCCTGTCTGCATGTCTCTCTCTGTGATCCCCTTGAAATCTGAGTCTGCCTGCTGATCTGTCATCTTATTGAAGTCTTTCTCTCTCTCTCTCACACACACACACACACACACACACACACACACTCTCTCTCTCTCTCACACACACACACAATCTCTTTCTCACACACACACACACACACACACACACGCTTGGGGGCTGTGTTTTTTTCTTTCATTCCATTGGAGTCGCTCACTCTTATTTTCTCCTACTCTCTCTCTCTGCCTCTCTCTCTCTCAAACTGCCTGGCAGTCTGTCTGTCTCTCTTTTTCTCTCAACCTGTGGAGTCTCTCTCTCTCACCCCCTCAGAGTCTGCATGTATCTCACTCTTTCTGTAACTCACATTCTAATGAAATGAGTGGACCCTATTAGCAGCAAGCATAGGAGAGAACAGCCTGTGATTGAGGGAACAGTTCCTCACGAAATCTCCCAAATACAGTTGGGGGGGGGGCGGGGGGGAAGGTGACTAACTTCCTTCTCATTGGCTTGCCACCATGATTGAATTTCCAAGGGTGACTTCAGCTACAGCCTTCACTCAATTTGAACCCTGGTTGCTTGCAACACCTCACTACAATTTAAAATCTAATCTCAATCACTGATATATTTATCATTATGCTTACATTGTTTTAGCCAAGTCTTTTAGTTTAGTTCAGTATTGCATTAGTCGCAAATACTTGTGTATATGATAAAAGTTTTGTGTGTGGCGTGTGCCTTTCAGTCTGTCAGAGTTTCCCCAACATTCTCTGATGATAATGTCCTAATTATTACAAAAAGGTGAGTTCAGTGATTCACTGGGAGGAATGCAATGAGAGATTTGCTCATGCATTAAAACGTCTGATGTGAAGGGCTCTTGCTTGTTGGCTGATTAGTTTGTGTTCCTTGTTCTTTATTTAGAAACACAATCTTTTCCCTTCCTTGCATGAAAGACAGATCTTCCATTGCTCAATACAGTTCCAGTGAAATTCAGCTGTAGTCTAGTAACACACCCAAAGTACCAATCGACTTGGTTGAGCATCCAGTGAAGGATTGTGTGTTTAAGAGACCATTGTCCGTGTGTTGAATGAGGTAGCAAAAGACTTCCAGAGATTTATAAAGGTTATATTATAATTTTGCAGATTAGCAAGTTTCCATTTTTTTCCCTCCTGCTCCCTTTTCCTATCCAGAAGCCAATCACCCCACACTGAGGTCCTTTTATTGTTTATCGAGTCATAGAGCTTTATAACATGGAAATGGACTCTTCGGCTCTGTGCCGATCAGATATCTTAAACTGATCCAGTACTACGTGCCAGCATTGGGCCATCTAAACCCATCCTATCCCCTCCTCCCACCTCAAGCTGCACCCCCATTTCCTACCTACTAACCTCATCCCGCCCCCTTGACCTGTCCGTCCTCCCTGGACTGACCTATCCCTCCCTAACTCCCCACCTACACTCACCTTTACTGGCTCCATCCCCACCTCTTTGACCTGTCTGTTTCCTCTTCACCTATCTTCTCCTCTATCCATCTTCTATCCGCCTCCCCCTCTCTCCCTATTTATTTCAGAACCCCCTTCCCCTCCCCCATTTCTGATGAAGGGTCTAGGCCCGAAATGTCAACATTCCTGCTCCTATGATGCTGCTTGGCCTGCTGTGTTCATCCAGCTCTACACCTTGTTATCTCAGATTCTCCAGCATCTGCAGTTTCTACTATCTCTATTCATATACCAATCTAGATGCCTTTTAAATATCGTAATTATACCAGCCTCCGACAGCTCCTCTGAAAATAAACTCGATTTATCATTCACCCAATTAACAAATCACTACAAACACTGGCCACAAGAGTTGTGTAACAAGAAGAAAATTAAAGGGGAGGGAACAAGGGAGGGGATTAAAAAAAATTGATAGCTGAAATGAAGCATCTACAGTGCCAGCCTCTCTCGAAATACCCACCAGGGCAGTGCAGCAATAACAAAAGGGAAGGGAAAGAGGGATGCGATGAAACTAAAATGGAGTTGGAGGAGGAAATAATGCTGAAACACCATGCAGTGCCCACCTCTCTCTGAAAGCTTTGAGGGTATTGGCGAACACTGTGGACTACCTCTCCAAGGACACTGGGCATTAAAGTAGTTGCATAAGAGGGGCACACAGCTGGGAACTCTGACCCTCCCTCCACAGCTTGCTGCCTATTGTTGCCACTTTGGCCATGCCCTGGGGTAGATCTACATTGAGGTCCTCCGACCTGCCTGCCCCTTCCACATTGGGAGCACAAAGTTCAAGACCGTGGGGCTAAAGTACAACCGGAAGAACAAAAATAAGCTTTTTAAATAATTAAACTGGGAATACAATTACTCACAACCAACACGTATGTGTCCACAGACTCCACAGCTCTGCAAACTAAACAGTATTTTTTAAAAAATTAATTAATGGGATGAGGATGTTGCTGGCCAGGCAGCATTTACTGCCCATCTCTAATTGCCCAGAGGGCAGTTCAGTGTCAACCACATTGCTGTTGGTCTGGAGTCATATGTAGACCAGACCTGGTAAGGATGGCAGATTCCTTCCCTAAAGGACATTAGTGAACCAGACATTAGACAATCAACAATGGATTCATAGTCATCATTAGATTCATAATTCCAAATATTTTAATGAATTCAAATTCCACCATCTGATGTGGCAAGATTTGAAGTGGAGTCACCAGAATGTCATCTGGGTCTCTGGATTGACAGTCCAGCAATAATACCACTAGGTCATCCCCTTCCCTCTTGGCTGGGAATCATCTTAATCATGGGTCTACTGTGTACAAAACCCTCTGCCCTTGGTCCCAGTGGGAGGACTCCCATGTAGAGAACCATCGAATGGGAACCCATGTGAGAACCCAGCTGTTTTTATATGACACACCTCTGGAGCAGGTCGGATTTGAACCCGGGCTTCTAGGAGTGAGAGGAGGGACATTACTACTGCATTATAAGAAAATCTCCAGTCTTCTTTGTAATTAAACCATCCACGTCAAATCAGCAGCTTTTTTTTTTAAAGGTGTGCTTGTTTAGATATTCTGTCTTCCTGATCTTTCTGTTCAGTGACGTTATCACACTCTTCCTGAACATCTAGGGCTTGAAAATGTTGTGAACTTCTATTATAAACCAATTATATTTCCTGAATTGAAAGAGATTCCACTAATTTAATTGAAATTGTTTGTCACCGACAACAATCAATTCTTGAGGTTGAAAACAAATTATTGTGGATTGGTGTGACACTCAATCATAAAGCAGTCTAGCTACCAGACTCTGGCTAAGTCTTGGGTTACTTTCTGGAAGACAAGATATAATGTTCGGCTAACAATGCCCCATTGAGGTCCTATCTCAACAAATAAACTTCAGTGAAACAGAAACAAGGTCTGCCAGACAAGATCAGAAATTGTTGGAAAAATTCAGCAGGTCTGACAGCATCTGTGGAGAGAAAACTGAGTTAATGTTTCCAGTCCAGTGACCCTTCCTCAGAACTCCCTGGACTTGAACGTTTAACTCTGTTTTCTCCCTATCGATGCTGCCAGACCTGTTCAAGTTTTTCCAGCAATTTGTTTTTTTTTTGTTTCAGTTCTTCAGTATCCACAGTTCTTTTTTTTTATTTCAGAGGTCTGCCAATGTCCAGTAAGGCAATTCTTGAGAATAATCTCAGAGGCATATGGTAAGTTTTCAAAGAGCCACATATAAATGGATAGTGGCCTACAAACAGTCTACAGACCATATTTCAATGCTCTGATGCAGAGATACAAGGAAACACAACCATTTGTTGTATTCATGTAACAGGCTGGTGCCAATTGAGATTTTATTATATCATGTTTGGTCAAAAAATTGCTATTTTATCCTTCAAAGGACATTTACAAGAGGTAGCAGTTATATGAATATAAATAACAGTCTGCACAAATAAAACATTCCAAGCATATTGTTACTGTAATGGGCTGTCAAACTTCAGGAAACACTGAACATAGATTACAAACCAGAAAAAAAATCAATTTCATTTGATTTCATCACACTTTCGACTATCAAAATGGTACCAAGCCCTCTTATAACTGTTGACTTTATCGAGAGATTAAAATGAGGCAGAGCAAAGAATTACAGCAATTTTTGAAATTCCTGTCAGAAAGGGCTGCTTGTTGTTAAACTGGATTCATACTGAACTGTGTGAAAAATTGAATCAACTCTTCAACAGCTACATTCGTTTTTCCTTAAGATGTGATGCCCACAATGTACATAAGAAATCATAGAATCCTTACAGAGTGGAAGCAGGCCATTGGGCCCATACCAACCCTCTGAATAGCATCCCACCCAGACCCACCCCCTACCGTATCCTATCCCTGCATTTCCCATGGTTAATCTGTCTAGTCTGCCCATCCCTGGACACTGTGGGACAATTTAGTATGGCCAATCCACCTAATCTGCACATTTTTGGTCTGTGGGAGGAAACCCACACAGACAAGGGGAGAATGTACAAACTCCACACAGATAGTTGCTTGAGGGTGGAATCAAACCTGGGTCCCTGGTGCAGTGAGGCAGCAGTGCTAACCACTGAGCCACTGTGCCACGAATGAACAGTGTTCATTCCACAGAAAGATCTTGGGTTATGCTTATGGAATAATAATCAGAAGAATTTTGCATTTCGTGGTGAAATTTCAGCAGCGAGATAGGCCAGGTAAATAACTCTAGTGACAAAGCCGTACCATGGAGTTATTGAACTATTCCCCTCTTGTGTGTGCTCCTGCTATTTCTCAGTGTCAAATCCTTGGTAATGCAGGTGGGAAGTAATATTCATGATGCTGAAAGTTCAATATCCCTTCAGCTGCTACACATGCACTACACACAGACACACACACACAGACACAGACACAGACACACACACATGCAGACACACAGACACACACTCATACACACACAGACATGCACACCCACATGCGCACACACACACTCTCTCCCTCACACACACACACACTCTCACTCTCTCCTACACACACACACACACACATACACACACTCACACACACACACTCACACACACATGCACACGCACACACTCACTCATACAAATATGCACGCACACACACGTGCACACACACTCATACACACGCGCACACACACACACGCACACACTCACACGCACACACTCACACGCACTCACACTCACACATATATACGTCTTTACATCCTAGTGCTGGACAACATCATGAGTAAGGAGTGCAGAGAATATCGGATAAGAAAGTCAGATAAAAGAGCTCTTGATCTTAGACAAACTGTTGATCGAACGGCAGGATCTAGATTTTTCTTAGTGTTAAATAGGTAAGTGTGATTCTTTTCAGGACCGGTTGAATTCTTTTGAGATCATCTTTAATACATTGACATGGTAGACCCAAACACTGTCGACATCCTCTGAGGGAAGGCTATACCAACATGAAAAAGCTAAAACAGACACTATGGTCAAAATGTAGTTTTCCTGCATAAGTGAGATAACAAGCTCAGAAACATAGAGACTCTTCTACTAGATGTAATCCAATAAAGAATGAATGAAACTTTTACTTCAAGCAAAAGAGGCCCTTAAAGGGCATAAATATGGAGGAAGGTGGTCTGAAGTACTTGCTTTCTCTAAGATCATATGCAATGATAATAGAATCCGTAGAGTGTGGAAACAAGCCCTTTAGCCCAACAAGTCTACATCGACCCTCCACACAGCATCACACCGAGACCCATCCCTCTATCCTATTTCCCATGGCTAATGCACCTAATCTACACATCCCTGAACACTAGGGACAACTTAGCACGGCCTGCACATCTCTGGACCACGGAAGGAAACTGCAGCACCCGGTGGAAACCCACACAGACACCGGGAGAACGTGCAAACTCCACACAGATAGTTGTTCGAGGGTGGAATTAAACCCAGGTCCCTGGCACTATGAGGCAGCAGTGCTAACCACTGAGCCACTGTGCTGCCCTGGATATTCAAACCAATACATTTTGTAACTGTACACTGGTAAAATACACTTCCTAACTGCAGCCATTTTGTTTTCACTAAATTGAACATCATCTCAACTTACCATTATCATTCAGAGGTAGTAAGTAAAGTTTCCATAGTTCCAGAGGACGATAGGCTCTTATTAGAGAGAGAGAAAGATAGATAGAGAGAGAGAGAGACAACTAGTGGTGGTTTAACCTGAGGTTTCACCACACCTAAGGTGAGGGGAGAGGTTGAAAAGGAGAGTCCTTCATGATAACCACAACCAGAATTAAATCTACACTGTTGGCATTACATTACAAACTAGCTGTCCAGCCAACTGAACTAACTAACCCCTCTCCATTCACAGCCCTCTACCTGTGGAAGTCATCCTCTATTCATAGTTGGTCATGAAATGAAAGAATAGAAGACTAACATGATAGGTATTTCATTCCTTAAATCCATTCTTATCTTTTGTCCTCTGAAATGTGGTTGTCTTTAATTGAATGACACCCAGAATGCTTTTCATCAGTCTCCCTGCCCCGGCTTATTCTGGAAAATGTCACCACCAAAGATTAAGAAATGATGTTACAATATCCCAGCATGCTAACTACAAATACTAGCCCATCAGTTCAGACTGTCATTGGACAACTTTCAGGAGGAAGGGGTTATGTGAAGAGTATTATGTTACTTGGTAAACATGGGATGCAAGGTCTGGAGAGTTACCTGTCGTAGGCACCAAGGGGAGGCGCAGTAACAGGGATAATGTCAGTGAGATGTTCTGAAAGTATCAGTATGGGTTAGCAGAAGATGTGATGGCATGGTGGTAAGGTCACTGGACTTGAAAAGTAGAAGCCAATGTGAATGCCCTGGAGGAATGGATTTATATCTCCCTATTGTAGCTGGTGAAATTAATAAAAGTTGAAATTGATTAATGTCACTAATGTTGCCATGATAGAATTTCCCTGGAGTTTTTTTCAATCTTCTGCTGTAATTTCAGTGGAAGATCAATGGCAACTTAAGTGTTTCTATCAATGTTCTGTACAAAGTTGGCCTGTGGAAATTCCACCCCTAGTTTTACAAAAGTGAATCAACATGGAAGGGGGAATGAGACTTAGCCCATCTCTTCTGTGCTTAGTCAAGTCAATTAGTGACCCAATACAGTGTGGACCTGGAGGAACACAGCAGGTCAGGCAGAATCAGAGAAAGAAAGCTGACAGTCAGGTTTACACCATTCATCAGTACGGATCTAGTATCTACAATTCTTGCTATCTCCAATTAATGGCTCAACTTTCAACCCGATCCCAATTTTAGAAGAATCCCTACAGTGTGGAATCGGGCTATTTGACCAAACAAGTCCACACCAACTCTCCAAAGAGCATTCTAACCAAACCTACCCCAGACTAGCCTTGAAACCCCACATTTCCCATGGCTAATCCATCTAACCTACAGATTCTTGGACACTTATGGGCAATTTAGCATGATCAATCCACCTGACCTACACATCTTTGGACTGTGGGAGGAAACCCCACAGAGACACAGGGAGAATGTGCAAACTCCACACAGACAGGTGCCCAAGGTCAGAATTGAACCCAGGTCCCCATCACTGGGAGGCAGCAGTACTAACCACTGAGCCACCATACCAGTGCCACACTCCTTAGCTGTCCTGTGCTGTGCTGGCAGTTTGTTGTATATTAGCATTTTATTTATTTTGTTACGCCTCCCTAGCCAAATATTCTACTGAGAGTCACAAAACTCTTGAACGAAAGAACTGAGAGTAGTCAGCAACTCTGGAATCAAAGTGAACAAGACGAAGAGAGAAAGATTGCTTTCATACACTTTTTCATGGATATATCTTTGCTGTGTCAATAATACATCATTGCGTTGACTTTGTGTAAATGTCGAAATATTATGCTGACTGGGTACACTGTAGTGATATTAGTACAATATGATTCCATTATGCCTTCATTATATACGTTGATGCTTTGTTGGAATGTATGCAGCTGCCTTACTCTCTTTTTCTGTCAAAGTCTCTACATACCAAAGAAAATATTTTTTCACCTGTCAAGGTTAAGAATATAATAATATAATAAACATGAAATGAAAGGCAGGCAGAAATAGTTGGGTCACTTCATACAAATGAATTTGGTACTGTCATTTCTATGATGTTCTTTGTTTATGTTTAATATGCAACAGAAAGTTTTCATTGATAAAGGTAGAGAAAAAACACGTTCTCTTCAAGCAAAATATTATTTTAAAAATGTATTTATTTTCAGGTACTGGCATTAGCCTGTTCCAAGATGACTCATTTCATAGTTCTTTCAGCTAAAAGGGAACAAACAAATCTTTGGGTTTGTTTGCTTTGATTCAGAGTTAGTCTTTAGGCAGTCGCTGTTGATTATTTGCCCTGTAAAATCAATGTAGGTTTGAGTTACTGAGAAGATTTCTCTCAATATACGTTGGAACTGATATAATCCCCAATTTCCAATGGGTCAGACTCATGTATTCAATGATCTGGGAGGTGGGTGGGAGAGTTCAAAACTAGGGGGCAGATTTTTTAAGGTGAGAGGAGAAAGATTTAAAAAAGGGCATGAGGGGCAACTTGTTTTTACACAGAGAGTGGTTTGATTGTAGAATACACTGCCAGAGGAAGCGATGTAGGTGGGTTCAGTTTAAAAGACATTTGGATAAGTACATGATTAGGAAGGGAGGGACAGGGACCAATCGCAAGTGGATGGGAACAGTTTAGTTTGGGATAATAGTTGGCGTGGACAAGTTGGACCAAAAGGTCTGTTTCCATGCTGTATGACTGTATGAGTCTATGAAGAGGTATTGAATGGAATTCAGATATGCTGGATCCTAGCCTATGAGCAGCCAATGAGAATTGCTTGGAACAAGACCTTCACTTGTCCCTCCCAAAGTCCCCAATGTCAGAGGAAGCGAAGCTGGAGACGGGAAGAGAATTTTCATGCCAGGAATGCCCTCAGCCCTGGTATCTCTAATGCACAGTGACCTGGTTACCAGCAGCAAGTCAAGGTTCAGATCTTTTGAACAGCAGAAATGATACCCACCTGAGTATCTAGACCAGGTGGAATTGGTATTCTTTTCAGTTCAGGAGGCAACTGGAAAAAAATGTTGACTGGTGCCTGAGTTGCCAGTTCTTTCTCTGCCTGTCAGAGGCATTTTCTACGTTTCCTCTTGTTTGATAAATGTCCATGATGCAGTTCTAACAGGGGCCCATGGCCAGAGGCAGCTGGTGTGATCCACTCTGGCTCTGGATACCATGGCAGGATCAACATTGGAAGTTACTGGAACCCATTCCACTGCACTCCCTCCAGCACCACAGCAATGAGGATCCTCAGTGATGTGTTCTGTCTCCAAGTGACGTGTGAATATCTACTGAATTGGACTGTGTACATATTTGTCACTCTGAATATGCCTCTTTCTCTTCATTTCATCCCCACTGACAAAATCAGGATGATTCACACTGTCACATCCTCAAGCATATTCATTTGTCAGATTTCAGCATGCTGGAACTCCTTACCTCTTGCATTCATCCTGTAACCTTATGGATTTATAAAATCTAAATTAAACAAGATATCCTGATTTTTCTCAACTGCTGTGCTTCTCTTTTCTGCAAGGTGGGACCAGTCCTTCCCCTAGAAATCAAAATAATTGGAAAGCCTGGCTGCTGAAAAAAAAATCAGGTCTGTGCTCCAGACAACATATTCTGTGAATAGCCAGTAGCCAATTAAGGTAAGTTATAGGCCAACTGCGGCCAATTGAAAAATGTTCTCCCATCTCACTCTAATCCTTTCCCAATTACTTGAAACTTATGTCCTTTGATTATTGACTTTTATGCTAAGGGTATCTACCCAGGTACCTAATATACCTCAATTAAATTTCCCATCAGCCTCCTTGCTCACCTGTCCAATTTTTCTTTAGAGCTAAAAATTCTCCATTCATTGCAGCTTCCTCATAAATCTCCTTTGTGAAGCACTGCATTCCGATGATATAGAAACCAGTTGTGTACGTGGTCACCATTGGCAACTACTACTTGCCAATGAAGATGATTGTCAACCTAGGAAATTCTTTGTCACTGGTCATTAGTTTTGTGGGTCTCTGTGTGGCTGATGAGCTTAATCCCAGAGCTATATCCCCAAGCAGATGTTTAATGGTGTTTTCAGGAATTGGTCCTTTGCGTCGAGATCACAGGTGTTCGTTTCTCCAAATCCTTTTCCATACTTCCTCTTGCCAACGGGTCTTCTCAAAGCATTGCGTCCCTTCACACAGGAGCTTCCTACAAGTCATTTTTTTCTGAACAAGGGGTCTGCCATGCATTGACATTTATGTTGCATTTCTTGAGGGAAGCCTTCAGGGAGTCTTTGAAACGCTTCCTTTGTCCTCCTCATGTTTGAGAGCCTCCCTTCAGCTGGGTGAAGAAGATTTTGCTTTGGCAGTCAGAACGCAGGCATCGTAAGCATGTGGCTGGGCCAGTAGAGTTGGTTTTGGCTTCTGTGCTGGTGCTATTGGCTGCTTCAAGAACGCTGATGTTAGTATGCCTGTCCTCCTAGCTGATGTGGAGAAACTATCGCAGACAACATTGATGGTACTTCTCAAGAGCCGTGAGGTGGCATCTATATGTAGACTATGTTTTGGAGCCATATAGAAGAGACGGAAAGCTGACTGCCTTTTCCACAAAGATCTTGGTATCAGCACAGATGTCACAGTTATTGAAGACTCTTATACTCAGGCGTCTGAAGGCAGATTGCAGGCAATGTTGAATCTCCACATTAATGTCAGCCTGAGATGAGAGGTAGCTTCTCAGGTTGGGAAAGGTTCCAATTTTGGGACAATTTCTGCCTTGATCTTAATGGAGAGATAGTTCAGCACTTGACCTGGGACAAGTCGATAATAGATCTAGCTATGGCCTATCTAGTGTTTCATACAGTTCGAGTATAACTTCTTACTCTTATATTCTAGGCTTTTGATAATAAAATATTCTGTATTTTGTATGGGGGACATATTCCGTATGGGGGAAATGTTCCAGGTTTTTATGAACTTTTATTTGAATAAGTGCACCAAGACTGACTCTCGTCTTAACTCTGTTATACCCCTGGTCCTGGGTTTCCTCACAAGAGGAAACAATTTTTCTCTACCTATGAATCCCTTAATCACCTTGAACGCCTCAATACCCTTAAAGGAATTAATCTCTCAGGCGTAGAATGAAACATCAATATCAATTTGCATTTACATAACAGTTTTAACATAAAAGAGCCCAACTTTCTTCGCAGCACCATTACTGCACAAAGTTTGACGCTGAGCCAAAGAAGGAGATAATAGGGCAGATGAAGAAGAAAGCTTGGTTGAAGAGGCAAGTTTTAAAGAGTGTCTTAAAGAACGTGAGATAGGTTATGAATTCTGGAACTTAGACAGCTGAAATCACAGCTGCCAATGATGGACAAAATAGGGGATGCACAGAGATCACAAGTGAAGGAGTGCTGAATTCTCAAATGGTTTTAGGACTATGAAAGGCCATAGAGCTGAAAATGAGGATAAGAGTTTTAAAAGTGAGGAATTTGAAAGTGATTAACCATGACCAACATAGGTCTGGGATAATGGATGAACAGGATTTGTCACAAGTTAGGATATGGGCAAAAAAAGTTTGTATGAATTGGAGTTTACGCAGGATGATAAATGAAAGACTGGCTAGGAGTGCATTGGAGAAGTTGGGTCTAGTGGTTTCATCAACAGGTAATTTGGGAAAGGCACAATTAGGCAGTGTTGAGGAGATGGAAATCTGTGCTTCTGGTGATGGAACAGTTGTGTGACTGGAAGGTCATTGAGATTAAAGGTCAAAATGACTTCAAGCTTGGGAACTGTGTGCTTCGGTCTGAGATAGTTGCCAAGGAGAGGGATGGAATCAGCAACTAGGTAACAGAATTTGTAGTGTGGATCAAAGACTATGGTTTCGTTTTCCCCAGTATCTAATTGGAGGAAATGTCTACTTATCCAATAATGATGGGCAAGTGCTGCAACAATTTGGAGACAGTGGAGTGACTGACAGAAAGGTGATCAGGTGGAGCTGGCTATCATCAATGTGCATGTGGAACCCAATATTATATTTTCAGAATTGTCAATGAGGGTGGCAGTAGGACGAAACACAGGAGGAGACTAAAGATAGTTCCTTGGAGATCACTAGAGGTGATGGTGTTGGAGCAGGAAGAGGAACTATCACAGATGATTCTCTGATGAGAATTAAAGTGCTCTCGAAAATGTTACACTGTTCAGCGAGGTATCTCTACCCTATTGTAAAATTTATAACTGGTGCCCTTAAATATTGAGAGCTGGAAGGCGGAAATTTATTGAAGTTTGCACATTTGTGTTGAATTTATCCTTAACAAGCCCTTAACATGCTAAATAAATGTTATTATTGGGTATCCCTCAACATGTGTTAAACTAATGTCAGCAGGCGTTTTGGGAGCTTAGACAAAGATGTACAAAACGCCATGTTACAATTTACGTACCAGGGCCTTGAAATGATCCTGTGGGATAACAGCATACGAATGCTTAATGTGCACAATTGAATTTCCACTTTCTATGATTTTACTGCAGCTGGTAGCCCATTCATGTGAAATAGGTCGAAATAGCAGAGAAAAGAATTTCAGTCAAACAAATTAAATGTCTGCAGGTTGGTGTCTCGTGATGTGATCCTTGGGCTCATATTACGAAACTTTAAATGTTCTTTAGTGTGTGTTAGATGTAATGCACTGAATATCTGCAGTCTCTTAGAGTTAGAAAGGAAGTGAAATGGAGAAAATTGAACCTGATGGAGCATGGTCTCCTGAAATCAAACTTTCCATGAATGCTATGTGGATTGACCCATGGAGGACTCCACAAGAACTGAATATGTTGCATACCAAGACACCTGACAAAACTCTGGTAATAGAAATTGATAGCAGTGCAATTGTCTCGATGAGGCTAGGAAAGAATATGATCTCCAAAGATAAAGCTACAGCTTATTAAATATATACTGAAAGGATGTGCTTCTGGAACAATAGATCTGATTGGAAAAGCTCAGCTAAGTGAAGGTCAGTTCTTTTCCTTGGGTTATGACACTAAAAAAATGATGAGTATTCATTGTCTGGAAAAGATTACAGTTACATCTTGATTGTTAATGATAATCAATATTGCTGTGGCATGATCTTTTCCACAGCCTTATTAAATGCAGCAAGCTTGTGAGAGACAGCTTGTCTCACTAGTGCCGAATGCCTGTGGTTTGATAGGATCTCTACAGGGCAGAAGCCGGCCATTTGACCCATTGGCAAATCCAACTAACCTATACATCCCTGGACACTATGGCCAAGCCACCAACCCTGCAACTGTGAGAGGAAGCCCACACAGACACCAGGAATCATGCAAACTCCACACAGACAGTTGCCTGAGAGCAGGATCGAACCTGTGAGGCAGCAGTACAAACCACTGAGCCACCCTGGCACACCTGAAGTTTGTGGGAACGGAACTTAGCTTTGTCATGATACCTACCATGATCAACTAGGTAACCGATAGTGTCAAACTGTGTGTATAAATAATGCTTACAGCTTGAAACATGGCCTAGAAGGAATCAGAACATTGGAGGGCATGGGGAACACTGGTGAAGGATATAAATAGCTGCCTTGGGAACAATAGAGGATAATGATACTTTATTAAAAATCTTGTGCAATGATGGTCATACAGAAAACTCTTTCCTTAATAGAGAGCTCTCCTTCTATTTTTAACCGTATTCCCTGAAGGGCCAAGTGAGCCAATCAGCTGTTCTCTATATGGCACTGAAAACATATTTGGAGCATCAAGGTGGTATGCTAGCTGAGTGGTTAGCACTGCTACCTCACAGCACTGTGGCCCTGGGTTTGATTCCAGCCTCAGGCAACTGTCTATGTGGAATTTGCACATTCTCCCTGTGTCTGTACAGGTTTCCTCTGGGAGTTCCAGTCTCCCTCAACAGCCCAAAGATGTGCAGGTTAGGTGGGTCGGTCATGCTAAATTGCCTGCAGTGTCCAGGGTTGTGCAGACAAGGTGGATCAACAATGGGAAATGCAGGGTTATGGGGTGGGATGTTCTTTGGAGGGTCAATGTGCCAAATGGCCTGCTTCCACACTGTAGGAATTCTATTCATCTCTCACACTCCTGGATAAGGCAAAAAAAATTTGTGAACAGGTGATCCTTGATCATGCTCTGTGCCTCCTCATCATTTTGCCCTTTGCTGAGATCCAGATCTTTACTTTCTTAATATGTGACGACCCCAGCACTGGCTTATCTCCCTTTCTCTTACAATGTGCAGGCTTCAAAGATCAGACTGGGCACACCTACAGGACTATATTTTTCAATTTGACTCTTCTTCTCAACCCTGTTGGATGGTCCTCCCTTTTGATTTCACAGAAGAAAATCAAATCCTTATTTCACACAGAGCCAATATAGAATTAGGGTTAACTATTTTTGAAGAAGCGACAAGGCTGAAATCATATTCCCATCGGATCACAGTGCTATCTGCAGGCTACATCTTAATCAACACATTTGTTACATGTCATAAAGTCACTGGCTGTTTGGTGAAAAAACTGCAATCTAATCAGCTGGATTTCTTTGTGATACAACCCAAGTTGGAGGCCAAGGTAATAAAATTCATCCACCTTCTTCAAATAGCACTGAACCTTCCTTTGAAATCATTGAGTTGTCTAGCGGACTGGGGATAGGAATGGGGATGTGTTGTCTTTCGTGACAAGAAGAATTTGTTCCTACAAATCACAATTACTTTTAAATGAGTTGCAGATAGAAAAATGGATACCTGGCTATGATTACAAGGCTGTAATCTAATCAAAGGAGTTCAGACGTAGTAATAAACTAGGAGATCAAAGCTCAAGTGATTTACAATTGTCATCTCAATTTCACAGTAAACACAGGATTACTCCCTGGTAACTGTGATTATTTATAATGCATATTGTTTCAATTTTATGTGAGGATATTTATCGGTTTTAAGGCATCAGATTTTGAGCTGCCGGAGGTTGTTGGTACCAGTAGGAGCAATTACTGTGCTTTATTCTCATGCAGTATTCTCATGGTCAGTGCATTGAGTATAGGAGTTGGGAGGTCATGCTGTGGCTGTACAGGACATAGGTAAGGCCCCTTTTAGAATACTGCATTCAGTTCTGGTCTCCCTGCTATAGGAAAGATGCCGTAAAACTTGAGAGGATGCAGAAAAGATTGACAAGGACGTTGCCAGGGTTGGAGGGTTTGAACTATAGGGAGAGGCTGAATAGGCTGGGGCTATTTTTCCTGGAACATCAGAGGCTGAGGGGTGACCTTATAGAAGTTTATACAATCATGAGGGAGATGGAGAAAGCGAATAGTCAAGGCCTTTTCCCCAGGGTAGGGGAGTCCAAAACTAGAGGACATAGGGTTAAGGTGAGAGGGGGAAAGATTTAAAAGGGACATAAGCAGCAACTTTTTCATACAGAGGGTGGTGCGTGTACAGAATGAGCTGCCAGAGGAAGTGATGGAGGCCAGTACAATTACAACATTTAAAAGGCATCTGGATGAGTTTATGAATAGAAGGGTTTAAATGGAAATGGGCTAAATGTTGCCAAATAGGACTAGATTAACTTAGAATGTTTGGTCAGCACTGTGCTGCACATCTCTACGACTCTATGACTCTACGAGGTAAGGAATGACTTTTGTCCAATGTTAAGTCCCACCACAGGCTAACGGGAGCTGTCCCCACATTGGTGAGATGTGGGACCTGGGCTTGAATTTGCTGGCATGTGCCAATCACAGGCCGTGGTTGGGACTGTCATCCAAATGAGGATGACAACCCACCTCTTGGAGCTGCCAGCCCAATCAGGAGGCCAGTAGCTTGGCACTGTCACCGGTAGCCATGGCCACGGCTGTGGTGCAAGAGGAAGGAGCAGGTGCTTCCACAGTGAGGAGTGCTTGAAGACCAGGTAATTTCCTTCCAACAGGTCAGGGTCACATAGGCAGGCCCAGTGACTGGGGTCATATTCCAGTAAGGGGAGCTACCAGCTTGGCAAGGGCGATATTTTGTCTGCCGTGAAAAGGTCATCAAAAAGCTACCACGTCAGGAAAATGGTTTGGGGACATCAGGGTTTACCTGTTGGGTCTTCTCAGCAGCAAAAGGCCTTCCTGGGCATCATGAAATCCTGGCACTGCTTGGGAGTGGTCCATCGACTGATATCCAGGATGCCTGCACTGACATATGAGGAAAGATTGGATCGACTGGGGTTGTACTCACGGAAATTTAGAAGAATGAAGGGGGTTCTTACAGAAACATATAAAATCCTGATGGGACTGGACAGGCTAGATGTGGTAAGAATGTTCCCGATGTTGGGGAAGTCAAGAACTAGGGGTCACAGTTTAAGAATGAGGGGTAAGACATTCAGGGCTGAGATGAAGAAGAATATCTTCACTCAGAGAATTGTGAACCTGTGGAATTCTCTCCCACCAAAAGCTGTTGAGCCAGTTCATTAGATATATTAAAGAGAGAGCTGGATGTGGCCCTTGCAGCTAAAAGGGTCAAGGCATATGAAGAGAAAGCAGGAGTGGGATACTGAGATTGCATGATCAGCCATGATGGTGCAGGCTTGAAGGGCCTACTCCTGCACGTATTTTCTTTGTTCCTATGTTTCTATAACTGACTGGCTGATTTTGTCACCGGGCAAATGGCCACAGGGTTGCTAGCACTTGTAATACGTAATGGAGGTGGATGGATGTCCAAATATGCTCCCAATATTACAGAAACCCTTATCTCCCTGTCTCTCATCATGGGGTTTGTAAAATTCAATCTATGAAGCAGATCACAGTATACACACACACACACACACACACACACACATACACATACACACACACACACACACACACACACACACACGTTTTGGACCACAGTTGGCTTTAGCACTCTCAAAGACAGGCAGGAGACAAAGCAATCAACATCACCTCTATGGTTAGGTTGGCTAGCAACAGCCGACATCTAGTCTCCCTTCTGAATGAACAATCAATCTTTTAATTATAGAACAGCTTTCACAATCTCAGCATGTTCTAAAAGCCCTTTACTGCATTTTTTTTGATATGCAGTTCATCCAGAGAGCTGGACTCCTCTTTGAATCTATGGAATCTTTGGTGTCCACATGACAGGCCTTAGTTTAATGGTTCACCTGAAAAGCAGCAGCTGTTACAATACAATGATTCCTCAGGCTTGGGCTAATAATTGGCACCTATTATTCCCACCACATAAAACTGAATGCAAACATGACCAAGGATGAGGCTGGCAATTCTGCAACAAGTAACACACTCCTGTCTCTCCAAAGCCTGCCCCTCACCTATGCAGGCACAATCATGAGGTGACGGAATACTCTGCGTTGGTCTGGATGAGTGCACCTTCAACAGCACTTAAAAAAACTCCATAACATCCAAGATAAACAGTCCTCTTGATTAGCGCCATATTCAAGAACATAAACATCTGCACCCTCTACCACCAGTGCCCAGCTGACCAAGGCTTCTACCAACCGGCAGCCATTACTCAAGATGAAAAAGAAAGGGAGCAGAGACATTGGAATGCCACCACTTGCAAGTTTTCCTCCAAGTCACATATCATCCTAATTTGGAAATATGTCACCACTTCTTCACTATCACTGGGTTCAAATGCTAGAATCCCCATCTGTATTAGCAGTTTGGATCTACCTACACCACATCAACTGCAATGGTTACAAAAATTACAAACGACAAACAGGATTTAGACTTGAACTGCTTTCCGAATGACTGAGGCATCAGGTGCTAGTCCTGAGAGGATGTTGTAGTACTGCTACCTTTCAATTAGAGGTCATGGGTTCAAGTTCCACTTCAGATAGATGAGCACTTGGCCATCAAGTCAGTGTAGTTTGGGGGAGTGCTGCAGGATGATGTCTTTGCAAAGAGATGATAAACTGAGATTGCTGGAGAAACTCAACAGCCTTTGGACAGCTAAGTGGTTTATTAAAGTTTATAAAAGGTGTATACCTTCACAAAACTGTGAATGATATTTACGACCAGCTAATAAATTGATTAAAGAGCAAAACCACAAGAAATGAAATATATCAGGAATTGCAAGGATGACTGCAATAAAGGACGAGAACCCAGATATTTTGTCCTTAGCATGAGACCATTAGAGCAAGCACTAATATTGTGTCTGGTCCTCCCTCAGCTGAAATTAGCTGTTTTGAACTGAACCTTGGGAACCATCTTGGTTAGTTCTACACCAAGTGATGCAACTAACAATCACATAAACAGACAGTGCCAAAACAGAATGACGTATTCATTTTGGAAGGAGTGAAACATGATGACACACTGATGCTCCCATTGAAGAGAAAAAGAAAAGTTTGGAGAAGACATTATGTATCAATAATATTTACCTTGCAGCATTGTTTCATGATTATTGAGTTTTTGACAGTTAATGAATTTCTATTAACAGTTTTCCTTGAATCTTTGCTGTCCCTGGAACCGAGGTTACTGCCACCTAGCATTATTGTAACGTGGCCTTAATCGACATTAATCTCCAGGCAACATCTTGCACTGATACAGCCCATGGACAATATTCTACACTGTGAACATATGCTTCCATTTCCACATCTTCCCCAGTATGTTGCCTCTTTCCCTTCTTAAGGCATTGTCTGTTTCAGGGATGATGATTCAATGAGTTTCATATACCAACTGGAAATTTAACAAGTAGCCTGTTTGTCTGGCTTGGATCTGAAGGTCTTATCCAGAGTCTGGGGAAGAGACATGGGCAATAGGGGCAGGTTCTAGTTGACCCGTGCAGTTGATAATGGAAGCAAAAATACTCCTTTCAAACAAACTCTTGATTGTGACCGAATCCTGATTGTTCAATATTCTGTCAGCTATTTACCACAACATTGGCCTGCTGCCTATCTTCAAAAGCAATGTTGTATTGTTAGTGAGTACTGACACTGATTAATGAAGTATATTATCATTCCTGTACATTTCATTAATGTAGAACATGTCTGTAGGTTATAAGGTGCACAAAAAATTGTAGTCTCTGGATTCTAACTATAAGTACCTGCAGTAATTTGCTCCTTTGTGCTGGATGATAATGACGGTGTAAATTAAATTGCAGTATAGTTGATTACTGTGCTGGTGAAGTGAATAACTAGGGCGGTAGGTAGAGGTTTAAACTAATGAAGCAGTCATGGCCGGTGTGTGAGGATGAGGGAAAGGATAAAATCAAAAGCAGCAAAAGAGAAGTAAATTCTTTTGAGCAGAGGGTCAGGAAGGGACAGAGATCTCTGAGTTAATAGGGAATTAGCAAGTAAGGTGACATTAGGAAAGAATAAAAAAGTTAAAGCTAAGGCATTATATCTAATTTAGTGAGGTTTTGCAACAAAATAGGCGAATTAAAGGCACTGAATAAATGAATTAAAAGTACAATAGGAATAAATGTGATTGATTTAATTACTAGGGCACAGTTGCAGAATACCAAGGTTCCAAATAAATAGTCCAGGAAACTTGATTTTTATGAGAAAGGCCAAATGAATAGGAGGAAGGGTTGCCTAATAATTAAACATGGAATGAAGACAATAGAGAGAAAGGACCTTGCCTCTAAATATCAAGAGGTTGATTCGGTTTGAACTAACAAGTGACAGAAAACACAAGTGGGGGTAATTTGTAGTCTCTCTCACAACAGTTGCAATATCAGGTAGAGTATCAATCAGGAAATTAGAAGTGAATGTAACAAAGGTAATGCAGTCATCAAGGGGAGTATAAATCTTGATACAGGCCATTCAAAATAAATTTTGCAGTAACAAAACAGAAGATGAGTTCAAGGTAATTTTTTTGACCTGCCTGTGAAGGCAACAACTACTTTAGATCTAGTATTGTGCAGTAAGACAGGATTAATTAATAACCTTATGGTAAAGAACCTCTTGGAAGAGATATAATTTGATAAGAGTTAAATCCCAAACTAAAGTCTTAACCAAGGGTCTTAAATCTGAACAAAGCAAACTATATAGAAATGGGGGTTTAGTTGCTTAATGTAATTTGGGAAAGTAGGTAAAAAATATGACGGTAAATGATCAACATTAGTAATTCAGAATTCACAAATACTGGTTTCCTTGATGAACATAAAAATATGAGAAAATGGGATAAGCATGGCGAAAGAAGAATTGAAAATAATGTCAGATTGAAAGTAACATCTTATACAGTTGCCCAAAGGGGTCAGAAGCTTGATGACTGGGAAGATTTTAAAATTCGGCAAAGGATGGTAAAGTAAATTATGGAGAGAAGTTAGAATGAAATGAATTAAGGAGAAACATAAAAACTGATTGCAAAATGATCTATAAGCACTTAAAAAGGAAGAATTGAGTGAAAGCAAAAGCAGGTCCCTTACAAGTAGAAAAAGCTATAATTGGAACAACTTAGCTGACCAGAGACATTAAATAATTACGTTTCTCTTTGACTATGGGATGTGGACACCACTGATGAGACCAGAATTCATCACCTATCCCGAATTACTCTTGAAGTAGTAAGGGTGAATCTTCTTCCTGAACGGCTGTAGTCCTAATGTCAGAGGCACACATACACTGAGGGAAATCCAGGACTTTGGCCCAAGGACAGTGAAAGAACAGCGACACCATTCCAAGCCAGTTCAGTGTTTGACTTGGAGCGGAACTTGCAGGTTGTGGTGTTCCCATGTACATACTGCCCTTTTTAATCTAGGTGGTAGACTCATAGCATTGCAAGATGCTGTCAAAGGAGGTTTAGCTAGTTTCTGCAATGCATCTTGTAGATGGAGCACATTGCTACCACTGCATGTTGGTGGCAGAGTGAGTGAATATTTAAAGTGGAGGTTGTGGTTACTGAGACAGGTACTTTGTCTTGAACGTGTTGATTGTTTTTGGAGCTGCATCCATCCAGCTCATAATGGAATATTCCAGTGTAGTCCTGATTTGTATCATGTAGATGATGAACATGCTTTCAGGGGTCAGGAAGAGTGATAATCATCATGGAATTTCAAGTCTCTGACCTGCTCTTGTAGCCATGATATTTATACAGCTTGTCCAATCGTAATTTTCAAGACTCAATGTTACGGAATCAGTGACTTTAAAGCAAAATCTTTCTTTATTCCTTCATAGGATATGGGAATCACCAACTAGGCCAGCAATTATTGCCCATCCCTAACTTTCCAGCGGGCAGGTAAGAGTCAACCATATCTCTGTGGGTCTGAGTCACATAGAGACCAGGCCAGTTAAGGACAGCAGATTTCCTTCCCTTTAGAGACAACAGTGAATAAAATAGCTTTTTAATGACAATTTCATGACAATTTGGGACAATGGTACTCATAACATAATAAGGTTCAATATTAAGTTGGAAAAGCATTAAAATCAGTAAAGGATTAAGATCTCAGACTGGAAAAATGCAGATTTTAGGAGACTAAAAGTTGAACTGAAGCAGGATTGGAAACACACCTAGGTCGATAAAACAGCGGATGAAAAATGGGAGACTTTCAAAAGAGAGATGAATAGGGCACAAGCTAGGTACATAGCCGTGACAAAAGAATATAATGATATTTAAAAGATGATTTAAAAAAAGCGAAAATGTGACTTATCAAAGTAAAAGGTCTTCCCGAACTATGGGTTGTGATTTGCAGTGTGCTTTCCAATTAAATGTTTGGGTTTGGGACCTCCATGGTAACAGTGGCTGTGGAGCTCTGACTGAGTGCTTATAGCTGTGTGGTTCCTTTAAATCTTGCAGCTTTCTAAAAATAGTGTTGGTCGACTAACTGCCTTATCCTCTGGGCCTGACAATTGAAATACACAATGGAAAATGAGGTGCTTTTTCCTTAAAACTCTGAGTATTAAACAGTTGCATGCTCACTGCTCCCTCAGAACTGCTCCCAATCATTCACCTTTTCACACACGAGAGGGTTGAGAGGAGGAAGTTTGGGAAAGACTGTCTTAGAGGGTGTGCAACAAGATTCATTAGACTGCATTCTAAGAGGAAAGGATTGCCTTATACGAGGACAGATTGAGCAACTGGGTCATTATTCCCTAGGATTAAAAAAAACACGAAAAGTTACCTCATTAGGCTTTATAAGGGAAATGCTGAGAAAGTATTTCCTCGGACTGGGGAACCCAGAACATGGATCACATTCTCAGAATTTAGAACAGCTAATTTCTCAAAATGGTTTCTCAACCATTTAGAACAAAAATGAGGAGAAATATCTTTATGCAAAAGGCTGTGAATCTTCAGAAGTTCCTACTCGAGAGGATTTTGAATCCTCAGTCATTGAGTATATTCATGGAGGAACAATAGATGTTTTTGAAAATTGAATACAGCAATGCATAAGTGGGGAGGACCGGAAAGTCGAGCTGTGGTAGGAAATCAGTCACAATCTTACTGAATGAAGGTGGAACAGGTTTGTAAGATCTGTCTATTACTGTTCATATTTCTATTTTGTTAATTTGGATCCCACTAATTCCATCCAAAATCTTTTCTAATTGTCAAAAAAAATGATCCAATGTAACTGAGCTGGTCAAGAATGCCTAGTGGTTATACTTAATCACTGAGACTAGAGATGGTACCAGTTTCGACGTGATGCAATAGAAGATTCCAGTAACAATGACAACTTTTTTAAGAGTGTGGAGAATGGAAGGTTTTCTGGTTGTACCTACTTGAAAGCGTGCAAACGTAGATGCCAGGTAAAGCCAGCTCTGGGTTCAGTCTGACAACACTCAATGCCAAGGATCACCAATTAATAATAGTCATGGCACCCAGTGTTTTTTTGGGAGTGTCAAATATCTCTCACTCGGTTGCATACTCATCTCTGAATCACAAGTGCTGGTTTCTACTTCCAATCCAGATGTGAATATGGAAATCAAGGGTGACAATGCAATGCAGCACAGAGGGAGAACAGCACTGGCTGAGAAACTGTTTTTCAGATGAAATGCTAAACTGAGTACCCTTCTGCTTGTAGTAAAATATCTCATGGCACTATTTCAAAGAAGAGTCATCCCTGGTGTCCTGGTCAGTGCATGTTCCTCAATTGACATCACCATAAGTAGAAATGCTGGTGAAATATGGATGTTACCTTGCAATGTTGATGGACTAGAATTCAAAAGGTGTAGCTCAACAAGGCGTTAATTGCACAGATGGAGAAAATGGACAGAATTCCTGTACAGCGCAGCTTCTCAGCCAGTGCTATTCTCCCTCTGTGCTGCACTGCACTGTCAGCCTTGCTTTCTGTATTCAACTCTGGATTGGAAGTAGAAACCAGCACTTGTGATTCAGAGTTGAGTATGCTACCAAGTGAGAGATATTTGACACCCCAAAAAAAATTGTTTGCCGTGACTATTATTAATTGGTGATCCTTGGCATTGAGTGTTGCCAGATTGAACCCAAACCTGGCCTTAGTAAACAAGAAATAAACTGGCAAATTCCAATTTAGAATCTAATGGCCTACAGGTCAAAAATGCTGGTAATTTGGTTTTAGATTGACAATTTCACTTATAGAAATAAGAAAATATTGTACTTGTGCAGTGGGGAATGGTCTGCACTGTATTTTGAGATACATAGTAGGAATAAAGGAAAGCCAACTTTAACTTTTCTTTAAAGCAAATTACTTAGGTGACCTGAAGCACTCAATGTCGATACTGGGTTCTGAAATCAGGAAATGGTTCAATCCCCTCCATTTGGAAGGCAATGGACTGTTAAGGCAGAGACCCAGATAATGTTCTGGGGACCCAGGTTTGAATCCTGCCACGGCTGATGGTGGTATTTGAATTCAATAAAGTATCTGGAATTAAGAATCTAATGATGACCGTGAATCCATTGTTGATTGTTGGAAAAACCCATCTGGTTCACTAATGACCTTTAGGGAAGGAAACTGCCATCCTTACCTGGTCTGGTCTACATGCAACTCCAGACCCACAGCAATGTGGTTGACTCTAGGTAATTAGGGATGGGCAATAAATGTTGCCTAGCTAGCGATGCCCTCATCCTGTTAATGAATAAAAAAATTGCTTTGTCAGTGATTTTCAACAGTCATTGTGGAGTTTTCTTTCTCCACCAGCTATTGTAGCACCTCATTAAGCATTCCTTTAGAAAATTAGGAAATGTCAGTAGTCACTGCAGACCCGCCCACAGCTTTTTGAATAACACTGAAGGTTTGCAGTGTGTTTTATCAATGAACATTGATGTTAATTATAAAAAGGTATATGATACGAATTGCAGGAAATGTGAAAATGCTATGACCCAGTACATTGCCAAACCATTCCATATAACTCCATGAGCTGCACATTTTAAAATTTGAACTCATTCAAGTTCTACTGCCTGTATCTTAAGTTACAGACAACCCTATTGAGCTCACGTCCCTGTGCTCACTCACTTATGTGGGTTCATGATAAAGGCAACAATACTGGGGAACTAGGAAATAGCAGAAAATTAAATACATATTTTGCAGCAGTCTTCTTGGTAGAAGACACTAATAGCATTCCAAAAAATACTTAATTAAGGGCAAAATGGGAGAGGACACAAATACAATAACTATCACTGAAGAAAAAGTACTAGGGAAACTAAAAATTGACATGTCCCCTGAACCCGATGTGAAACATCTATGACATTGAAAGTGTCAAGTTCTGGTTGCATTGCTTTAAGAAGGGTATTATCAAGCTGGAGAGGGTTCAGAAGAGATTTACCAGGATGTTGCCAGGTATGGAAGGTTTGAGTTATAATGAAAGGCTGGATAGGCTGGGACTTTTTTCACTGGAGCATAGGAGGTTGAGAGGTGACCTTGTAGAAGTTTATAAAATAATGAGAGGTATAGATAGAGTTAATGGTAGTTGTCTTCTCCTCAGGATGGGGGATTGCAAGACTTGGGGGCACATTTTTAAGGTGAGAGGAGAAAGATTTAATAAAGACATGAGGGGCAAATCTTTTATACAGAGGATGATTTGCTTATAGAATGAACTTCCAGAGGAATTGGTAGATTTGGGTACAATTACAACATTAAAAAGACATTTGGATAAGTACATGAATAGGAAATATTTGGAAGGATATGGGCCAGGAGCAGGCAGATGGGACTAGTTTAGTTTGGGATTATGTTCAGCATGGACTGGTTGGAATGAAGGGTCTGTTTCCATGCTGTACGACTCTATGAATCTAAGTAGCTACAGAGATTGTGGATGCACTGGTAGTATTATTTCAAGAATCCTTAGCTTCTGGAAAAGTCCTAGAGGATTGAAAAACTGCCAATGTAACACCTTTATTCAAAAAGGGAAAAGACAGGTAACTAAAGGCCTGTTATTCAGAAAATTTTAGAATCTATTATAAAGGATACAATAGCAGAGAATTTAGAAATGCGCAACATTATCATGAAGGGAAAATCATACCTGACTAATATATTAGAATTCTTTGAGGAGGTAACAAGCAGGATTGATAAAGGGAAATCAATGGATGTGGTAGATTTAGATTTCCGGAAAATGTTTGATAATGTACTACACATTAGGCAAGTTAAGAAAACAATCCATGATGTTAGAAATAGGATATTAGCATTGATAAAGGATTGGCTAACTAATAGATGGCAAAGTTGGGATAAGAGAGGCATTTTCAGGTTGGTGACCTGTAACTACTGGAGTGCCACAGGATCAGCTGGGGCCGTAATTATTAATAATTTATGTTGACCACTTGAATGCGGAAAGAGAACGTATTATAGTCACGTTTGTGGATGGCACAAAAGTAGGTGGGAAGGTAAGTGGTGACGATAACACAAAGTTTGCATAGAGATATAGATAGGTTGAGCAAGTGGGCAAAAAACTTGGTAAAGTGAATATATTGTGGGAAAATGTGAGGTAGTGCTGTTTAGCAGGAAGAATAGAGGAACGGAACATTATTTAATTGGAGAGGAGCTGAAGAAAGCTACAGTACAGTGGAATTTGGGAGTCCTTTGTATAAGTCACAAAAAGCTAGCATAACAGTTCAGCAGCAAATAGGGAAGACAAATGGAATATTGGTCTTTACTTCAAAGGCAATGGAGTATAAAAATTGCGAGGTTTTGCTAAAATTACATAAAACACTAGTCAAAACACAACTGGAATATGGTGAACAGTTTTAGTTCTCTTTTCTAAGGAAAGATATACCGCATTGGAGGTAGTACACAGAATGTTCACTTGGTTGACACTGGGTATGGAGGGACTGTCTTCGGAGGAGAGATTGAGCAAATTGGTCTAGTACTCGCTGGTGTTTAGGAGGATGAGAGGTGACCTTATTGAAACATACAATTTTGGGGACTCAATATGGTAGATGCAGACTTCCCTTGTGGGAGAGTCGAGGACCAGAAGGCATAATTTCAGCAGATGGAGTCATCTATTCAAGATAGAGATCAGATGGAATTTCTTTTCCTCGAGGGTAGTCAATATATGGAATTCTTTACAACAGAGGGTGTAGAGGCTGGATCATTAAGTATATTCAAGGCTGAGATTTTTAATCAGTAAGGGAATGAAAGGTTATTAGGAAAAGGCAGCAAAGTGGATTTGAGGATTATCAGATCAGCCATGATCTCACTGAATGGTGGAGAAGACTCCATGGGCTGAAAGGCCTGCTTATGTTCTTACGTCTTACGGTTTTATGGTCTCAATTAAAAATGATGATTCTTCTCTTCAGATTCTCCCCTAACCTAACCTTTCCTTATCTCATGTACCCTTTTGTGATTTCTACTCTGGTTCTCATCTCCTCTGTATCCCTGATTTTCTCCATCCCTGCTGGCTGTGCCTTTATCTGTTTAGGCCTTAAGTCTTGAAATTCCCTCTGTAAATTTCTCCACCAGCGTCTTATAGTTTATATTAAACATTGCAGACAGTTAGCAAGATGTTTGGAAATAATTTTATTTAATTTTATCTCCACCCGTCCTGCTATGCCATTTCACTGTTTAATAATTGCCGCTCTGAATAGCCTGGATTTCTTACACTGTAAAGGTACTACATAAATGCAAATGTTGAATTTGTCATGCTGTTTCACTTTCTAAAAATAAGTGACGAATAATCGTTCTCAGTCCTTCTCCTTTTTGTCTGAACATGATGAAAATTGATTTCAAATTCAGAGACGGAGAATACTATTCTCTGACTGTGTAGTAGTGTTAGTGCTGAGCTAGCTGACCTTAGTCAGAGAAATGGGAATAGTATCCTCAACGACTTTGAGCTAGAGTAGAGAACAAACAGCCAGGATCTTGTTGAATAAGCCAACAGGACTGAAGGCAGGGCCGAGGATGGGAGCAGTACTGGGTTCTGTGCCTCCTTTCCCTGTTCTAGTTTAATGTGCTTAATGTTCATGTTGCATTGGCTGCATCCATTCTATTGATGTCACATGCAGTCTGGGGGTAAGTCAATACGGCAACATTTTGAACTGACAGTGCTGCACCGAATCATTTCTTAAAGAACTGAAACAAAGCTTCATCTACACCAAGATCCAGTGAAGGAAGTGAAGCATTCCTGACCTTTGCTACATTTTACAAACAAGGATCACTTACTGTCATCGAAGCATTTTGAATTCAAAGCGAACTCTTCTGTGTAAGGCTGGGGAGTGTTGCCAAACAAAGAGACCTAGGGGTATAGGTGAAGGGTCTAGGCCCGAAACGTCAGCCTCTCTGCTCCTATGATGCTGCTTGGCCTGCTGTGTTCATCCAACCCTGCACCTTGTTGTCTCGGTATAGGTGCATTGTTCCTTTGGTGGTGAAGACAGCATTTGCTACACTTGCCTTCATTGGTCAGAGCATTGAGTACAGGAGCTGGTGACATCATGTTGTGGCCGTACAGGACATTGATTAGGCCACTTTTAGAATACTGCATTAATTCTGATCTCCCTGCTACAGCAAAGATGTTGTTAAACTGGAAAAGGTTCAGAAAATATTTATTGAAGCTGTTGCTGGAATTGGAGGGTGCGAGCTGTTGGGAGAGGCTGAATAGACTGAGTCTTTTTTTCAGCGTTGGAGGCTGAGGGGTGGCCTTATACATGCTTACAAAATCATGAGGGACATGGATACGGTAAATAGCCAAGGTCTTTTTCCCAGGGTACGGGAATCCAAAACTAGAGAGGTTTAAGGTGAGCTGCAAAAGATTTAAAAAGGGATGTGAGGGACAACTTTTTCATGCTGAGTGTGGTGCGTGTAAGGAAGGAGCTGCCAGAGGAAGTGATGGAGGCTGGTACAATTACAGCATTTAAAAGGCATTTGGATGGATACACGAATAGGAAAGGTTTAGAGGAATATGGGCCAAATGCTGGCAAATGGAGCTAGATCAGTTTAGGATATCTGGTTGGCATGGACGAGTTGGACCGAAGGGTCTGTTTCTGTGCTGTATAACTCTATGACTCTACAATTGCCTGTTTTTAAAATTCTCTCTGTTTCTCTTTCTAATGGTACTAGAGTACAGTTCCACTTCAGCTATTTTCTGGAACCACACACAAATGACTATTGTTATAATATGAGCACACAAAATGATTGTCCATGGATTATTGAACCTCGGCAAGGTTCACTCAAATGCTCTTTCTGTAATCACCTTGATGCATACTCAGGAGCATTTTAGAACAGGAATGAATGAAAAGTAATCAGGATAAGGCTTCTTGGTTGCTGCCAACCTCCCACCCAGTTCCCCTCTTCCATAGTACCAAGGGGTATAGAATGTTTTGCATTAGAGTATATCCAAAGAGTCAATTGCAATGGCTGCAATTCCTGTTCCCACACCATTACATCCAGGGTCTCCAAGGGATCTAATGTTGGCTTCCTCTACATGTTGACTGGGCGATCAGCATTAGTTTTCACACGTACACTGATGGCATCCAGATCTATTTCACCCAGAGTTCTTTCTCTCCACGCCTTCACTGTTACTATACAATCAGGCTGCCTTTGCAGCATGCAGTACTAGATGAGCAGTGATATCCTCCAAGCAAATACTGAGAGGACTGAAGATATTTTTGATTTTCACTTCAAACTCCATTCCCTTGCTATCGACTCCAGCCTATATGGATTATGCTAGCCCATCATGATAAGGATCCAGGAAATCAGACTCCAATGAATCTCAATGACATTAAAGGTAGCAAATTAACCAAGTCTGTTTTCAACCTCAGCGTACTTTTGATCCCAATATGAGCTTACAACTTCAAATTGCTGCCGTCACTTTGAATACAAATTTTCACCTCTGTGACATGGACCAACTCCACACCTGTCTCATGCCATCCACTGCTGATGCCTTGTTACCTCTAGACTTGATTATTCCAACACAACACCACATTCTACCTTCAGTAAATGTCATCCATAATTCTGCTGACTGTGTCTTACCTTGCAGCATTCCTCATTCACCTATTGCCTCTGTCCTTGCTGATATATCAAACAGCATCTTGATTTTAAAGTCCTCATCCTTGATTTCAAATCTCTCCATTCTTTCAATTCCTATAACTCTGTAAATTCGTCTAGTCCCACAACCATTTACAATATCTGCATTCCTATAATATTGATCCCTTGTACATCTTGTATTTTAATTACTGCACTACTGGTGACTAGCCTTGGGCCCCTTAAGAATAGTCTGATCCAATTAGTAAAGACGTAAAGGTTTCTATTTTCTAAACAGTTAATTATTTTATTACCAACTATTAACTATTCAGTAGAAAGGTACTTTTCTTAAATTAACTTAGAAGATGTTAGCATTGCTGCCTGGACCAGAATTTATTGCCCATCCCTAAATGACCTTAAACTGGTGTTGAGTGTAGTTCTTGAGCCACTTGGTGTAGATACACACACAATGCCACCAGGGGGTGCCAGCATTCTAACCAACCTTTTGGTCATTTGACCTAATATCGTCTAATGTGGTTTGATGTCATACTTTAATTAATAATGTTCCTGTGGAATGCATTGGGATGTTATATCAAAGTAAGGTTACTGTATAAATACGAATTGTAGTTGTGAAAATAGCTAACAAAACATCACATAAAAATGGCGATATAATGACTTTTGGTAAAACAAAGTGCATGTGAAGTCTTATCCCAATTGTAAACTGCCCTCATAATCACACTTTTGTTTTGAGAAAGCAGATTATAGAGTTGGACAATGGAGAAGAGGCCCTTCGGCCCATCGAGTCAGCATCGCAGAATTGTTATGCTGCAGAAGTAGGCCATTCGACTCATTGTGCTTGTTAAATGAACATCATTACCTCATGCCTGTCTTTTCTCTATACACTGGAATTATATGGACTATGCTAGCCCAGCATGATAAGGATCCAGGAAAACAGACCTCCAATGAATCTCAATGACATCAAAGATAGCAAATGAGGGGAAACTGTTGGTTGATAATCATGCCAAAGGAAACTAAACCCTTTAAGGAGTAAGAACCTATCCATAGAGAGTAGATTTCAACTGTTCACACAAATTGATTGTGAAGGGAAAAGGCCTCATCAACCATAGGCCACAGAGTTGCTCACATTGTGCACAAATTCAGAAATTTACACTTATAGAAAGTTACTGTTGAGAAACAAGGTTTTCGGCCCTTCAAATCCTCATTAGTCTTTTTTCTTCACATGACCAATCTGGTGTAACATTGCTTTCCACTCCCTTAACAATGCTGTTTTTCAAAAACAAATTACTGAATTCATTTTCAAAAGATTTACCGACAGCTTCGACACCAGGAGAGGAACTGTATTGCACAAATGAAGTAAACAAGCTTGAGGGTAAAGATGCAAAAAAGAACAGAACTGGGCAAAACTGGTATGTTTGTATGCAATTTCTGCACATAAACCACATTCTATCAACTCAATTGATTTATTGGATAATTCAAACGCAACTGGGAAAGTGCCCAACAGCAGTTAACAAGTATCTAGCTCCACTCACACAAAATGAATGGTGTATGATACTGTGATTACAAGGCTGTAATATAAATTAGGTACTGCCTGGAAGGCAAGAATGTAATTTAACTGGTCATAGAGCGATAGTGACTGCAATGCAACCAAGCTGTAGGTTCCTCCACCATTCCTTCAGCTTGAAGTCCCATAGTAAAATTCTTCATCTCTCTAGATAAAATATGTATATATGTCAGGCTCACCATCTGTTTTCAGAAAAAATAACTGCAACTTGTATTTATAGAGTGCCTTCAATGCAATAAAACATTCTCTATGGATGTTGCAAAACAAAATTTGTCAGTGAGTGCTATAAGAAGCATCATTTAGTATTAATGAAAGCTAGCAGAGTGAAGGACACTAACTGGCCAAGATCAGGCCTTTCTTAGGATTTAGGAGCCTGGGGTGGAGTCAGTACTTGGGGAATGAGGTTTGTAGTGGAGGCCAAAGACAATGGCTTTTCAATAGTTAATTAGAGGAGCTTTTTCCTCATCGCCATGGGATGTTGAACAAGCAATCTAACAATTTAAAGACAGTCGAGGGTTAAAGGATTGCAGTGGGTGAGGTATAGTCTAGTGCTGTCAGTGTACCTTTGGAAATCAATGCTGTGTTTCTGAAGAAGGGTCCCGACCCGAAACGTCAACTTTCCTGCTGCTCTGATTCTGCCTGGCCTGCTGTGTTCCTCCAGCTCTATACTGTATTGTGTCTGTGTTTTTGGATGGTATCTTTGAAGGCACAAATCAGAGGAGGTTAAAGACTGATTCTTGGGAATCATAGGAGTAATAGTGCAAGAGTAAGAAGTAATTACAGATGATTTTCTCACAATGTTTATACAGTTAAGAATGGATTCAGATGAGAGCTATTTAGCTATTCCTATCTAGCTGGGTGACAGTAGAGAAGCACTGGAGGAGGGCCTTGTGGCCAACTGTGTCATATGCTGCAGAACTATCAAGAAGGACAAGGTGGGATATATTACCTCTGAAATAGTTAGTGGAATGCCATTTGTAAATTCAGTAAGAGCTGTTTTGGTATTATGATAGGGTAGAAAGCTGATTGGAGGCATCTAACATGGAATTTGGAGAATAATCAGCATGGAAACCATCACTTGCTTTCGCCTTGGCCATTTCCCTAGTTTGGCCAACATCTCTGCTATCTTCTTCTCTATTACCTGGACATCTACAATGCATAAGTGGTAAACCAGTTATTGGAGAGAACACTGAGGGACAGGATTAACCAGGATGGGCAAGGTCTGATTAGGGATAGTCAGTATGGACTTGTGTGCAGGAAGTCATGCCTGACAAATTCTTTAGAGTTTTTCGAAGAGGTAGCCAAGAGAATAGATGAGGGTAGGGCAGTGGATGTTGTCTACACGGACTTTAATAAGGACTTTGACAAGGTCCCGTACGGCAGGCTAGTCATGAAGGTTAGGTCGCATGGGATCCAGGGAGAGCTGGCTAATTTGATTCAAAATTGGCTCGATGGAAGGAAGCAGAAGGTGATGGTTGAAGGTTGTATCTTGGACTGGAGGCCTGTGGCTCGTGGTGTGCCACAGGGGTGGGTGCTGGGATCTTTGTTATTTGTTATTTATATAAATGATCTAGATGTGAATGTACAAGACATGATTAGTAAGTTTGCATATAATACAAAATTAGGAGGTATGGTTGATAGCGAAGAAGGTTATCAAAAATTACAGAGGGATCTTGATCCGATGGAGAAGTGGGCTGAGGATTGGCAAATGCAATTCAATACAAATAAATGTGAGATGTTGCACTTTCGAAAGTCAAACCAAGGTCGGAATTATACATTAAGTGGTAAGGTCCTGAGGATTGTTGTGAAACAGAGGGACCTAGGAGTCCAAGTACATACTTTGTTGAAAGCAGCATCACAGGTAGACTGGGTGGTAAAGAAGGCATTTAGCATGCTGGTCTTCATTGGTTGAGGCATTGAGTATAGGAATTGGGACATTATGTTATAGTTATATAAGTTGTTGGTCAGGTTATACTTGGAATATTGTGTACAGTTTTGGTCATCCTGTTATAGGAAAGACATGGTTAAACTGGAAAATGTGCAAAGAAGGGGCAGTATGGTGGCTCAGTGGTTAGCAGTGCTACCTCACAGCGCAAGGGACCCGGGTTCAATTCCATCCTCAGGCAACTGTCTGTGTGGAGTTCACACATTCTCCCCGTGTCTGCATGGATTTCCTCTGGGTACTCTGGTTTCCTCCCACAGTGCAAAGATGTGCAGGTTAGGTGGATTGGCCATGCTAACTTGTCTGTAGTGTTCAGGGATGTGTGGGTTAGAGGGGGATGGGTCTGGATGGGATGCTCCAAGGGTTGATGTGGAATTGTTGGGCTGAAGGGCCTGTTTCCACACTGTAGGGATTCTATGATGAAGATTTACAAGGACGTTGCCAGGACTAGTAGGCCTGAGTTCTAGGGAGAGGTTGGCCAGGATAGGACTTTAATCCTTGGAACATAGGAGAATGAAAGGTGACCTTATTGAGGTGAATAAAATCATGTGGGGCATAGATAGGATGAATGCAAACAGTCTTTTTCCCAGGGATGGGGAATTGAAAACTAGAGGGCATAGATTTCAGGTGAGAGGGGAAAGATTTAAGAAGGACCTAAGGGGCAATTTCTTCATGCAGAGAGTGGTGCATATATGAAATGGGCTGCCAGAGAAAGTAGTTGGGCAGGTACAATTGTAACATTTTAAAAAAGTTTGAATAGGTGCATGGATGGGAAGGGTTTAGAGGGATATGGACCAATTGTGGGCAGTTGGAACTAGCTGAGTGGGCACCATGGTCAGAATGGACCAGTTTGGGCCAAACAGCCTGTTTCCATGCTGTATTACTCAATGATTCTATAGCTTCAGTCTTATAACCTGTTGGTGTCACCCCAACAACATTCTGATTGTAATCTCATATTAAGTTCAAGTAGTTATTTAATTTTTCCACAAGGCCTGAAAAGACCAGCACAAGTTTTCCCACTTTGTTTTCTGAACTGCAGCTTTTAATTCTAGAATTAAGTTCAGTGATAGCCTAAGGAATAAAATAAATGCTATTGTATTGTTTTCCTCATATTTTGAAGGAGGAATTAAGACACTCTCCAAAGCCATAATCATTATTTTCCCCAAAAGGCGTCTTCCAACAGATGAAAATTATATCTTCAGCTTGATCCATCTTAAAGGAGATGTAATTACTTAAAGGGAAATTTAAAGTCTGGCGGAAACAGGGAGATGAGTTGTGGGTTGGTTAATAATTTGGTTTGTAGGAACAAAACAGTACATACGCACATGCATAGTATGATCCCATATGCCAGAACTCTAGGACTGGAGCTGGCCCTAAATCATTCCCACTCATCACTCCTGCCACTGGGAGTGACTTCCAGAACCCAAAATTAATGCTTCTACACACCGCTCAGTTGACTATCAGCTTAATTGTGTCACTGAATAACTGAAAGAGAATGAGCAAAGATTTCAATATTTTACAAATATAATTGCTAATCTGTCACCATGTTCAGTGACAGTACATTGGAAGAAATAGGAAATTATTTATCATTATGTATTCCTACAGATCATTTAGTATTTGATTTCAGCCTTGACTGATGGTTTGAGCCATGAAATAAGCTTTACATTTTCTATCATGCAAATGTCTCAACCATGTTATCTTGCAGTCATACTTTCAGATACTGTTCACAGTGTGAGAGAGTTAAAACAAATACTCATTAACTCCTCTTTCTTCATACATTTTCAATTATCCAATGACTCAATTCAATTGATTGTTTGGACATATAACTGGAGGACTTTTCACTTCTGGGAAAATTCTGAGTATTGAATACCCTAAAAGACATTAGGGAGCCAGATGGATTTTCCTGACAATTGACTCATGGTCATCATTAGATTCTTAATTCCAGATATTTATTGATCTCAAATTCCACCACCTGCTGTGGCAGGATTTGAATGTGGGTCCCTGGATTAACAGCCCAGTGATAATACCACTAGGCCATTGCCTCCCCTCTTCTTTCTACTCAACATAAGTCCTGTAGTTTGCAATCATTTGATGATATGGAGGCCAAAATACATTGGGAATTTGGAACAGTCACACAATTATGGTATGAGTAATCTAGAGGTTGAGACAAATTATCCATGGACAGGAGTTCAAACCAGACCACTTCAGCAAAGGAATTTAAATTTAATTCATTAAATAAAGCTATCAATAATGGTGACCATGTGACATTGAATAGTTGGAAGAATCCATATTGATCATTAATAATCTTCTTAGGAGGAAATCTGTCTTTCCTATCTGGTCTGAGCTAGTTTTGACTTCAATCCCTCCACAGGTTAGTTGGCTTTTAGGTGCCCTCTAATGTGGGGTGACAATAAGAAGGCTCACCACCACTTCTCAATAGCAAATTAGGGTCAGCAATAAATGCTAGCTTTACTCGTGACACCCACATCCCATGAATTAATAAAACAAAAACATGGGCTGGTACACAGGTTTGCGTGCCAATGAGATAAATCCACTTTGGAGATTGTGAAGGGACATAAATGACCTTAGTCATTCTTATAACTGTAGGATTCTAAGGCTGCATAAGGTCTGTTTTGAAATAAACTATACAGGAATATGCTGGGTATCAGCAGGAAGAACAGCAAGGCAGGCATGCGGTAATGGTTCATGTGCATGTTATGACGAGACATTTTATTGAAGCTCTAGGGTCTATAAAGCTGGATACCATCAGAATTGAAAAGATTAAGAGAGAGAAAATGAGCATTGCTGACATCAAGCTTTGACTTCATAAGCTTGCAAACTGTACCTTGTATTGGGCAGGGAGATATATTCGACTGTAAATCAATACCCTCAGAAGGAAGATATCACAGCAAAAGACAATTTGAAGGCCAGGTTTGCGACGGTCAGTCTCACAATGAGAAAATCTCCATAGAAGGACGATAAAGGGAATACAGCTGTAGGATTGACAGCAGAGTTGCGGAGGGTGGGGGAGTGACATGATGGGTGAGTGTTAACAGAATTGTGGTTTCAATTGTCTGGTTATGCTGACTGACTATTATTTTCTGTCTCCTCCATTTTTTATGCAGACAGTAACTACCAGTACTCCTCCTTCCCTCACCCCCTTTCCAGTTTCATGCAACACTGAATGATAGACAAGGCCTTTGTGTTTTCTGAAAGTCTAGAGGAAATGTAATCCTCAGGCCTGCCAGCACCCGCTACCTGATTAGGTAAATACTTGTCACATTCTAGTATAAACACAATTGGTGAATCCTGTCCTAATCAGCCCTTCTTTGGGATGGGAACAAGGGTCTCTTTATTCTTGCATTTTTTTTCTTTAGAAATCTAGACCTAGTTCAAAAGAGGTGGAAGGAATCGTACAGTTATAATTAAATGTGTTTATAAAATTTTAACTCCCAGAATTTTTCACACTATGGAATTTGCTCAGGTTACGGTCAATTAAACAAATTAAAGTAACAGAATCCCTTTCTTTAGGAGTGTCGAGGCTGCATTTAATCATTGCCATGACTTGTGTAATTTCTTTTTCTGACTTGAGTTTTCCCTGTGTCTCTGTCTCTCTCACACTCACACAGCCACAGCCTTACTCCCACTACCCCCTCCACCATTGGCTGGGCTAGCATTTCTTGCCTGGGTCTAATTGCCCTCGAGACAGTGGTGGCGTCCAAATGTATCTGCTACCCTTGTCCTTCTAGATAGAAGGTCATCTGACTCAAAATCATAGAATCCCTACAGAGTGGAAACAGGCCCTCCGTCTCAACAAGTCTACACCGACACGCAGAGCATCGCACCCAGACCCATTCCCCTATAACCCACCTAACCTACACATCCCTGAACACTAGGGGAAAGTTAGCTTGGCCAATCCACCCAGCCTTGGACTGTGGGAGGAAACCCACACAGACACAGGAAGAATGTGCAAACTCTACACAGATAGTTGCCCAAGGGTGGAATTGAACCTGGGTCACCTGGTGCTATGAGGCAGCAGTGCTAACCACTGAGCCACTGTACCACCCCCATCATGTTTTAACTGTTAAAATGTTAACTCTGCTTTCACCCTACAGATGCTGCCGGACCTGCTGAGTTCCACCAGCAATTTTTGTTTTTGTTTTGGATCTCCAGCATTTGCAGTTCTTTATTTTACTTTAGTGTTCAATCACACTCCTGACTGGGTCTTGTGGATGGTGGACATGCTTTGAGTAGTCAGGAGGTAAGTTATGTGCTGCAGGATTCCTAGCCTCTGACTTGCTCTTGTAGCTACTGTATTTATATGGCTAGTCCAATTCAGGTTCTGGTCAATGGTGAGCCCCAGGATGTTGGTAACGATGATAATGCCACTGAATGTCAAGGGACAATCGTTCAATTGTCTCTTACTGGCGATGATCATTGTATGGGCATTTAATTCCATGGAATAACATTGCAGCAATATGTTTTTACTATTATGCACTTTGGCCAATCCACACTGATAGCCTGAATGATGACCAGGCAACCTCAGTCCACTTCATAATGGCCTGCCACTCCAAGAATTCTCACAGTATATCAATGCCCTTTTTAAGCAAGTTGTCAACTCATGGAACCAGAGAGGGTATCATTATCGTACTTTATCATTCCAGAACTGCATCCAAAATTGGATACCATTAATCTCAATAAATCCTAAAAAGGATTTGGCAATGCAGCATTCCAAAAGGTAGTGTTGAAGCATTTTCTGAAGTTCTCCAGGCATTAGGGATTGATTCTCAGGTACCACTTGGTCACATTGCCAGCAGTCTTTGCCACCTTAGCTCTGTGCAACTCATGGATTAATGTTTGCATGCAGAGAGGCGCAGAGAAGGAACTCTAGAACTTTGGGCCTAGTAGCAACTGAAGGCTTGGCTGCCAATGGTAAAGCAATTATAATTGGAAAAGTATAAGGGGTCTAAATTAAACATGTGCAAATCTCTTGTCGGATTGTGATTAGAGGAGATTACAGGCATGGGGGGTAGGGAGGCCGTGGACAGATTTGAAATCAGCAAGACATTGCTTGAACAGGAGCCACTGTAGGTCCATGAACAGTAGAGACTTGGTGGAAACACAAGTAGCAGTGTTTAAGAAATTTATAGAGTGGGGAATGGGGGAGACGAGTCAGGAGCGCTTTGCAATAGCTTAGTCTACTGTTACTATCATTCTAGAAAATGAGGGTGAAAAATAGAACATATGAGGAATATGTGGAAGATTTTAAGTCCCTGTGTCTGGCATAGAGCCTCAACCACTCAACCTTCAGGTCCAGATGACCCACGGTTATTTGACTACAATAATGGTTGTAAATTAATATTTGCCCACATTTCTGTTTTGCTGTGTCAGCAGACAAATTGCTGATGTGGATGGCTCATAAAGTTACTTCACAATCTCTTTAAATGCCTTTATAGTTTAAAAAGATACAATCCCATCGACATTCATTCTGAGCTATTTTTAGAAGCTTGTAGGGGATGGGAGGTATTGAAGAAAATGCAGAATTGAGCAGTAATCAGAATTTGATACCCAGGTATCAAATACAGTCCCATCAAGCAAAGCAAACACCTGCTTAATTGTATCAGAGGGCACACAACTGTACAATAACAAAGTCAAGTTTTAGTGAAATTCAAACCAGGTAAAATTGTGGCAGAAGGCCTTGTGGTTTCCATAACTCTTCCAGTGAGCTAGAGTTCGAATAAACTGATATGTTGCATGGATTATAGATTTCTTTTGTGGAATGCAAACAGAAAGGAATGTGCTGGAAAGGTTACAGGGACAGATCAATTCCATTCTTGTCATGTGGAAAGATCTGCTCATCACAAAATACAAATGTCAGAGACTTTCACATAAAGGAATACAAAATTAAAATGAAAAGGAGACAGGGCACATGAAATAAGTCATGACACATAAAATCTGGGAAAAATTTAAAATTTTCCTCAACAGTAAATGTTTCTGTAATCAATAAATCATTTTCTTTTTGCAGTGAAATATCAGAGTGAAGAATGGAGTTGCTATTAAGGTGACCCTAGAAATGGGGGGGGGGCTCAGTGGTGAGTACTGTTGCCTCACAGTGCCAGGACCTGGGTTCAAATTCAGCCTGGGGTGACTGTGTGGAGTTTGCACATTCTACCCACATCTGTGTGGGTTTCCTCCGGGTGCTCTGGTTTCCTCCCACAGTCCAAAGGTGTGCAGGTTAGATGGATTGGCCATGCTAAATTGTCCACAGTGTCCAGGGGTGTGTAGGTTAAGTGCATTAGCCATGGGAAATACAGGGTAGGGGTGTGAGTCTGGGTGGGATACTCCTCAGAGTGGACTTGTTGGGCCAAATGGCCTGTTTCCACAGTGTAGGGATTTGATTTAATTCTCTTCTAATATGAAGTCCTCACATATTCTTACTGGTTTAGTCTGCTTGCGGTTAACATCTTGAAAATGCCAACTCACAAAATGGGTGATCAAGTAAATATAGGACAATAGGGATGCCTTATGTATAATTCTGTCAGTTCTACAATTTTAATAGGGGTTCCAGGAACAGGAGGATAACTCTGCTTCCTAATTGGATTGCATTCTCCCTGCTGGCAAGCATGACAACCAGGGAAAAAAGCAGTAAATTTGAACTGGGTCAACATTTCAAAGCTAGCGAGCCTGTTAGTAGAGGTTTCTCTTCGCTGGTGTAGGAAAACATATGACACTGTCAGATGCACAGATTTTCTTTTGTGCTTGGGACGGAGGCATATTATTGATCAATGCAAGACTGCTCAAAATCCTTGAAAGAGTTTGAGAGGGTAAACAATGAACAATTACTTTCTCTGGTCAGTGAATCAGTAACAGGTTTTGACAAGTAACAAAGATTTGAAGTCCATGGTCGGAACAACTTGACAGATTTCATTAGGTGCCGCACAAGTAGGAGAAACAAGCTCCACAATTAAACATTCACTCGTGAAACTAAACAGAAACAAGGACTGTCTCATGTCCAGCTTTCCCTAACTGGGGGTTTCATCACACACTTTTGCCGTACTTGAAAAAATTTCTACTTTGTGTTGTTCCTTTGTTTACAATATGTACTTGTTCATAGATGTTTATAGCACAGAAAGAGGCCATTTGGTCCATCATGTCTGTGCCATTCACCAAGATTTGATTTACACAAATCCTGTTCGCAGTTCTTGGCCCATAGCTCTGGAGATGCAACAACTGTTGGGAAGTGAATGGTCCCCACTATCAGCACCACAAGCTAGAGAGTCAGCCCCAGCTCGAGGAATTATTTACAATTTATATAGATGATTTGGAGTTGGGGACCACGTGTAGGGTGTCAAAGTTTGCAGATGACACTAAGATGAGCGGCAGAGCAAAGTGTGCAGAAGACTGTGAAACTTTGCAGAGGAACATAGATACATGGAGTGAGTGGGCAAAGGTCTGGCAGATGGAATACAATGTAAATAAATGTGAAGTCATACATTTTGGTAGGAGTAATAGTAAAAAGGATTATTACTTAAATGGTAAAAAGTTGCAGCATGCTGCTATGCAGAGGGACCTGGGTGTCCTTGTGCATGAATCACAGAAGGTAGGTCTGCAGGTACAACAAGTAATTAGGAAGGCAAATGGAATTTTGTCCTTCATTGCTAAAGGGATTGAAATTAAAAGCAGAGAGGTTACGTTGCAGCTGTACAAGGTGCTGGTGAGGCCACACCTGGAGTACTGTGTGCAGTTTTGGTCTCTTTACTTGAGAAAGGATGTATTGGCACTGGAGGGGGTGCAAAGGAGGCTCACTAGGTTGATTCTGGAGTTGAGGGGGTTGGCTTATGAGGAGAGACTGAGTAGATCGGGATTATATTCATTGGAATTCAGAAGATTGAGGGGGGGATCTTATAGAAACATATAAAATTATGAAGGGAATAGATAAGATAGAAGTAGAGAGGATGTTTCCACTGCAGGTGAAGCTGGGACAAGTGGGCATAGCCTCAAGATTAGAGGGAGCAGATTTAGGACTCAATTGAGAAGGAATTTCTTCACCCAGAGGGTTGTTAATCTATGGAATTCCTTGCCCAGTGAAATAGTTGACGCTACTTCAGTAAACGTTTTTAAAAAAAAGGTAGATTTTTTTTGAACTATAAAGGAATTAAGGGATACGGTGAGAACGTGGGTAAGTGGATCTGAGTCCACGAAAAGATCAGCCATGATCTTATTGAATGGCGGAGCAGGCTCGAAGGGCCAGACGGCCTACTCCTGCTCCTAGTTCTTATGTTCTTATGGAACACCGTAAGGTGGCATTAAGAGGCTGGTGCTCTCAGTGCCATCTAATTGAAAATGGCAGCCTATCTCCCAAATCTTCTGGCCATCACCTCAACAGAATCATAGAATCCCTGCAGTGTGGAAGCAGGCCATTTGGCCCATTGAGTCTGCACTGACCCTCCAAAGATCATCTCACCCAGACGCACTGCCCCCTACCCTATTCCCATAACCCCACATTCCCCATGGCTAATCCACCTAGCCTGCACATTCTTTGGACTGTGGGAGGGAATCAGAGCAGCCGGAGAAAAGCCACAAAGACACAGGGAGAACATACATACTCCACACAGACAGTCACCAAGGCTGGAATCGAACCCCAGTCCCTGGTGCTGTGAGGCAGCAGTGCTAACCACTGAGCCACCATGCCAACAGGATCCTCAGCACCATCATTGAAAGTGGCCAGTCTTTCAGCTGAAAGGTGGGAATCCTCCAGGGTACGCTGCCCTTGACAACAAGGTAAGCTGCTTTTAATGAGTTGGCTCTGGCGGGCAGGCCTTGGCAGTTGGCAGTGGTGAGCCTTCAAGCTGTGCTGCAGTAGCTGCAAATGTGGCTACTAGTGTTATGGGGCCACTCCGTACAACATGCAATAGCTGTAAAGAAAGAGCCCATTTGCCAATCTGTTGGGACACCACCAAGCTTTGTGGTAAAATGCAGGGGGCAGCAAGTGGCTTTTCTTGAGTACCTAATGGCACAATTGGTAAAGTAGCCGAACTGTTTAAGTTCTCCCCATTGATGATATACTGTAGCATTTGGAAGATACATCAGGGGCCACCCACAATGCTTTCTGCTGCCAATTTACCAGCCCACACACCTCACAACTCATCTCCATAGATCTGTTAAAATCCAGTCCGGTACTCAAGTGACTGGTTTTGGTGCAAAGCTATGTGGAGTAAAGGCCAAGGTTTAGATTTATAATCAGTCCTGCTAAATCCTGCCCTATTGAACTTACTTTGCAGGTATTGGTGCAGGCACAATGAAAAAAATGGCCTCCTTCTGTGCTGAAATTTCTATGTTTCTTTTTGGTCTAAATCTACATCTAAAGATAAAACATTACAACGGGATTATTTTCGCTCCGTCCCCTGAGCTAATTTGCCAAAATGTTATAAGTCCTGCAGAGCTGTCAAGCCTTACATAGGATGCCAGGGTCAATATCCCTCAGTTGACAACCTTGGCTCATTAGGTAGCTGGCGTCTTGTGTTCTGTGGGCTGTAAAGGAGACGAGTACTAATGAGTATAGCAAGCACATACAGGAAAGTTACAGGAGGCAACAGTCACTCACTGTGTAATTTGCACACACTGGATTATAAGCATTGGTTCCACATATGAACAGCGTGCTGCTATTCCTCTTCAGAAGCACTTTGATAAAGTTCCGACATTCTACCTGAAAATAGAACAAAATGACGAATTATAACTCCTTCTAAACAATCTGCACTTCTGATTTTTTGCTCCATAATTTTCATCAATGAACGAGAATATAAGACATACTCTATAATGCTAGTTGCTTCAAAAAAACTGTTTCTGTTGTTTGTTTTAGGATCCTGGTTTAAAAGCTGAAACAAGCACAAATCTTACAGTAAGAAATCTACTCAACATTAGCAATTGGCTCACTTTGGACACAGCAGTGAGTTAGAAAAGATTTGTATTGGCTGCGAAAAATTGTTTTTCTAATCAATTAAAAACTCTAGAATAAGATGACTAATGGTGCTAGGTACAAGTTGTCCACATTTTGTTTTAATTTTATATATCCAGGCTTTGAACAGCTTTCTATACAATATAGAATACAATGACAGCAAGTGCAAATTGCTTTTATAGAACACTTTTAACATATCAAAAAAATTCAGTTTTTCCTAGAGTGAATACGACAAACTGATATTGAATAATAAATGTCCAAAGACTTGGTTAAAGAGTTCAGAATTAAAGAGTGATTTAAATGTGGAGAAAGAGAGATATAGGGCTTGCACACAATAAAGATGGCAAGTTAATATTGTTTTAACACAATTTTATTTCCAGCTAGAAAAACCATTAAGAAGAGTACAAAACATGGTGCTGATTTACCATCATTTATTTTACTACACCACACAAAAAAAAGTCCACCCTTCGGTCCTGCGTGTAAAATTATATACAGCTGTTACTGCAGTCAAGCACATAGCTAACAACTTGTATTTCTATAGCAGCTTTTCTTTTGTAAAACATTCCAAGGCACGTCATAGAGGCATCACTGAACAAAATTTTAACAGTCAGCCATATCGGTAGATAACAGTACAAATGAGCCAAAACTTTAGTCAAAAAGATGAGTTTTCAGGAATGCCTTGAAAATGGAAAGATAGATTGTGATACCATGAGAGACAAGAAGGGATTTTTTTTTGAGTTCAGGACTTGCCACATGAAGACACAGCTGCCATTGGTAGAACTATCATGACTGGGGATGCTCAAGAGACCATAAACACAATTGCTGCTGGCTGCAAGTGAGCTATCTAGCCTAATTCCACTATACAACTCTAGCTCAATAGCCATCAAATTCTTGTTTAAATTTCTGCCTGTACCACCCTTTCAGGCAGTGAGTTCCCAACACCAAACCACCAGTTAGATGAAGGAAATATTTATCGTCTATTCCCTTCCAATCTTCCTGACAATTATTTACATTTATGCACCTTGCTTGCTGACCATTTTGCTAAGGAAAGTATCCAATCTGATCTAGATTCTTCATAACTTTATAAATCTCCAGTGATTCTCTATACAGCCTCCTCTGTTGCAGCCTCAGAGTCAGAATTCTCGGTTTGTAGAAACATTCTCATACATCTCTCTATCCTTTCCAGTGTGATTGCACTTTCCTGCAATGTGAAGACTGGAACTATAGGAAGGACCCCTAACCTGATATAATTAGTGGTTTGTACAGTTCTGCCTGCTGTTCCTTTACTCCCTCTGTACATCCCTCTATACAGATATCCCTCTGTTCCTTTACTCCCTCTGTACGTCCCTCCATACAAATGTCCCTCTGTTCTTTTACTCCCTCTGTATGTCCCTCTATACAGATATCCCTCTGTTCCTTTACTCCCTCTGTACGTCCCTCCATACAAATGTCCCTCTGTTCTTTTACTCCCTCTGTATGTCCCTCTATACAGATGTCCCTCTGTTCTTTTACTCCCTCTGTATCTTATAATTTATGATGTGCTATCTTGCATTGTATGCCCTCCCAAAACGGATGACTTCAATCTTCTCAAGTTTAAATTTCATTTGCTACTTTTCCCGCCCTACTGATCATTCATTAATATCTTCTTCCAGTCTAGATTTTCTTCCTCACATCAAACCCATTACCAGCTGTTAGTGTGAGGGAGGAACTGAAGGAAATCAGTATTAGCAGGGAAATAGTGTTGGGGAAATTGATAGGATTAAAAGCTGATAAATCCCCAGGGCCTGATAATCTACATCCCAGAGTCCTTAAGGAAGTGGCCCCCAAAACAATGGTTGCTTGGTGGTCATGTTCCAAGATTCTATATCGGCAGATTTGTTAATCTTTCCCCTTTAAGCTTAAATTGATAGAAACCATGAAAACGAAGGGATCCAGTTCTGAGTCCTATAGAGCTACACCGGAAAGAGGTTTCAAATTCCAGTCGGACCTGTCGACCATGCCCCTTTGCTTCCTGCCACTGAGCCAGTTTCAATTCAACTTACTATTTGCTCTTGAATTCCATGCGCTGTCACTTTTCTGACCAGTCTGTCATGTGGGACCTACATTAATTAGCTACTAAATAAATCCTCCTTGTTACCTCCAACTCATCTAATCAGGTTAGTCAGTTGTGGCCTTGCCTTACCAAATCCTTGTCTATAGTACTTGATGAATCTATGCTGTCCTAAAGGATAATTCATAATGTCCTTTACAATTTCTTGCAAAGAATTGCTCACCCCTGAGGTCAGCCTGACGGTCCTTTAATCACTTGGGGTCTATCCCTTCAACCTTTTATAAGCAATGGTACAAAGATAACAGTGCTCCCATTCTCCAGCACCAGACCTCTAAAAAGACAGGATTGAAAAAATGAGGGTGAGAACTTCTGCTTTATACTCCCTTGCTTTCCTTAGCAATCTGGGATAGAATATATCCAGGCCTGTTGATTAATCTGCTTTCGAAGATACCAAACCTCTTATTATATGCCTGCTCATTCTGTTTCTACAATCCAATTTTTCCCTCTTATCTCTGTATTTTCATCATTTAACCTGGAAGGAATGTTTGGGGACAGGGATGATGAGAAATAAAGGTATGGTATTTGTCTTATTCACCTGTGGGATGTGGGTGTCGCTGGCTGGCCAGCATTTACTGCCCATCCCTAGTTGCCCCTGAGAAGGTGATGGTGAGCTACTCTCTTGAAACATGGCAGTCTACGTGTTCTAGGTTGACCTACAATACCCTTATGGAAGGAAATCCAGGATTTTGTCCCAGCAGCAGTGAAGGAACAGCGATACATTTCCAAGTCAGGATGGTGAGTGACTTGGAGGGGAGATTGAAGGTGGTGGTATTCTCATGTATCTGCTGCCCTTGTCCTTCTAGATGGAAGTGGTCATGAGTTTGGAAGTTGCTGTCTAAGTAATTTTGGTGAACTTCTGCAGTGCATCTTGTAGATAGTACACACTGCTGCTACTGAGCATTGGTGGTGGAGGGAATGAATGCTTGTGGATGTGGTGCCAGTCAAGCGGGCTGCTTTGTCCTGGATGGTGTCAAGCTTCTCAAGTGTTGTTGGAGCTGTATCTCTCCAAACAAGTGGGGAATATTCCATCACACTCCTGGCTTGTGCCTTGTAGATGATGGATAGGCTTTCGGGAGTTAAGGGGGTGAGTTATGGTGAGGCACAGTGGCTCAGTGGTTAGCACTGCTGCCTCACAGTGCCAGGGACTTATGTTCAGTTCCAGCCTCAGGTGACTGTCTGTGTGGCGTATGTATGTTCTCCCCATGTCTGCGTGGGTTCCCGCTGGGTGCTCCAGTTTACTGCCACAGTCCTAAGATGTGCAGGTTTAGGTGGATTGGCCACGTTAAATTGACCCCTAGTGTGCAGGGATGTGTAGGTTGGATGGGTTAGCCATGGTAAATATAGGAACTGGATGATGGGGCTGGATCTGGTTGGGATGTTCTTCAGAAGGTTGGTGTGGACTCAATGTGTCAAATGGCCTCTTACTACCCTGTAGGGACTCTATGATACTCACCAAAGTATTCCTAGCCTCTGACCTGCTCTTGTCGCCACTGTATTTTAGTGGTGGGTCCAGTTGGGTTTCTGGTCAATGATACCCCCCAGGTTGTTGATAGAGGGCGATTCAGTGATGGTAACACCACTGAACAGTGGTGGCCAGACTATCTGTTATTGGAGATGGTCACTGCCTGGCAATTGAGTGGCAGAAATGTTACTTGCCACTTGTCAGCCCAAGCCTGGATACTGTCCAGGTCAGATTGCATTTGAACATGGACTGCTTCAGTATCTGATGAGTCACGGGTGGTGCTGAACATCATGCAATTATCAGTGAAAATCTTTACTTCTGGCTTTATGATAGAGGGAAGATCATTGATGAAGCAATTGAAGATGGTTGGGCCTATGACATTACCCTTAGAAACTCCTGCAGAGATCTCCAACAACTACATCCTTTGTGCCAGATATGACTCTAACCAGTGGCGATAGTTTGCCCCTGAAGTCCATTGATTCCAGTTTTGCCAGGGCTCCTTGATACCACACTCAGTCAAATGTAGCTATCATGTCAAGGGCTGTCATTCATCCCTCTGGAATTCAGCTCTTTTGTCCATGTCTGAACCAAGGCTGTAATGAGGTCAGGAGCTGAGTGGCTCTGGCGGAACCCAAACTGGGCATCACCGAGCAGGTTATTGCTGAGAAGGTGCTGTTGACAGGAGTATAGATAACACCCTGCCATCACTTTACTGGTGATCGAACATCGGCTAATTGGGTGGTAATTGGCCAGGTTGGTCTGCACTTGTATGGAATGGTGAAATGAGAAGGGGAGTAGGAATTGAGAAGTGACCATAAGTGAAGGGAACGTTTGACCATTCTGAGCACAATGTAAGGAAAGGGGAAACAGTGTTTTCTGGAAAATGCTAAAAGAGGATAATCAATGCAACAGAAAGGCTGGATTTCTGAAAGATGAGGACAAGTACACCCTCTCATTGTTCTGAGAAGGATGGGAAAAGATGAGAGAAAAAGTTAATGTAGTGAAATGGACATAGTTGTGAGTCCAGGAGTAATCCTTGGTTGAGAACAGAATTAAGAAAGACAAATTGAAACTGTCAGCATGAAGGAATGCATCATTAGAACAATGCCACAGATACATAGAAACAGGAAGAATGGAGTCCTCACAGGAAGTAGAATTTGAGGAAGTGTAGTCAAGATGGTTCTGGGAGTCAGTGGGCTCATACAGAATATTTGTGGATCGCCTAGCTCCAGAAATGGAAGTTGAAAAATCAAAGAAGGGAAGGGAAGTGGGAGATGAACCATGGAGATGAAAGTAAGGGAAGAATAGAAACTGGAAAATAATTCATGAAATATGCCAGTTCAAGTTGAGGACAGTAAATGCCATTGATAGAGTCTTCAAGGTGCTGGAAAATGAGGTGATGGAAGGCTATAAATGGATTGTAGAATTTTCCACACATCCTAGAGAGAGATAAACATTGCTAGGGCCAATGTGAGTGCCCATAGCAGCACCATTTATAGGGAGGAAACATGTGGAGTTGAAGGAGAAGCTGTTCAATGCGAGAAGAAGTTCATTCTGACAGAGAAAGTTGGTAGATGAGTACAGATTTGGCCACCTTTCAAGGAAGGAAGGGAGTGCTCAGATCATCCTTGTAGGGGAGAGAGGTGCAGTCAAATTGGATGTCTGTTATGAAAAATAAATGGTTAGGGTCAAGAAATCAGAAACTGTTGAAGTGACAGAGGTGATCAGTAGAGTCATGGGCATATATGTGTATCCTGCAATATAATTCAAGGCCATGTGTATAAAACATTGGAGTCTAGTACTCTAGCAAGCTAACAAAAATAACAAGGCAAGTGGTGTATTCTTTTGTGAGGTCTAGTAACTGACAGTAATAATTATTCTAGCTCTCACCATCAGCCAAGAATCAAAAGAAAAGGAAATCCAATAGGAAGACAGATTTTAATGTGACTATAAATTCAAAAGCTGCTCTGACATAAGATGTCTTGACAGTTTGTCTTTCAAATGCCTGGTGATAGGGGGAAAACTGTTGGTGATTGTGATTCTTAGAGCTAAGCTTTAGTTGAAGTCTGATGGATGGACAAGACACAAGAAGATGGAATAGAGAAAAAAGCACTTGCTTCAATACCTCCTTGTCTTATCACAGCTTTCAAGACGTTCCAAGACTTTCACATGAAATGAATCACTTTGAAATGCAGCCACTCTACTACAGGCAAACACAGAATTTGTTTTGTGCATAGCTAAAGAAAAATAACAAAGAAGGCTGACCAATTGCTTTGTTTTTGATGAATATGGGATTAATGTTGGTCACAAAACTAACCGAAACGTCAGCCTTTCTGCTCCTATGATGCTGCTTGGCCTGCTGTGTTCATCCAGCCCTGCACTTTGTTGACTAAGTGAACCTCCTGCCCTTCTTGCTTGTCATCTTCAATTTTAAATTATATTCTTGGAACACTAATGAGTTCATCCATAGTTCAGATGGATGGTTATCAGTTATTGTTTTTATGCCACGCATTCCAACTGCGGCAGTGTGGATAGCTTGCTTCTGATCGTAAGCTTGAGTGCAACAATCTCAGCTGACACTATAGTGTAGGCTCGCACTCTTTCAGGTGAGACATTAAACTGAGGTGCTTTTTACCTTCTTAGATGAATCCGATACGACAAACAGAGGAGGTGTTCCTGATCAATATTGTCACTCAATCAATATTACTAAAACAGATTATCCGGCCATTATCATGTTAATGTTTGCATGAGGGAAAATCGGTTTCTACAATACAACTGTGACTTGTCATAGAGTATTACTGCACAGAAAGACGATTTTCAACCCACTAAATCCACACCTATTTAATCTCATCACATTTCCCAGTACTAAGCCTCAAAGAAAACTTATATAGCTGTAAAGTACTTTTTGAGATCTTAATGCATTGCGGGTGCAATATAAATGCAAGGTACTTCTCAGATTAATTGGAACAAATTGATGAAGCTCTGCCCTCAGCTGAAGGTCAGCACCTTTGACCATATGGCATTCCCTCAGTACTGATGTGTCAATCTACATTCAAGAACTCACATGTTGAAGCTGAAACCTGTCTTATCGTTCCCACTTAGGCCAAGAATGATGCATTCTTATATTAAAAAATACTGTGGACATTCAACATCTTTCCACAGTTTGCAACAAAATTATAAACGAGGTTTTCCAGAAGTATTTGGCTTGCAGTCAAGTGAGGGGTACCGTAAAACCAAAAAATAAAATGAAACATAAAAATGTGAAAGTAGTAATAGTTAGGAGAAGGGATATTATTGGCCTATTAGATTGTGCTTCTTGCACAATCACAATGGGCTAAATGGTTTCTTTCTCATGCTGCATGTTTCTATTAGAGCCATTTGATTGATCGGTTAAAGGCTCCAAAGCAAGGTGTCTTTGAGAGTAGTCCTGCAACAAGATCCGAGCCCTATCTGACTCATTCAACTCACTGGACAAGCGAATTCGCAATTGGTCTGTCTGCCTGAATTAATAGAGTCACAAGACATGGAAACAGGGTCTTTGGTCTAACCAGTCTGTGCTGACAATAATTCCAAACTGGACTAGTCTCACCTGCCTGCTCCTGGCCCATATCACTCCAAACCTTTTCTTTCATGTACTTACCTAAGTGTCTTTTAAATGTTGTAACTCTGCCTACATCCACCGCTTCCTCTGAAAGTTTATTCCACCTGCAAATCACCCTCTGTGTAAAAAATTTACCCCTCATGTCTTTTTTAAATCTCTTTCCTGTCAATCTTTTACTCGCCCAGATTTTCACCCCAACTGGGCCTGATTACAGCTGATCCAACCCTCAACAACTTTGATGTGTGACTGAGTCCTCATTCAGCCTCAAATGTTCAACCTGCCTCGTCTTTGTTAAACCATCCAGTCTGTATCACTGACATCTCCAGTCCTGCCTACGGAAATAACCCTACGTCTGAGGAAACAGGAAGAAACAGAGAAGCCTCCTTGCATTTATGCAGCACCGTTCACAACCTCAAATCTCTTTACAACCAATGAAGAACTTCTGAAGTGCAGTCACTGCGGTAATGTAAGATACGAGACCACCAATTTGCACACAGCAAGCTCCCACAAACAGGAATATGATGCTGACCAAATTGTCGTTTTCTTAGTTCAGCTGACTGAAGGTTAAGTATTGGTCAATTGCACCAGCAACAACCTCCTACTGGCTGCCTATGGTCCTCTAATGTCCTTCAATAGATGGCACCTTTGATGATGGACATTATGCTCAGTGTCAGTTTGGATTACAATGAAAGAAGAGTGTGTAGGTTATTGTGGCTGTTTGTTGTGGATGTTAGCTACATTGTACCCTCTTCACTTCCATTGTCACCGTCAGAGAAGTAGGTTTACTTTTCAGATAGGAACAGGGAGGATGGAGTGGAGTTGTAGGCCAGCACAGACACAGAGATTGGGTAGACATATTTGGCACAGCCACACTTGCTGGTCTTTATAGATCAACTGCTCAGCAACTGGATTTAGTGAGTCTTTGGGGAACCAAAATGCTTCTGAGAATCAGCTCAGTGGAGTGCAGAGGGGAGGTTTCCAGGTTTAACCAATAATTTGGGTTGAGTTTGTTGTTCTCAGCAAGTTGGGTGTAATGATTGACTCTCGCACTTCTTAATTGAGGACAGGAAATATCAGTTAGGACTCACTAGCATCTAGTCAAACCTGCAGGAAATATGTAGTTGCCTGTGATTACTTTGTTTAGTTAAATAGCTCGTTGAATTCAGTATCTAGGCCTTTACAGGAAGAACTGCCAATTGGGTGAAATTCTAAAGGGCCCCGGGGACTCAGGAACTAAACTCCAGCACAATTGAACGAAAAAAAAATTAAAAATTAAATCTGTGATCTGCTGCATGCTAATGTCATTCTGTTCAGTGAGAGGCTGGTACATAACTCATCCCAGTCAGGATCCTCTTGTCTTGGATTACTCTCAGTGAAATGTTCTGCTGCAATCAGCAATCCTTTGGAGCCAAGCATCTTGTAAATTTGTACAGAAATAGAAGTCCCTGTATCTGTTCAAAAATGCTACTTCATCACTTCAGAGCAAAAACTACATTAATTATCAGCTATTACATTTCAATTACTTTTCCCATTTATTTTTCATGGGTGTTGTTCCAAAAGTCTGTGAGGGAATTGTTCTTCATATTTAGTAGAATAAAACCACCACTTTCAAGCAAATGACAGACAAAAGGGAGGAAAAATATCTTGTAGAACATTTTATCTGGGTAGAAATACTGTACAGAGAAACAAGTTACATGCATGCCCTTTTACTGCCTTCAGGATTTACACATCCCACCAAGGCATCATTTCTAGGTATGATTTCTGGTGAATTTCCAAACCTGAATATTATCTCTCTCATTTAGGTTTTGGTCACGAGTTCTGGGTGTAAACAAAACAAAGAGCAATGTGGTTAACAACAGCAATTGTCTTTGTTTTTAATCTGAGACTCAAACAATGGACTCACACTATGGAAAGATAGAGAAGAAAGGTCAAAATTATGTCCTTTAATTGGGAGATCAGGCCTATAGAGCAGGGTTAGTGCAAAAATAAATCATTCTGTAATGGTAGTTCAACTTCAAAGAATTTCCAACATTTAACTCCTCCTCACTCAATCCGCACCCTCTAATGTGTTAACTATTCAATGTTTCAATCTAGTTTAGGTTATCACAGAAATGAAAAGTTATAACAAGAGTTATTGCACTACCATATTACTCTCTGTTACAAAAGATACGTTATAAGGACAATTCAAGCACTTGAGGTTCTAAATTACAAAAGAACAGACTTGTGTTTCATTCACTGAGGAACAAAAGATTGACAGAAGACACAACACACATCTTCAAAAGGCAGAAAGACATGGACAATTTAAGTATGAGCAAAATCAAAACATGAGGGCTCGTGAAAATCTAAAATACACCACTCTTTGCACATTGAGATAGTAAGAACTGCCGATGCTGGAGTCAGAGATAACGCAGTGTGGAGCTGGAGGAACACAGCTGGCCAGGCAGCATCAGAGGAGCTTTTTCAGAAAAGATGACGTTTCAGATCGGGACCCTTCTTCAGACCCGAAAACATCAGCTTTCCTAAAAAAAAGCTCCTCTGATGCTGCCTGGCCTGCTGTGTTCTCCAGCTCCACACTGTGTTATCACTTTTTGCACATTATTAGCTCTCAAAGAACTGACCCAGAACTAGCTAACACAGAGGTAAAAGATAAAGGTTTACACAAACATCACAGATGCTAGATTTTGGGAGACCTTTCTACCCTCAGATCTACAAATGCTCACCAAACGTATTGGTGCTGCCATTGCATCTCTGCAAAAGTGAGTTGGAAACTGAATTGAATGTTACAGAGATAAATAATAGATGGTAGATAGCCACATATTCCAATTGACCTGATGTTTCCTCATGCTGTCGGAACCATGTTGACATGAGGGGTTGATTTCAGTGGTCTTGATATTTGTGGAGGATGGCTGGCTCAGTAGCTGTTGAAACGACCCTCTATTATAACTTGGCATTTGAAGAATCTGCTGGAAGTCAGTTAGCTTAGTTGGCTGGATGGCTGGTTTGCAATGCAGAGTGATGCCAACGGCACGGGCTCATTTCACACACCGGCTGAGATTAGCATGATGGACTTCCCTTCGCAACCTCTTCCCTCACCTGAATCGTGGTGACCCTCAGTTTAAAACACCATCAGTTGTCTCTCTCTAATGAGACAGCAGCCCTGTGGTCTGGTAAGACCATGGTAACTTTACCTTTCTAAAAATATGGGAGACTGCAGGTCATATTTATACAAAACTTTCCGAAAGAACGAATGAATTTTGAATACATCTGGGGTGTGGAAGAAGCAGTCTTTAAGGCTTAAATGGCCTTCCCTAAATCCATTTTGTAAAAAGTCTTATTATGTGAAGATATGCTCCAAAAGACTGTTTATGCAAGGCTTCATTGGTAGCAATCATGTTTCAAACTGAATCCCTCCAGGCTGTCAGTTCATAAAACTGGCCCGAGTCTCCAATGTTATACGGGGACATTGTGAAAGGTGTTGTACTTTACACAGTTCTACCTATTTCTATAATTACTCCAAGTGGAAATGGAAGATATAGTATTGGAGGCACAGCAGGTTGTCGGCCCTGGTTCGTATTTCTTCCTCTTATCATCTCAAAACAGATTAATTCACTATTTGTTCCATTGGTCCTTGTGGGACATTGTCGGGGAAGGCTGATTATTTTATTTGACTACATAATAATTAATTATGTAAAACCTCATCAAAACATTTCAATGTGAAATGCACTCAAAAAGCACTAATAGGATTCATTGTTTATAGGAATTTAAGGTCTCCCCTAGAGGAATAACGAACCAAATCTCCAGGGTGGTGCTGAACTATCCAAATGCAAACACCCGGGGTCAATCTCAGTTGGAGCCAACTTCAGTCTCTCTTGGATCTATCAAGTTTCCAGTTCCTGATTCTTATCCAATGACCTTACCAGGACCATGGCTATTAAATAAGATAAGGCACAACCGTAATGCTATAATGGTCAAACAACCCAGCAGTGCTGTTTGTTAGGGTTCTCACATGGACAATGGTTAGTCGAGTTCTACAGCATATTTGCTCTTAAGTGAGCTCTAAGAAAGAAAGCTGAGCAGAACACCTTATTTTCCTGGCAGGATTTCTAACTGTTAGAAATGTTTTATTTAAAATCTTTGAAGTAATTTCCTGAAGAGGCATTCCATCTCTGCAACTGAGCCTGTGATCCATTGTCAGACTTGTCAAGCTCTGCATTATTAATTGCATGCTGAAAAACTATCACTCATTTGTTAGGGACAGTGAAAAGCTAAATTTTAAACAGGTTAAGAATTGTTTTATTTCCGCTTGAGAGGAAAACACGCATTGATTTTTCCTAACTCTATTTTCATCCATTTCTCAAAAGTTTAAAGCAGGATTTATTTATTTATGGGATTGATTTGTGTCACTGGCTGGGGCTAGCATTTATTGTCCATCACTAATTGTCCTTGAGAAGATAGTGGTAACCAGCCTTCTTGAACTGTTGCAGTCCATTTGATGCAGGTACACTCACAATATTGTTAGGGATGGAATTCCAGAGTTTTGACCCAATGACAGTGAAGGAAAAATGAAATATTTCCAAGTCAGGATGGTGAGAGGTTTGGAGGGGAACTTGCAGATGATGCTCTTCACATGTATCTGCTGCCCTGGTCCTTAAAAATGGTAGTGGTTGTGAGTTTGGAGGGTAGGGTCTATGAATCTATCCTGAATTTGTGTAGTGCATCTTGTAGATAATACACACTGCTGTGGGGTGGGTGTTACAAGGAGTGAATGTTTGCAGATGCAGTGTTATATCTGAATGGATATGAAAATTCATATTCTTTATATTAATAAAAATCTATTTTAACTTCCCTTTTTACTTCTACCTTAATAAGAGAACTTGACAAGACAAACTTTAGTAGACTGCCATTATTAGACTACTGAATGGACTTGCTAGCTTCAAATAATGCTGATCTTGCTAACGTTGATCTTGCCTTGTACACGCCCTGTGAAATACAGCTGTATGCCTCTGTCAAAGTCTTTTTGATCTGTGCATCCTTTGCTTACTATGATCTGCTTGTACTGTTCGTAAACAAAGCTTTTCACTGTACTTCAGTACATGTGACAATAAATCAATCAATTAATCAATAAATCACAATTTAAATTACAATAAAACACACCTTGCAACTTGACATAGGCCTGTAGATTTCATTTGATGTATATCCCCATTTCTTTTCTCTCTTCTCATAAAATGCATCACCTCACTGCCATAGAAGACTTCATCTTGAATCCTTGGATAAATTCAGCTGCACTTGGCACTCATCTTAACTTTCAAACTGAAGCTTTGGACAATATCATGTGAGCTTTTAAATCTGACACTTATTGTTATTAAATTACAAGCACACTGAAGTTTTCTCTGAAGAGCACAACACATTTTTCAGGCAAATAAACATTGGGACTTGAAGTATGTGCTTCCAGATAAGATGTTCTTCTGTAACATCTTCCAATTCCGACATAGGGCTATGACATCTGAAACATTAACTTCAGTGACTTTTCCTTTCTCATGGATATCCCCGATCTGCTCAGCAATTCCAGCATCCTTTGTATTAATTTCAGATTAGTAGCACTTGCAAATATTTTGCTTTTGCAGTTTTTCATGATGATCACCAAAAATGGTTATTTACACAGCATACCCAAGTTACCTGTTTATCTCTGCACCTGTTCTGTTTGAAATATTTCAAAAAATAGAAAGTGTTGCCTAAGCATTTTGTCTTGCACTCAGAAGGATAATTACAAGAATACCTAGTTATTAATCACAACATTTGTATTACTCCTTAATATAAATTGTGATTGCATGAAATTTGCCATTCTTATGTTTGACTTGACAAAAACAAGATGAAGTGTTTTGGTGAAACAACTCACTTTTCAGCAATACTACTGCCAAAACATTTCAGTTTGTTAGTCAGCAAAGATGACAACTTTCATACTGATGTAAATGCTGTCATACATGCAATAATCTGACCCAGAGCAACATTCTACTGCTCCAAACAAAGTTGAACTCAACATGTTGTGTAGAACCAGGAAGAGCCAAATTGATATGCAGGCTTAGACTGCAACCAGAACCCAGTGTGAGGTCAGTTGGACATGGAATATATGTAATAAAATTAGATGATTAAATTTGTCTGAATTTTGAGATGCCTCTGTTTTGATCAGTGAACTAGAAATAATTAATTGCAAAACCAATTACATGGACAGCTAATAAATCATGTTTGACAATATAATTCAGTGATAATAAAAATGGAAGATACTGCCCCTCAGGCACAGAGTGACACAGTTGCTGAACTTAAAATATACCAATTTGTTTGGAGGTGTACCTCATTTTTGCCTTTCATTCTGCAGATATCAATGTCATGTTGATTCGATCGCCAGGTCAGCTTCTGTGGAAAAAAGAAAATTATAGGTTAAAAAGCAGGGCAAATTGAGAAGTCTTCCTTGAAATGTGCAAAAAGAACATGATCACCCTAGATCCTCTTTGCTGCAAAGCAACCATCTTTCTACAATCTGGACTGGCAAAGTAACATATTCTGTCAGTGAAGATTCCATAATGAAATATAGGTTACGTAAATCTCAGGGGAATAAAAAAAAATGAAAAAATGTTAGTTCTTCAGGTTTTGTTGAACCAATGTAGATTTCACATTTTGAAGCATTTGATGAATCTTGCAGAACACTCCTTTTTTCACAAGATTAACTGAGCGTATAAGCAAGCTGAATAACAGAATGAACAGATGAGTTGGTAGCTGTGTTAGGCGTATGATTTATAAACAATTAGGGCTTGCAAATGTTTTATGGAACGCATTGCCTTGCTGCAAATAAGCACCACTTTTGTTCTGAGGCAGGGTCACCGGACCCGAAACGTTAACTCTGATTTTTTCTTCACAGATGCTGCTAGACCTGCTGAGCTTTTCCAGCAACTTCTGTTTTTATACCACTTTTGTAAACATTATTTTGTGGTTTGACTTGCTCACCAAGGTAAAAGATATTAGTCCAGGGAAAAAAAAAATCTTCCATTCCTGAGTGAAGTAACCGTGGATAGTAAAAGTGCCTGAAAATGTACTTCCTAACCTGAACTTGACATTTCAGGAAAAATGGATAACTGGGGACAGTGAATGATCAAATTGCTTTGTTAACAAGAACCATGCATGAAGCAATTTATTGCTTTATTCTGTTTTCACTTTTTAGCTAATATTTTGGACTCAAAATACTGAGTGATATCAGTTAGTGGGATCTCAATATCTGACTGTTCCTGGAAACTGCTAGTATCAGAATCAAGTGTTCCTATGTCACTTAGAACTGCTCTGTCATAGATTGTAAACAATTCATTTGAATCCCACAGAGGCTGGTTCTGCAACCTTTTGGCTGCCTTGTCTCCAGCTGTTAATAAAGCAAATATGCACGGTAATTCTCTAACCTACATTGTACTTCTTAAACTAGAAGATTTCTATCTTGGCATTTCCCTGGTCCTAACAGGATGGGAAGCCTTATGTTCCATTCATGACATTTAAAATCACCAGGTATCTCCATAACCTTCAACTCACTTCTGATTAATTATTCACCAACTCCTATTTTTTGAAAAAGGTGGTAACTGACACACCATTATCAGTTTTACTGTTGGAAGAACTCCTGAATTTTGTCGCAAGATTAGATTAAATAGATTTACACAGAGTACTTTGTATTGAGAGCGACCTGTTAATTAATGCCATAAATTCAATCATCAGGTGGTGTGGGTCCAAGTAGGAAAGGAGAGCAGTGACATAGCAAACTGTGATAACAAGGTGTAGAGCTGGATGAACACAGCAGGCCAAGCAGCACCAGAGGAGCAGGAAAGCTGATGTTTCGGGCCTAGACCCTTCTTCAGAAATGGGCAACTGAGGTCTTTCCAGAGGGAGGAGGGTAACTTCTTCAAGGTAGGCATCCTTAGAAGAGGCTTCGCAGTGGGGTTAAAATTGTTTCAGAGATAGTAGGAACTGCAGATGCTGAAGAATCTGAGATAACAAGGAGTAGAGCTGGATGAACACAGCAGACCAAGCAGCATCAGAGGAGCAGGAAAGCTGATGTTTCGGGCCTAGACCCTTCTTCAGAAATGGGGTAAACTGTAGCAAACTGTAACTGTTACATATTCATGAGCTATTCCTTCTCCAAGTACACCCCAGATTCCACCATGATTGAAGAACCAAATAAAATATGAAACAAACCAACTAAAGATGTCACTTAATAATCCCCAGGAACAATTTTGTTCTAGTCAGAGCTCAGGTAGTGTTGGGTGAAGGAGGAGTTATTAAACAAAGAGGGAGCAGAGATCACATAATGAACACAAGTATACCATTATAATTTCTCCCCTCCTTTTGCTAATTCTCCACCCTCTGCTGCATATGAACTCCTGACATTGTATAGATCAATACCCTCAAATTTAGTCACACTACAGAGGGGGCAGCTGAAGTTTTTGGCAGGACATTGGCAGCTATGGAAAATATAATTTTGGTAGGCTGGAATGGTTTTCTTTGCAATATGGAGGCTGACAAGAAATGTGACTGTATAAAATTAGGAGGACCCTAGATAGAGTGCATGGGAAGAAGCTCCCATAGAAGAGAAACTAATAATCAATGGACATAGATTTAAAGTGTTAGACAGGAAGATTAGCAGACATTTGTAAAGAACATTTGTCACCAAATGGTAGTGAGAATCTGGAACTCACGGGCTTAAGTGATGGTAGAGGCAGAAACACCACATTTTTAGAAATGCATTTGAAATGTGGTGTATAACTACTGGCTAAAAGTTGGAATTTGGAGTTTGCTTGTCAAGTCAACCATAAGACCATAACATTCTTACCCACTGCTCTTTCTCCAGAATATTGATGATATCATCGGTGCTGCTTCCCTCCCTCATTCGAATTTCCACCCAGATCTCACCATCACCTGGTCCATCTCTGACTCTTACCTTCACTTCCTCAACATCTGTTTCCATGTCTGAGGATAGGTTGGCCACCAATATCCACTACAAACCAACTAACTCTCACAGTTATTTTGACTATACATCCTCACACCCAGATTCATGTAAAGATTCTATTCCATTCTCCCAGTTTCTCTGTCTCTGTTGCCTCTGTTCCGATGATGCCAACTTCAACAAAGCGGTTTCCAAAATATCCACCTTCTTCCTCAACTGAGGATTCCCCACCACCGTGGTTGTCTGGGCCCTCAACCGGGTCCAATCCATCTCCCATACGTCAGCCCTCACCTCCTCTCTTCCGTCCCACAACAGCAATAGGGAGCCCTTGTCCTCACCTACCATCCCACCGGTATCCACATCCAGAGGTTCATCGCCTGCCATTTCCGCCACCTCCAGCAAGACGCCACCACCAGGCATATAGTTCCCTCCTCTCCTGTGTCAGCCTTCGTTCCCTCTGGGACACCTTGTTCCACTCCTCCTTCATTACCAACACCCGGCCCCCTGCCATAGCCCCACAGCAGCTGCAGAAGGTATAACGCTTGTTTGTTTACTTCTTCCCTCCTCAGTATCTAAGGGCCTAAACACACTTTCCAAGTGAAGCAGCGCTTTAACTGCACTTTCCACAATCTAGTCTACTGCATCCACTGCTCACAATGTGGTCTCCTCTACACTGGGGAAACAAAGTGTAGACTGGATGACTGCTTCGCAGAATACCTACTTTCTGTACGCAAAAATGTCTCGAGCATCCAGCTGCCTGTCACTTCAACACACCAGCCTGTTCCCTGGCCAATATCTATGTCTCAGGCTTGCTACAGTGCTCCAGCGAAGCTCAGTGCAAGCTAGAACAGTACCTAATTTTCTGCTTGGGAACTCTACCGCCTTCTGGACTCAACATCTAGTTCAACAATTTTAGGGTTTGAGGCACCTTGTCCCATGTCCTTACCCTAACCTCCACACACCAAGTTTTGTTATTACATGGTCTGCTATTGTACAGTTACTCATTGTTAGCCATTGCCAGTCCCCATTACTATCTATTCATTCTCCTAGGCTGACTGTTATCCATTCCTTTGTCTGTCCAACTGTTCTTCTTTCTCTTTGGGCTCTACCTCCACCTATCAGTTACTCCTTATCCCCTCCACCACCGTATCATCTGCATAAAAAACATTTTCCTAGCTACCATCAGTTCTGAAGAAGGGTCACGAGACCCAAAATGTTAGCCTGATTTCTCACTACAGATGCTGCCAGATCTGTTGAGCTTTTCCAGCAATTTCTGTTTTTGTGTCAGCAGTACATCCCCGCTGCGCTTTTCTAGCAATTTCTGTTTTTGCGTCAGCAGTATATCCCTGCTCTTATATTCCAGCCCTCTTGAAATAAATGCTAACATTGCAGTGCCTTCCTTAACTGCCAACTGAACCTACATGTTAACCTTAAGAGAATCCTGAACTAGGACTGCTAAGTCCCTTTGTGTTTCAGATTTCCAAATCCTTTTCCTGTTTGGAAAATACTCTATGCTTCTATTCTTCCTGTCAAAGTGCATAACTTTACACTTTCCCACATTCCCATCTGATACTTCTTTGCCCACTCTCCAAAACCTCCTGCAGACTCCCCACCTCCTCAACACTTCAACAATGCACTCAGTTCCTTCATCCAGTTTGCTGATGTATAATGTGAATAGTTGTGATCCCCGTAACTGACCCCATGGAACTCCGCTAGTCACTAACCCCCTACCCATCTGTCTGTCCTTTTGATAGGATCCTTGGATACTTAGTTCCCATCCCTGATCCCCTTGCAGCCATGTCTCTGTGATACCCAGAACACTGTATCCATCAACTTTAATCTGCGCTACAAGCTCATTTATTTTGTTTCCTCTACTGTTTGCATTTAACTACAACACCCCCTTTGTCCTGAGTTGCTAACCCCTTCTCATAGTTGTCCCCTTATCTGCTGTGCCTGAAGTTAGATTCTTGACCCTTTCCATACTCTTTGTCCTATTATTTATTCCAGAAATAACCCCTCCTGTGTGCCCCCCACCTTACCTTTTTCCATAATTTTCCACGCAACTGAACCCACAGCTCCCTTCTTCCCCAGTCCTGGTGCCAATGCCCCTTGAATTTGAACCTGTTCCTCCCACACCAATCTTTGAGTCATATGTTTACCTCGTTCATCTTATTGACCCTGTGTCAATTTGGTCATCGCTCAGGTAGTAATCTAGAGATTATTACCTTTTTGATGCTACTTTTTTAATTTAGTCCCTACTTGTTCACATTCCCTCATCAGAACCTGTTTCCGCCTATATCGTTGATACCTGCGAGGACCATGACAACTGCATCTTCCCCTCCCACTCCAAATTCCTCTGCAACCCAGATGAGATACAGTGAGCATGGGTACCAGGCAGGCAACACAGCCTTTGGGACTCTCGATCCTGGCCACAGAGAACACTGTCTATACCCCTGACTATATTATCCCTGATTGCAATTGCATTTCTCTTTTCTTCCCTCTCATGAATGGTTCTCTGTACCATGGTGTTAGGGTAGGTTGCTCATCCACCCTCTGCCCACAGCCCCTACTCCTGTCCACACAGGAAGCAAGAAGAATTTCAAACCTGTTAGACAAGCTCATGGGCTGAGATTCCTTCAGCGCTGCCTCCTAGAATCCTCTTCCTGGCTCACTGGTAGTCACACCCTCCTGTCCCTGACCACTGACTGAATTTAAGGTAGTTAATCCAAGGAGTGTGACTGCCTCCTGAAATACAGCGTCCAGGTAGCTCTCTCCCTCCCTGATGTGTCATAGCATTTGAAGTTCAGACTCCAGCTTGTCGGTCCCACCGCTGCAACTTGTAAAGGGTGGCACGGTCGCTCAGTTGTCAGCACAGCTGCTTCACAGCGCCAGGGACCTGGGTTCAATTCCACCCTCGGGCGACTGTCTGTGTGGAGTTTGCACATTCTCCCCGTGTATGCGTGGGTTTCCTCCAGGTGCTCTGGTTTCCTCCCACAGTCCAAAGATGTGCAGGCTAGGTGGATTGGCCATGCTAAATTGCCCGTAGTGTTCATGGATGTGTAGATTAGGGGGATGGGTCTGGGTGGGATGCTCTGAGGGTCAGTGTGGACTTGTTGGGCCAAATGGCCTGTTTCCACACTGTAGGGATTCTATGATCCTTGAGTTGGAGTTCCTCAAGTGACCAATACTCAATACAGACGTGATCACTATGAACCACAATGGGGTCCACTAGCTTTCACATCATGTTGTTACAACAAACTGCTTGGCCAAACATCTCTATTTTACCTACTTAGTCATCAATTTTTTGTTAAATAATTCCTACTGGTCCTTTAGTTTATAGCCTGCAAATATTTCTCCTATTTACCTTCAACCTGAAAGTAACCAATTATAGATTGTCAACTTACTCACTATTACCAACCAAAGAACTTATGGTTTTCCTGTGATGTCACTCTTTGTTTTGAGCTGGGCCCCTGATTCTGGGCTTCAATTTATCTGAATAAAAACCGAATGAACTGCGCATGCTGTAAATCAGAAACAAAAACAGAAGTTGCTGGAAAAGCTCAGCAGGTCTGGCAGCATCTGTGAAGAGAAATTAGAGTTAACGTTTCGGGTCCGGTGGCCCTTCTTCAGAATCTTTGGACTGTGGGAGAAAACTGGAGCACCCGGAGGAAACCCATGCAGACACAGGGAGAATGTGCAAACTCCACACAGACGGCTGCCTGAGGTTGGGATCGGACCCGGGCCCCTGGCACTGTGAGGCAAAGTCCCTGAACTATGCACTCACTTGGGCTGTGTCTCACTTTGGACATGATCTCTCCTTCCTGACTGTGAGAAGCCTATTGTTCCAGCCACCAAGATGTGATGGGGCCGAATGGACTCCTGCTGCTATGTAAGTTATGGAGGGGAAAGAAGATTTGGCTGAAATCAGAGACAACTTGATGATTTGCTAACAGTGCCTATGTAGCCCCATCTGAGGGATACTTGGAATAGATGATATGTGTAGAGCTATTCACCACATGTGCAAATCAGGGTAGGAGAAGAATACAATATAACTTATAAATTTGAGCAAAAATATCTTATTTTCTGTATCATATATATTGAGCATTGCAACACAGTGAACAGATTGCACAAAGGGGTGGGTGACACTTAATAATTACAGGTACTGAATGTACCACAGTTAAAATGATAAATGACAGCTTTATTGTGTTGCATAGTTTAACAACAGAATGTGCAAACTAAACATTTTCTAATTCCCAAGGTTATTGATGAAGGTTTGATATGCTGAATATATTGCAAATGACAATTATAAAACATAAAGCAACTCAGTGGGACACAGATTCAAAGGCTTTTCAGCTCATGTTTGAATTATCCATTTAAAATATGCCTATCCACTGTCAGTCGTAAGTACAGTAAGCTTGCCAGATAAAATGAAAAACTAGAAATCTGGAATCAAAGTGGAAAAGTGCAAAGCAGGATAGTGGGATTTGAAAGAGAAGAAAGAGATTAATGTATCAGGTGCTTCAGAACCAGTGCTGACATAAAATACCTTTTCTGAACAAGGGTTCCATTCTAAACGTTCATTTGCTTTGCTTTTTTCCCTCAGATACTAACTGATTTCTTGAATTTTTCATATATTCTATTGGCGCAATAGATCATCGTATACTTTTATGCATAATAATATCTACTGAGTAGTGTTTCTAGTGAGTGAAGGTCATGTTCTGAGAAGCCAGTTTGAGGATACAGCCTCACAAAAAGATTCAGCTTTGTACTAGCATACCTTAAACAGTGTAGAGATTTAGCTTCATATTGGCAGGCTCTCTTCTCTTAACAAATACTAACAGCTCCATCGCTCTCTTCTTTGTTTGACCTGAGAGAGCATCAAGTAGCCAGTTCTGTCACTCCCACTAACAATTCTTTAAAAAACGAAATGACTTTAACAAACTGTTCATGTTCAGTTGTCGTGTCTTTAAATCTATACAACATTGCAATAGACAGAATACTTGCTTCACTGAGTACATTCTTCACTCCTCCTCTACATCATTAAAATGTGCGCTACCAATAGATTTTTTTTTAGCATCTGACACACTATGCAAAATTCTCTTCCTGCTCCCAAAAACAGTCATTGCTGGTAATGGAGGTTAATCTGAGACGTCAGTTGAAGACTTTTTTGAGAAGATTTATAGCTTGGGTTATGGACAAGGTTGCAGACTTGCTCGCCGAGCTGGTGTGTCTGATTGCAGACGTTTCGTCACCCTGCTAGGTAACATCGTCAGTGCGCCTCCAGTGAAGCGTTGGTATGGTGTCCCACTTGTTATTTATATGCCTCGGTTTTCTGGGGTGGGTGGTATTACTTCCGGTTCGGTTTTTCAGTGGTTTGTATATCGGGTCCAGTTCAATGTATTTGTTGACAGGGTTCCAGTTGGAATGCCAGGCCTCCAGGAATTCCGTGGCATGTCTCTGTTTGGCTTGTGTGATTATGGATGTGTTGTCCCAGTCGAATTCGTGTCTCTCTTTGTCCGTGTGTAGTAAGACAAGTGAGAATTGGACGTGTCTCTTGGTGGCTAATTGGTGTTTGTGTATCCTTATTGTCACTTTTCTTCCTAATTGAAGACTTCTTGATAAATTCATCATAGCTTGGAATAGATTGGTGGTGATATTTTTCTCTCCTGAGTCAAATGCTGAAAAAATTGTTATCTTATTAGTAGAGATGTACAAGTGTCCCTTAACGTTAGAACAACTCCTGAACTGAACCAATGTGAATGTATCCTTGTCCACATCAGCCACCCTGTGGCCTCTTTGAGTGAGATTGTCAATTCTGTATTGGAATCTGATGTCCACTAGGGATTATATGGAATGATATTCAGATCAGAAACTGATCATTTGGCCCAAAAGAGTATATTTCACAACTGGCGGTGAATAGTGGGGCCTATTAAACAAAGGAACATACAAACAAGGACCAAGAGGAGGCCACTCGGTCCTTCTGTTCTGTTCTGCTATTCAATAAGATCATGGCTGATCTGATTTTAACCTCAACTTGTCATTCTTGCATATCCCTGATAATCTTACATCCCATTGGTAATCAAGAATCTATCTACCTCTGCCTTGAAAATATTTAAAGATTCTGCATCCACTGCCTTTTGAGGGAAAGAATTCCAAAGACTCCCAAACCTCAGAGAATTTTTTTCCCTTTTCTTTGTTTTAAATAGGTGGCCTCTCATTTCTAAACTATGATCCCTAGTTCTGGATCTTCCCACAAGAGAAACATCCTTTCCACATCTGAGTCTGCTCAGGATTTTATATATTCCAATTAGGTCACCTCTGACTCTTTTAAACTCCAGAGATTTCAGGCCTACCTGTCTAGACTTTCCTCATAAGTCAATACCATTCCAGGTATTGGTCCAGTAAGCCTTTTCTGAATTGCTTCCAATGCATTAACATCCTTCTCTGAGTACGGTGACCAGTACTGGACCAGTACTGTGACCGGGATCACCAATGCCCTGTACAACTGAAACGTATCCTATACTCTTGCATTCAATTCCCTTCACAATAAACCATAACACTATTAGCTTTCCTAATTACTTGCTGTGCCTTCTGTGATTCATGCACTGGAATACCCAGAGCAGAGCTCTGCAACCTCTCACCATTTAGATAATATGCTTCTTTTTATTCTTTCTGCCAAAATGGAAAATTTCATAATTTCCCAACTTATACTCAGATCTTTGCCAGATCTTTGCCCACTCATTTAACCTATTAACATCTTTTTGTCCTCATGGTCTCTTCATAATTCACTTTCCTACCTATCTTTGTGCAATCAGCAAAAGTAGCTACCATGTCTTCTGTCCCTTCATCAAAATCATTTACATAAATTTTAAAAGTTGAGGCCCCAGCACTGAGCCCTGTGGCATATCACCCATTGAATTCTGTCAGCATGGAAAAGACCCATTTATTTCTTCTCTCTGCTTCTGGTTAACCAGTCAATTCTCTATCCATGTCAATATGTTATCCTGTAGACCATGACATTTTACTTCCCACAATGACCTTTGCTCCTGGAAATGCCTTCTGAAAAATCTAAAGTACAAAACATCCACTGGTTCCCCTTTATTCACAGCTTAAGTTACCTCTTCAAAGAACTCCAACTAAATTTTTTAACCGTAGTTACCTTTTGACAAAACTATGTTGACTCTGCCTGATTACCTTTAACTTATCCAAGTGCTTTGGTATAACATCTTTGATAATAGTTTTCAACATTTCACCGTCACATATATTTAGTTACTATAGTTATATATTAAGTTATTATAGTTACCTGCTCTATGACTTCCTCCCTTTTTGAATAAGGGAGTAAAATTATCTATTTTACAGTCTGAAGGAACATTCCCCAAATCTAATATGTTTTGGTAAATTAAAAACATCACATCAATCAACTATCTTACTAGTTACTTCTCTTAAGACCCTAGAATCTGAGGAGTTGTCAACTCACAGTTCCAACAACTTACTCAGTACTACTTCCCTGGTAATTAGCCAGAAATGTCAAATGGATGATACATCTCTCCCTCCTCCAATAGTCCCCAACATCACAGATGCCATTCTTCAGGAAATTTGATTCACTTGACACGATATCAAGAAATGGGTGGAGTCCCAGGATTATCAAATCAGCCACAATATCATTCAATTTCTGAAGAAGGCTCCCGACCCAAAACGTCAGCTTTTCTGCTCCTCTGATGCTGCCTGACCTGCTGTGTTCCTCCAGCTCCACACTGTGTTATCTCATTCAATGGTGGACTAGTTTTGATGGGCTGAATGGCCTACTTCTGCTCCCATGTCAAACAGTCATAGAGATCTACATCACAGACAAATGCTCTTCGGCCCATCGGGCCTGTTCTGGTCAAAAACAGCCACCTAACTATTCTGATCCCATCTTCCAGCACTTGGCCTGTGGCTGCCTAACGTTCATAGGATAATGCAGTCTGGGCCATGTAACATGCAGGATTAACACAGTCCATGCTGTGTTACACTGAGGAATAATACCCAGACTGGAGTGCTTAGGACCAAACAGTGACAGTCTGGTTTGCATTATGAGGTATATGGGGAGTAAAGTCAGATGTGTATGACATATTGGATAGCATGGAGATTTAAATGTAATACATTAAAGTAATACACTTTTAAACATTTTTCTTATTTAACTGTTGTTATACAGGAAAAAAGTTAATATTTATGACTTATTTACACTTTACAAAGTTAGTCACTCTTGATCCATATTTAAATAATGCTCAGCCTACTGTGTGTCTTTCTGTATTGGAACCGTAACAATACCTACCCAGCGACTAATGGATTTCGAGTAACCTTTAGATGGAACAAGGATGTTATTGAAAGTGTTTCTGGAACTGTCCTATCGCTATAAATATTTCATTTTAAATGCATACTCCATAACAGAGCCAATCATTCTCATTCACTTTGCAAATTCTATCTCTTAAATATTTATTTTTGTGATAATCATGCTGAGTGTGGTAAGCAATGTTAATGCTGGGAAATATTTCCCAGCATCAGTAACAAACACTGCCACAGTCTCTAAAGCCAAGTCAAATGAAGAGAAAATCTCACTCCACTCCATTCCTTCAATTTAACATTTTCTCTTTTTTTTTACATCAGCCACCTTGTGGCCTCTCTGAGTGAGATTGCCAATTTCACTCAAAATTTGGGGGTTTTCTATTTTGCGAATCCAAGCCATTACAAAGAATTTTGCCTCATTTCACCACAGGAATCACTGAGAAAGAATTTCTCAAATGCATTTATTTACTCTAAGTGCATTTTAAGACCTTTGTGAACTCAGCAGAACTTACAAAAAAGCAAAGGCAGGATATACATGCACTTCTCTGCATTGTGATCTTCCACTCAGTCCTGCTTCAGGGATCTTTGACATTGTTCGTAAGAGTAACTTTCTGTGAATGAACTAACTTTTAATTTCTGGATCAAAGCTTCAAACCCAAACTCATGCAATAAATGTCTGCTAATGTTAAGGGTTCTAGGAGGTGAATTTTGATGTAGAGTTTATCATCAGTAGATTGTATGTATCATGCAAGCTTCGCCAGGCTCTATTGGCTAGGGTAGTGAAGGCTGAGCTGTAGCCCTAATAAAGGATTTTAAATTTATGAAAGGATTTGGAAGAGCAGATGTACAGGAGACAGTTCCCCTTGTAGGAACACCAGAACCGGAATACAAATATATAAGAAAATTGGCTATAAACCCAATTGGAAAGTCTGAAGAACCTTTATCCAGAGAGTGGTTAAAATGTGGAATCGGTGCCATAAAGAGTAGCTGAGACAAAGATATTTAGGGGAAAACTTGACAATTCACCAAAAATCCTCAGTCAGCATCTTCCAAACCCACGACCACTTCCATCTAGAAGGACAAGGGCAGCAGATACATGGGAACACCACTACCCTCAAGTTCCCCTCCAAGCCACTCACCATCCTGACCTGGAAATATATCGCCGTTCCTTCACTGTCGCTGGGTCAAAATTCTGGAAGTCCCTCCCTAAGGGCATTGTGGGTTAACCCACAGCAGGAGGGCTGCAGTGATTCAAGAAGGCAGCTCACCACCACGTCCTCAAGGGCAACTAGGGATGGGCAATTAATGCTGGTCCCCCAGCCATGCCCACATCCCACAAAATGAATAAATTACAAAAAAACAGACAAGGGAGAAATTAATAAAAGGTTATATTATCAGCCGTGGCTTAGTCTTGCCTCTGAATCATAAAATTCTAGGCTTAAATCTCACTTTAGTTCTTGAGCAAAAAGTCAGGATTGACTCTCCAGTGCAGTACTGAAGAAGCAGTGCACTGTCAGAGGTGCTGCCTTCCTGATGTGATGTTAGACAGAGCACCCCCCCCATCAGCCTGCTTCGGTGGGTGTAAAAGATTCCATGCAATATTTGAACAGTTATCTTGAAAGTCCTGGGCAGTGCTTTTCCTTCAAACAACATCACACCAATAAACTATGTGGAATGATCAAATTGCAGTTTGTGGGAGTTTGCTGTTGGTAAGTTGGTGACAATGATTTATACACTGTAACAGTAACCGCACTTGCAAAGTACTCAATTGGTTGTAAACAATTTCAGATATCCATTGGGCATGACAAGCGCAACAAAAATGAAAGCCTACCTTTTTTTGTTGGATTGGATTAAAAGCATAAACATCAGCACTTCTTTTATTTTTTCAGAGGATATTGGCATCACTGGGTGGCCAGCAATTTACTGCCCGTCCACAGTTGCCCTTGAGAAGGTGGTGTGAGCTGCCTTCTTGAACTGTTGCAGTAGTCAATGTGTTGTAGGTTGACCTACAATGCCCTTAGGGAGGGAATTCTGGGTTTCTGACCCCGTGACACTAAAGGTACAACAATATATTTCCAAGTCAGGATGGTGAATGACTTGTGGGTGGTGGTATTCCCATATTTCTGCTGTCCTTGCTATTCTAGATGGAAGTGGCCATGGGTTTGGAAGGTGGTTTAAGGATCGTTGGTGAATTTCAGCAATGCATCTTCTCGATGGTATACACAACTGCTTCTGAGGCTCAATGATGGATGGAGTGAATGTTTGTGGATGTGGTGTCAATCAGGCTGGATGGTGCCGAGCTTCTTGAGTGTTGCTGGAATTGCACCCATCCAGGCAAGTGGGGAGTATTCCATCACACTCCAGACTTGTGCCTTGTAGATGACAGGCAGGCTTTGGGATTCAGGAGGTGAGTTACTTGCTGTAGTTTTCTGGGCCTCTGACCTGCTATTGTAACCACCGTATTTACATGGCTATTCAGATCAATTTATGGTCAATGATAACCCTAATGTATTGATTATGGAACATTAAGTGATGGCAATGCCATTGAATGTTAAGGGGCAGTGTTTAGATTCTCTTGTTGAAGATGGCCATTGCCTGGCACTTGTGTGAATGAATGTTATTTGCCTATTGTCAGCCCATGCCTCGATATTGGCCAGGTCTTGCTGAATTTGGATATGGACTGCCTCTAATGCCTGCATATCTTTCCTTAGATAAAGGGCACAAGACTGTCCACAGTTTTGTAGCTGTAGTCTGGTCTAGTGCCTTGTTCGGTATATTACCCATATTGTATTAATCATTGAATTCGGACAGTGCAGTAAAAGGTTATTTGGCCCATTGAGTCTGCACCAACCCTCTGAAGAGCATCCCACCTAGACTCACCCACAACCCCATCCCTGTAACCCCGCAAGGGGTTTCTTTTCACATGGCTAACCTGCCTAACCTGCAAATTGGTAGACACATCACGGCACAATTTTTGGCATGGGCGATCCCCCTAACCTGCACAACTTTGAAGCACCCAGAGCGAATCTAGACAGATATGTGGAAGATATGGAAACTTCAAACAGACAGTTGCCTAAGGCTGGCATTGAACTTGGGTGCCTGGTGCTGTGAGGCAGCTGTGTTAAACTCTGTGTCACTGTGCCACTTCTGACTTATGAATGAGAGCCCCAAATTCCTCTAAACTGTAGCTTTCTGCAGTCACCTTCCATTTAAATATTATTTTTCTCCTCTATTCTTCTGACCAAAGTCTGTAGCCTGACATTTTTCTACATTATATTCTATCTGCCAAGTGTTTGCTCATTCATTAACCTGTCAATGTCCCATTACAGATCCTGTAGGTAACAGGACCAAACTGTATAATCCTGCAAGCAATACAATTCAGGCTGCTGTAACATGGCCTGTACTAGGTTATCCTGCATAATAACATGATCCTGACTGGGTTGTGCTACACAGAACATGGTCCAAGATTGTGTTATCGTGAATGTAACACAGCCCGGACTCTGATACCGTGAATCTAATGGATCAGGTTGAGTTATCTTGGATGTAATACAGGCCAGGCTCCTTTATCCTTCAAAACAGTTTTGTACTTCAAAACGATTGAGCAGTCAGTGGAATTATTAGTACGTGCTGTGCACCAGTAAAGCAGGTGCAAGATGCTTAATGTAAAACTGGAATGAGCGATGCTTACATGATGCCTGCTACCTGCTTGTGGTTATATCAACCCTGCCTCATTTCACTTCTTACCTTCGCAGATGACCAAAAGGCCTTTGCAATGTCTAGTCCTCACTTACTTCATGGCAATAAAGCCTATGGACCAATTCTCAACAATCATCAGGAACGACTTCTTCAGATGCATGTTTCAGCCTTGCCAGTCAAGTTGCAGCTACTGTTGGTCACTAATTGTTTTCTCCCCTTCAGCAGCTATAAAAGCTTCCTACAGTGCCGAGACCTTCACTGTAGAAAAACCACTCTGTCACTTTTATTTTGTTTCTTTCATCTGAAGGACAAAATTTGGAAGTTCCATGTCAGACGCTCAGTCAGATGGAAATACTTACATCCAAAGGGGAATTGGCTCGGGTAACACAGTGGAACATTGATGGGACAGTATAAGTGAATTGAACAATTAGATGCATTTCTAGAGTGAGAAGGGAATGAAAGATACGGTGAGGATACCATTTTTGTGGCCTGTAATCGATCAAAAAAGGACAGCATTGTCAAGCTTAATGGATTTTTCTAAGGTTACACGAAAGTGCAGCAAACTCAGTTGAGAAGAAAAAATGCTAAAACATCCATGTCACAGCAATCATTCACAATGAAATTCGTTGGGTTAACACTCATCTTCAAAGACAATAGGGAACAGGAGTATGCATCAGCGAATAGTGGTTAATAACACGATGCTTAAATTTCAGTAAAATAAAAGCATCTTGGGTCTTGATATTTATCCCGGCCCTGTGAAGGAGGTCTGAAATGGAAATCCATAAATTTAGTTTTCCTAACTGCTCCTCAGATGTTGTCTTTAGGACGTCTTTTGAATCTTTTTCTGCAGGTTTCTCACCCAGGAGTCAGCCTGATTTAAAAACCGCCTGCATGATTGGGAAAGCCCCTGGCACAAGGCCACTTTGCGAATGTAGAATGAAGGTAGGGAAGTGGGGATCATGGTTAATTCATAATTGGGCAAGAGAGTGCAGGTTAAGGGACTAGTGCAATTGTAGAGTCAGAAATATAAATAAGCTTTTTGGGCCAGGAGCAAACACTTCAACATCTCTTGGCCCACAAGCAGTGCTATAAAAAAACAATTTACCTTATTTGTTTGATCTCTCCATTCTTTGTTTACATGCTAAGGAATCCTGGATGAAAATGGTTAAGTTGAAATATCAGTAAAAATGGGGTGGCTGGGGTATCTAATCGCTCCCCCACCTTTGTTAGAACCGAAAGCAGCAAGGTTCAAAACGGTTTGAGATCATGTTTGAAAACTGAAATGACATTAAATTATTTTCTATCCAAAAACTACTTAGCTTGAAGGATTAGAATTAACCTCTTGATCTGAGGGTGAAAATGCATGGTTAAAGAAAGGAAGCACGTTATTCAGCGATACCAAGTAAGCCCAGGCAGCCTTGTTAATGAAATACAATTGCTGGGTGTCAGTATGGTGAAATAACAAAGGCATTATATCACGTTCAGCAGGATGAGGAATGCAGCTTAGCCATTAGTTTGAAGACAACCTCGATTGTCTGCTCCCTTATCATGTGGAATTTTGTTTATCCACAATTAATCTCGTTCTGCGTAACTAAAATTGCAGCAAAATGCAATTGAAGACTTTAATTTTTTTTAGGCTTTGGTTTCTTGATCCAGGGAGCCTAGTAGTTGATATGTGGGTGCCCACTCATTAGTATTTAGAATTTACTATTCTCACAGCTGCAATTTAGCTTTAGGCCATGTCAAGTCTTTGTAGTGGGTCTAGCTAGAGTTTAAATGCTAGCAATTTCTTTCAAAAATTCCTCAGTTTAAATGAAATAAAAATGTGGGCACTTAGCTGCACAACCTGATTAAGCGATGCAAATTGTTCAACCCGAAACTAGAAGCTCAATGCGTCATCTTGTTAATTACAGAGCTCTGTCAATTACCTGACAATTTCCATTATCAGCCAGGGTGACTCTCTCTGTTGTTGCAGCCTAATTGAAGTCTAGCTGTCATCTTACTGCAAATATCTCAAATAATTCACACATTCAGACTTTCCAAAGTGTTCTGTCAATCATTATTTTGGAAGGCTTTTGCTTGCAGCCGAGGAATTAAATTGAATTACAGAAGAAATGTAGCACAGAAAAGAGCCATTCAGCCCAACTGCTCTCTCCTCCACACGGGGCCTTGTTCCATCCTTCTTTATCTCGCTCCATCAACATCAACTCCTGATGTTTATCCAGTGTGCCCATGAATGTGTCATGTTGAAGAGGTTCCTTACAAAAACCTCGCTCCTCAAGTAACCAAACTGGTAAAAGAATTTGGAGGAATGTATATGACAATGACGTAGTTAGGATTTCAATCCAATCCATCATGAAAATCAACCACCACAAACAGGAATGCCATAACCACTTCCCTGGCCAATTTTAAGGAAAATACTGAGGATGCTGGAAATCCTAAACAAACTTAAAGAATGCTGGAGAAACTCAGCAGGTCTGGCACCATTTGTGGAGAGAGAAACAAAGTTGAAGTTTTGAGTCCAATATAACCCTTCTTCACAGTCGATAAAATGTAGAGCTGGAGGAGCACAGCAGTTCAGACAGCATCCGAGGAGCAAGAAAGTTGACGTTTTGGGTCGGAACCCTTCATCCAGACTGATAAGTGCTCAAGTATTTATATGATGGCCAGCATCTCAAAGCAGATTCAGGATCTCATAGTTGACTGTGAAATTTGTGCCAGTCACAGGCCTGAGGAGTGAGATTCACTGATTCCCTGTGTTCCCCCACTAGATCATGGCAATGAATGGGAACAGACCTATTTCTATTAGACAAACCGTCTGACATTCTTGCTGCTGACTATTTTTCTTGGTGGATTGAGATGAAAAAGCTAAATAGCTACTTTTAAAAAAAAACTATAGCTATAAAAGGTTACATATCATCACCACAGAGGCATCTTACATGAAATATGCACTACATATGATACCTGGTGTATTAAACAATGGACCATAGTGGGCTAGTGATTCTTTAGCCTGTTTGCAGTCAGATCTGGATCTGAACATGTAACAAGCTTGCAGAGATTCCTACAAACTAATGGGGAAGCCAAGTGTAGGGTCCAACAATTAAATCCCTTTTGAAGCAAAATGTTGACCTTTATATATTTAGCTCAACTAATTCACCCCACTCCAGTGAGACTTATCATCCTCAGAATTGCTGATGGCTAGAAATCTAAAGACTACTTCCTATCCTACCAAAGAGGTTAACTTCACAGTTGAGTCCAAGGGACTGTAAGAACATCTTTGTGTATGGTCATTGCCATACTTTGGACAAGGGCAGATATGGATGGGGGACTTTGACCAAAAAAGTGAAGCCATTCAAGAGGCACCACAGGAAACTTACTTAAATGCAGAACAATAGTTGATTGGGTCAGATACAGTAAGGAACAGACCATTCAAAGTTAGATCAGAATCATAGCCAACATCAGAATCAAGATCAACAGTACTCAACCGAAAGATGCACCAATCTTCCAAGTCTGAAAGAACACATTCTGGATGAACTTCCACACCACTGGAATTTATGCTTTAGAGACTTAGTGAGAGCTAAGGCAGTAGTTATGTACTGCATGTATAAGTGTTATCAATGGGAAAAAATCTTGAGAAGAGATGTGTAAGGCAATGGCTCCAAAATGGTTAATGTTTGAGACTGCAGTTTTAAACTCAACTCATTCTGATGATATCATCATGGTTTGGGTGGGAATAAGGTGGAACATCTTTAGATCTCTTCAGTGAAGTCATATATCCATAAGTTTCCTCAAAACCTTAAAAGCTATGAATGACATCTTGTTCAAACGAGAACCTCTTCTTGGGGCTGTTCCTCTATCACCGCAAACCAGTAGGGCCCTGTGATCCAGTCAAAGGAAAGGGACTGGTGGCAACATCCTGCTACCCACAAATACCTCAGTGATCATCGATGGGAACCCCCAATCGGTTAAGCCCTCTGTAAACAAGAGGAAATGCAGATAATTCAATCGGGCAAACTTCTCCCAAGACTGAAATCAGATAAATAAAGAGCTGCATTTCTGTAGCACCTTTCACAAGCTCAGATTGCTCTAAAGGGTTTTATGTCAATGAAGTATTTTTGAATTGTACTTATTGCTGTAAAAACCAAAAGAACTGTGGATGCTGTAAATCAGGAATGAAAACAAAGTTGCTGGAAAAGCTCAGCAGGTCTGGCAGCATCTGTGAAGAAAAAAACAGAGTTAACGTTTCGGGTCCGGTGACCCTTCCTCAGAACTGAGGAAGTGTTCTGAGGAAGGACCACCGGATCCGAAATGTTAGACAACTGTTGGACAGTGTAGTTTTCACTCAGTTGCAGCACTGACGTGCCAATGTAGATTATGTGCTTAAGTGGTGCTTTGAATCAACAATCTTGTGACTCAGAGACAAGGCAGCCAATCACTGAACCATGGCTGACACCGACAACACAGTAAAGATCAAAGAATGAACAAGGGACCTTCCAGTTCACACTGGTTGAATACCACACGAGGTGAGTTCTCATTTAGAGAAATTAAAGAGAGAATATTTAGAATAATTGTGAAGCAATTATAAAACAATCAAGAATATTTTCAACCTTTGAGTTTATTGGAAGGAGAATGAATAATAGAAATATTGAAATTTATTAATTTCAGAGAATCATTTAATTGTTTCTAAAATAGGACGACTTTTGAATGTAAATGAATTTCACCCTTACATGAAGGCATTCAACATGGCCTCAAGGATATAGCTTTAGCAAAACTACTTTATAATTGGAATGATTAAAAAAGGAATGACTTCTACAGGCTCAATATTTTAAAAATAAAACAACGAAAGGTCGTACCCAGCAGGAGCTAGTACTTTCTGGAGAATAGGGGAGAAAGGTAGGAGGTAGATTGGGGATTTAAATTAATTAATACCACTAAATTAAAATAATTTTCTCAGGGGAAGAATGGTTAATGTAAAATAATAGTACCGATTCAAATGAATATGATATGAATCACTCAAGTAATTATAATGCAATAAAGTATCTAATAGCATAATGGCAAAGATCATGTCTTATTATTTTCTTCGCTGATACTATTTTTTTATTAATCATCCTTTTAATAATCCATCCTTTGGTATGCCATATGGAATGTTTAATCTGTCCTGACTAATATGCTGGGGTAAGGTATCACAATTTTCCAGTGGCTCACTTAAAACCAAAAACAATAAATAATCTAGACAAATTGGGTATCAGAACACTCTATAAATAAAAATAAATCCATGCTTCTTTGTGTGATTAACACACTCCATATGTCCAAATTGACCTGAACATACCCAGGTCCTAAGCCTCAACTGTAGTCTAATTTGGAATTGAGATAATGGTATGACGGTTGCAGATTCTGTTTCAGTGTCCTGCACAGTCACTCCGCTATATTTGTCCCAAACCTCTCTCTAGCCTACTCACATTAATTCATCATCTCTCACCCAACTCCCTTTGCTTCACCACAGTCATCTGTTTTCTGCATCAGCTATTCCTTGTGTATTCCTCTCACACTCATTCCTTCAAATCTCTCCACACACCTCAGTTTCCCAGATTTCCCCTTCCACTCTTGCCACACAGACTATCCAACACACCACAATCTCTCACACAGAGCTTCTTTCTTATTAAATCTTATTACAAACAGTACTGCATAACAAATTTTAACATTGTGATAAAAATGCTGAAATATCTGAAACCATTTTAATCCAGAAATTGCTAAAATAAGTAAATCTTACAATATTAACTCAAAATAAAATCATCAATTCTTTTATTTCAGTTTCCCTGTTGTTCACTCTTTCCTCTTCTTTCTCTTTCTCTGTGTGTTCTACCTTCATTTTAACTGGAATTTCTAACAAAAGTACAATATGAATTACTCACTCTTCACTGTTGAGACAAGTCTAATTCCCCAGTGGAACACTGAGTTTACAGACCTGGAAGGGCACAAGTTCCATTTCCAGATTTGGTGTACTTCACAACCTGCCTGGGTTTACATGTTAAACAAATGAAAGGATTTTAAAATTAGGCTTTTGGCCTACCCTGCCCATTTCCTACTGACCACAGAGTCATACAACACAGAAACGGACTCTTTGGTCCAACCAGTCCATGCCGACTATAATTCTAAATTATATTAGTCCCACCTGCCCGCTCCTGTCCCAAATCCCTTCAAACCTTTCCCATTCATGTAATTATCTAAACGTCTTTTAAATGTTGTAACTGTCCCCACATCCACCATTTCCTTTGGAAGTTAGATTAGGTTAAAATGATGTCAATATATCCAAAGCTCCTTGAGCCTTCATTTGGATTCTTTTTGATTGAGAGCAGTCAGCACTCTGTCCAGTTCACTTCCTCATACTCAGCTTCTCCTCGGCTGTGAACAACCTAGGCAATGGCATTGTAGCTCAGATCCACTAGAACATCACTCGCAGCAGAAACCCATCTCTGGTCTGTGCTATAACAACTCTGCAGAAGAGTTCATTTGCATTTGGTAAAGGGATTCCTTTTTTTTGACTTACTGTTCAGGCAGCAGGCCTTGCAAAATTAATTTGGTAGACTATGCATTAATTAGCGTTGCTTTCTTCTTCTTCGCGTCATCATAACAATTGCAGAATGGCAAAACTTGCCACCAAGGTTTCAGAAAGTGCATTTAACATTCACAATTAGTGCAATTCCCTTTTATTACCTTGATGGAATACAAAAAGATGGTGCTGCTAAGTGGAACATTTCCGAGCTTAAACCACGTCAATTGTCACGTATTTTTCCTGATTTTCTTCCCTGTTCTCCTGAAGGCCCTGACTGTTGCAGAGGGGCAATGATGGTTTCATTGCCACCTGATACCTTCAGGTATTTTGTCTATGTGTCTATTCTTTCACTTGCAACAAGCCACGCAATGTCACACCAACCTTTCAATTGTGCAGGGTCATAACTGATAGTCATTCTATCTTCGTTCAATTGGGTCTAAATTCTGGTTAATGTTGTTCCCCTATATCACTCATCATTATTCCTTCTGTGCATTGTTTTCACTGCATATATTGATCCTTTTACAGTACACTTGAAATATATATTCTATATCCCATACACAGCCCGTTTTAAGTCTGGGATCACTTGTGAGCAATCATTATTGAGGACACTGGTGTATTTTTCTTTCCTGAAATAGGGACACTAGAATTAATTACAGATCCCCCTTGCATGCTTTTGGATGAGAAAATGACAGAAAAAAGAAATTGGTAGGAAAATCTCATTTACAGAAATTAATTAAGTGCAATATATTGAAAATGAGCTTTGATTCAATTTGTCACATGCTTGTTAACGTGTTCATGATTTTGTTATCAGTCACATCTGATTGATCCTTATGTCATATGCTGACACAGGCATCACAGTGGGGGGACATCATAAAAGCAATGGCACCTGTTTTAATTGATGTTTCCATGACTACAAAAGAAAAATGGCCTACGGCAATGATACAGTATTGCCTCACTAATCAATAATTACTGGTTGGCAATTTTAAGTTTGGTGCACATATAATATGCAAACAAATTGAAATATAATTGGAAATAAACAGTGAGTCAATTTTTGATGTGTTTTTTCCTACTTTATAAAATTACTTAGTAGTTTTGGACTGAAGCTTTTTAATGCGTAGAATTTTCCTTGACTTCTGGAAATTCCATGCTTGCAATGACTCAGGTATGTGATTATAGAGTTACTATTCATGCTTGGCACCTCTGAATAAGTCACCGACCATGCCTGCAAAACAAATTGTGGCTACAACTGGCCGTACTCACCCAGTGTGCATTAAAGCAGTACACAGTCAAGTGTATTTCTTTATTACTAAACTAAATGTTAAAAATAAATCAATTCCCACCGTAAAATGAGGAGTGAAATGAAAGGGAAAATACTGATATCTCAAGCATTCTGTGCCATTCCTGTCAAATGAAAAACTGTAGTATTTATAACAAATATATTTGCAATAATTTCAAAATGATTTAAACATTCCAAAACGGAGCTATTTTCAGGAGAAAGAAACATTGAAACTGGGTGCAAGAGTAGGCCATTCAGCTCTTCGAGCCTGCACCACTATTCAATATGATCATGGAAGATCATGCAATTTCAGTATCCCACTCCTGCTTTCTTTCCATACCCCTTGATTCCTTTAGCCTCAAGCGCCACATCCAGCTCCCTCTTGAATATATCTAAGGAACTGGCCCCAGCAGCTTCCTGTGGGAGAGAATTCCACAGGTTCACAACTCTCTGAGTGAAGAAATTCTTCCTCATCTCAGTCCTGAAAGGCTCACCCTTTATTCTTAGACTGCGATGGCAAAATTGCCAAATTAGCTTAAAATTAAAGTGACATTTGGAGTTACTTATTGCTGTTGAGTATTCATTCTCTACATACAGTACTAAAATTGTCTGAACTCTCTTCTTATAAAGTCATATAGTACGGAAACAGACCCTTCGGTCCAACCAGTTTGTGCTGAACATAATCCCAAACTAAACTAATCCCACCTGCCTGCTCCTGCCATATCCCTCCAAACCTTTCCTATTCATGTACTTATCTAAGTGTCTTTTAAATGTTGTAATTGTACCGCATCCACCATTTCCTCAGGAAGTTCATTCCACACACGAACCACCCTCTGTGTAAAAAATTTGCCCTGCATGTCTTTTTTAAATCTCTCTCCTGTCACGTAAAAATATGCCTCCCAGTCTTGAAATCTCCATCCTAGGGAAAAGACACCTACCGTTAACTCTGTCTATGTCCCTCATGATTTTATAAACCTTGATAGGGTCACCCCTCAACCTCCTACACTCCAGTGAAAAAAGTTCCAGTCAATCCAGCCTTTCTTTATAACTCAAACCTTCCCCCAGCTGGCAACATCCTGGTAAATCTTTGCTGAACCCTGTCTAGCTTAATAATATCCTTCCTATAACAGGGCAACCACACTATCACAGGAGAAAAGCCCCTTTGCTAATGTGCTTTTGACCAAGACAAGGAGAGCCCCAACCGAACAATGAAATAATCAGAACAGAACTATGGTATACAGGCAATGAGCTCTGAGGTCCAACCTGTGGTGCTTGCTGAGAGAGCAGATTCTGACTGTCAAACAGTTGATGTGCTATGCCTGAGTTGGAATATAAAGGGATAATTCCTCATTCCTGACTGCCATTCAGTGATTCCTGCTGGAAATTTCTCTGTGTTGTCATTCCTGTGAAGTTGCGGCTACTCAACTGGTTCAAACCCCGATGAATTCCAACATTTCCAAGGCCTTAGGGATTGTGCAACATATAGCTGCCTCACTACCCAAGAATGATTAAGGCAAAGTAGGCTCTGTTTTCGTGGAGGTGCTCTCATTAACACTCAGGGATCAATTTTCCTGAAATCTATGAAATGTTTTTTCACTAGATGTAAATCTTATGAAAGGGGATACATGAGGCCTGTCCTCTGCCCAATTGTCATTGCTCCTGCAATTTGTACCTGTAAAGCTGAGGCTCAATAATGCCACGTATAACTATTTGAAGGGGCATTCCCAGGAGCTTTAGTTCTGCTATTATCTCACGGTAAAGCTTTCGTGCAAGTTTGAACAAGATATGGGGTTGATTCAATTGTTTGGTACCCAGTAGAAAGACATCAGGTCAGTGGTAAACATCTTTTCCCAGCATTAGTCTCCTTTGGAGGTCCTGAGAATGGTGTCGTCCAATCCTGTAGGTGAATGATGGCAGATGAGCTCTGGCTCCAGTCACATTCGGGCATTTGGTTCTGGCTGAGGCTGGGTCTGAATCAGGGATGTGGTAGGCTGTGTTAACAGCTGAGCGTAGACAATTCTGGTTTTTCCAATGCCGAAGTAGTGGGAGAGAGGAGGAGAACTGCACCTCCTGGTCTAGCCAGCATGTAGAATGGATTTGCTGAGTGACAGGCGAGTGAGTATGTGAGGTGGGTGGCAAAGTGGCTCAGTGGTTAGCACTGCTGCCTGTCAGCACCAGGGACCCGGGTTCGATTCCACACTCGGGCAACTGTCTGTGTGGAGTTTGTACATTATCCCCATGTCTGCGTGGGTTTCCTCTGTGTGCTCCGGTTTCCTCCCACAATCCGAAGATGTGCAGACTACGTGGACTGGCCGTGCTAAATTGCCTATAGTGTTCAGGGATGTGTAGATTAGGGGGATGGGTCTTGGTGGGATGCTCTGAGTGTCGGTGTGGACTTGTTGGGCCAAAGCGCCTGTTTCCACACTGTAGGAATTGTATGAAAAGTAACTGATGGATTGAGAATGAACCATGCAATCACTTCCCACATCACATTACCTGTCACTGGTAAATTGCAACTGGTCACAGCCAAGGTCTGTTGATATATTCATGTGTCAACTTCCCACTGAAGGCTGTTATATTTAATACCAGACATGAAATCTGTTAAACAATTTCTGCTGGCTAATGTAACTCAGTCAAATTTCTTAATCTACGTTAAACAGATTTCTCTTTATCAACAGGGAAAATGCCAGCTAATTATTTTACATTCAGCTGCCAATAAAGATTTTGAGCACAGGCTTTCAATTGCCCCCCACTCCAATTGCTATGCATATGTACGCACGTACTCCAGGGCAGGATGAGCCTGAATTCCAAATGAATGAACACTGACATGTGAAGGATGGCAAAGTGAGTGAGATGGAGGAAAGCATATCAAAGCTTATAAAACCAATTGGAACCATACTCGTATCAGTGACTGCTTCAGAAGGGTGGTGGAGGTGGATAGGGTGGGAGGAACTTGATAGAATTAGAAATGAAAATACATCCTGATCCTAGCAGCTACAAGCAAGATCAAGTGCAAGAAAATATTCAGAAGGGTTTTTATTTCCCATCCAGTGATATCCTATCCATCCTAACCCTAATCTTTAAATTGGTTTTCTTTTATTAAGCGGCAGATCAAATGAAAAGTGCTATTTTACAACTGTGTCAACTCTTTGCTAAAAACAGGTATATTTAATACTAGACATAAATCACTGACATGTAATCTGTCAAATAATATCTGCTGATAGTTGTAATTGAGGCAAAAGCAGTTCATAATCCCCACGTTAAATAATTTTCTATTTATCAACAGGGAAATTCCCACTTAATTATATTGTGCAACGTTGCCGACAAGAATCCATTTGGTGTACAGGGTCTCAATCTCTCTCACCTCAAATATTAACTCATTCTCCTTTTTATCTCAAAATGAACCACATAGCACTGTGTTTGTAGGCACCGTGTGTCCTCCTAAACATGCAACACTATTGACTTGGAGAGTGTCAATGGTCATTCTTCAGAGGAAGGAAGAGGCAAGTTGCCAGACTGAGCATTCTGTTATAGCTGGTGCACTCAATGCACTCAGGAAAACCAGCCTTACTGAGCCCCTCTAATAAAATGACTAAGTAACTTACATTGGATGGCGGAACCTGGAAGTTGTAGGAATGTCAACCAGTCCCCTGGTGACAGCTACGCCTGATCTCCAGGACCTCACATGCACACTCCTCACCTTACCTCCACCCAATCATTATTCAATCACTCCCCAATTCTTGACTGCTCCTTGATCTCTGTCCCAAACTTCAATTCCCCCAGCTGCTTTCATTTATTCTCCGTGCCTTCATCTAAAGGCACTGATCGTTCCACCACCCCCACCCCCCAAACTTTGATATCGTTGATCATGGTGCACAATCTGCTCCTCCCCTACCACTCTGAGACCGGCATTTACTTGTGCAAATGTGGTCCAAGGTCCATATCCAGAGGCCCTCAACATAATCATTCATGTTCAAGATAATTAAACAATGTGATCGCTCCCAAATTTATAGGCTACTATCCCGTAAATGCTGGCTGGTCTCCATTAGCTCACCCACTTGGGGGTATTTTCATGCAAATGAACTGTAAATACTGTCAGGCCATTGGAGCATGGCCAGAACCTGATCAGACTTAAACTGAAGCACGCACACTTTCCTTTGAGGATGGGAGCTAACAGATGGTGTTCGGGTCCAATAACATATATTCCTGTCCACCTGTTTTTAAAGCCACTTCTTAACTAAGGTAAAATCATCATCATCATCACTCTGCTGGACCGTAGTGCTGCTGTCTCATCAGAGAGAGACAACGGGTGGTGGTTTAACTTGAGGGTCACCACACCTCAGATGAGGGAAACGGTTGAAAACTACATCTGATGCAGAAATTGAATCTATGGTGTTTGCATCACCCTGCATTGCAAACCAGCTGTGCAACTAAACAACCCCTTTCATCATAGAATGCATACAGTGTGGAAGCAGGCCATTCAGCCCACTGAGTTCAGATCAACCCCCTGAAGAGCCTCCAACCCAGGCTCAACCCCAAATTTCCGACAACCAATCCACCTAACCTGCACCGCATGTTACCTATATAGTTACCTAGCATAGTGACCTATGGGCCACTCAGCATGGCCAATGCACCTAACCTGTACACCTTTGGACTGTGGGAGGAAACCCATGGAGACATGGGGAGAATGTGCGAACTCCACACAGGCAGACAACTGAGGGTGGGATTGAACCCAGGTCCCTGGAGTTGTGAAGCAGCAGTGCTATCCACTGAGCCACCATGCTGTCCTCTGGTCCTAGTTAATATTAGTTCCTTGACCAAACATTTGCTCTGCTGTCCCAGTATACCTGTTGAGATACAGTGTTCATATACCTTTTTAAGGTTGGTCGCTGCCACCTTGATAGGATGTGACATATTAGCCCTATACTTACGTTCAATATACAGCAACAGCAGTATTGATCAGATATATCGTACAGAGGGTGGAGTTTTTAACTCTGTTGTGGTGTGAATAAATCATGAGACTGGTGGGAAAAATATGGTGAGAACAAAGAAAATCAAATTCTCAATATCAGGAACAATTTTCCTGATTTTCTCCTCAAGCTTTAGAGTTCAGAATCCACCAATGACCTGATTTCCAAGTCTTTGCATTTTATTAAACTTCCAATCCACCTTACTTCCCTGACATTCACAATTCTCTTCTTCTTCCCAGAGAAACTAGATGGTGCAAATTCAATGGATTGGTGAGTGTGCAGCAGCAGGGAGAAGGTTTATCTTTATTGGGTTCGGAAGACCATTGACCATCTTCCTTCACTGCTGGGCGTTCCCACTTCACTTGGAGTACAGAACTAACCTGGGCTGCAATTGGAGCTGACATGGTCCAGTGGCATGACCTTCAGTCGCAGCTTGCTGGATAAAGGACTGTCATCCTCTCGACTGCTCCTTCCACCAACACCTCCAGGTCCCTGTCCATGAAGCTAGAGTGCAGCTTTCCTTTCCTCTGTTCTGATTGTGGAATCTTGAGTATCACAGTGAAAAGGATAGTTCCTGGATTGCAGCATCTAAAGTGGTGAGTAACTGAGCCTTAAATGTGATGTCAGTGGTAAATGGGATGAGTTGTTGTCAGTAGCAAGCATTTCCACATCTGAGTTGCACAATTCCCTCGTCCAAGAGCCCGGTTATATAATTAATGGAGTGCAGAGTGGAGGATTGTGTGAGAAAAGTTACTTCAAGTCAAGGTGGACCAGGTGCCATTAATCTCACATGACAAACCATTTTAACTGAAAGTCAAAAAATAGTCTCACAGTTAACTTTGGCCATATTTGTCTTATCTTCATGTAAAGAACAAACATGCAGCAGCATGGTGGCTCAGTGGTTAGCACTACTGTCTCACAGCATCAGGAACCTGGGTTTGATTCCATTCTTGGGCGACTGTCTGTGTGGAGTTTGCACCTTCTCTCTGTGTCTGTGTGGGTTTCCTCCGGGTGCTCAGGAATAGGGTTGGGGGTTGGGTCTGGGTGGGATGCACTTTGATGGACTTGATGGGCCAAATGGCCTGCTTCCATAATGGAGGAATTCTATGTTTTTCAACAAATCCTGTTGTAGGATTGTGACATTCTTCCATTTGATTGATTGATGACCCCTTGGGACTTTTTATGACATTAAAGGCACTATATAAATTCATGTTTTTGTTGTTGACTTATTTTTTCCCTCCGTCCCCAATTCAGATTATGCCAAAACGCAATTAAAATAAAATCTTTCAGAAGAAGTGAAGACTAGCTAATTGCCCTGGAGAAGGTGGTGGTGAGCCACCATCTTGATTTGTTACAGGTTTTGGGGCTCAGGGGCACCCTGACTATGACATTAAGATGGCAGTTCCAGGATTTTGACCCAGCATCAGTGAAGGAGAGGCAATATAGTTCTATGTTAGGAATGGTATGTAGTTTGGAGAGGAACTTGATGTTCCCATGCATCTGCCGCCTTTGACCTTTTAGGTGGCAGAAGTCAAAGATGCTGTTGGAGGAGCCTTGGGGAGTTGCTCCCTGAATAATTGCTCGCTCGGATCAGCTAACTTTGCACTGCCCTGCGAATAAAGCTGGGGAGTCCTGACTTGTCCATTTCTAATTGATCACAATTAGAAATTGTGATAAATGATCAGAAACTGGTTGAATGTGGGAATTCTCATCAACAAACTACAAGAGGATGAAACACATGCTGCAATTTTTAAAGTGCATTGAACAGCGCACGCATACTGTTTAATATAAACTGTCCTATAAATTGCAGAAACCTACAACTCACTCCATCCAAAGTATGCTTTGTCTAGAAAATGAGGAAGAGATTTAGATTGATTTACTGACTGCAAAATCCAATTCAACTTCCTCTGACTTTTTTTCAAAGAAAATTGTTGAGATGACAATATTTGAGAGCTGTGAAGAACTGCGTTTTAATTGACAGCCCGGTGAGGCTACACTGGTACAATAAAAGCCTGGAAACATTGAGCTGTGAAATAAAAATGCACAAAAGTGGTGTAATTTTATTCAAGTTAAGAGTAATGGATTTTTTTTTAGAAAAGAGAATTAGAAGCTCTGCCATTTAAAGAGCTTCACTTCTAATTTGTTTTGATACTTCTAATTGCCTCTGCTTTCTATTTTGTGAAATTGGCTGTCTTTTGGGTTATTAAAATGAAAAGCGTCAAATTGGCAGAACGAATGGCAGGAAGATTCTTTGACTACCATCTTTAACTCAAATTTATGTTGGAGATTTTCATCCATTTAACGGTCTTTTGAAATAAGCAGTTCCTCTGCATCAGTTTTTTTCCTACCTTCACAATTATTTTGTCTTTCTCTGCACAAAATTATAATATTTCCTGACTTAGCTATTCTGCCAAAAGGATGCCATTCATTAGGATGTGACCCACACCTACTCTTCTCCATTGTCACAAATGTTGTGTTATTTTGCAGCTAATTTCCAAACCTCCTTGCTGTTATGTCCATGAGGTTAGTACAAACCTCACCAATGAGTTTTCAACAAACTATTCTGGCAGGCAGAAAGTCACTAAAGACACCCAATATGTATGAATGATTTGGATCAGGAAAGTGCAATGTACAAAGGCCAAGTTTGTGGATTGCACAAAATAGGTGGAAGGGCAAATAGTGAAGACATCGCAAAGACTCAGCAGAGGTATCCAGACAGGCTAAATGAGTTTGCAAAAACCTGGCACATAAGGTGGAAGAATGGTTATGCCCTTTTGCACGAATAATAAAAGAGCTGAATGTTATTTCAATGGAGGAAGACTGCAGAAAACTACACAACGGAACTTTGCCCATGAATCACAAAAAAAAAGTTAGTATCCAAGTTTGGTGGGAAAGAGGGACTTTTGTCCTATATTTCATGGAATCCCTATGGTGTGGAAACAGGTCATTCAGCCCATCAAGTCCACAACACCCCTCCAAAGATTATCCCATCCAAATCCATCACTCCCCATGCCACCCTCTCCCTGTAACTCTGCATTTCCCACGGCCAATCCACCTAACCTGCGCATCTTTGGACTGTGGGAGGAAACCGGAGCATCTAAAGGAAACCCACGCTGACACAGGGAGAATGTGCAAACTCCACAAAAACAGTCACCTGAGGTTGGTGTCGAAGCCAGGTCCCTGGTGCTGTGAGCCACCATGCCAGCTTCAAAGGGAATGGAATAAAAAACAGAGAGGTTTTATATAAGGCACCAGTCAGATCACAGGTGGAATACTGCAAACAGTTTTGGGCCCCTTTTCTGAGCAAAGATGTGCTGGCAATGGGAGTTGATCCAGAGAAGATTTAACAGACTGATACCAGGTATGGAGGGACTATTCAATGACAAGGTGTTTAATAAATTGGGCCTGTACTCATTGGAATATAGAAAAATGAGAATATTGAACCATACAAGATCCTTAGAAGATTTGACAGAGTGGATGTGGAAAGGTGGATTCACCTCATGGGAGAACGTAGGAAATAATCTCAAAGTAAATGGTCTCACATTTAAGCCACAGATGAGGAGGAATATCTTCTTTAAGAGGGTTGTGAATCTGTAGAATTTTTTACCACAGAGGGCTGTTGAGGCTGGGTCATTAAGTATATTCAAGATTGAGATAAATCATTTAGGGGAATCAAGGTTTAGGACGAAAAGACAGGAAAGTGGATTTGAGGATTGACAGATCAGCCAAGATCTCAATTAATGGTGGAGCAGAATTGATGGGCTGAATCATGTTCTGTTCCTATGTCTTGTGGTCCAACACATTCCTGTCTTCACTTCATATCCACATGCAGGCAGTGGCTCTTTGGCAATCTATGGATTGGGAACACTGCCTGCTCTCTCTCCTGGCTAATCCAGTTGAGGGCAGAAAGAGTGACCTATTGAGATTTCCATGGAAACACTCCTGGTTGTCATGGTGCCAGATTCCCTGTCCAATGGCACAGCAGGCAGACTGTCAAAACTGGGGCAATTAGGGTCCAGGCCGTGATGACAGGTCAGTAACAGAGAGGACACTTTAAGGGCAACCCCTCTCTCCCAAATTTGTAAAATTTCAATTAATAAAAAATAGTTCCTGTATCCAGGTTGCAACAGCGTCAAGGTAAGAAGCCACTAATGAGGCATCATGTGATTACCCTGGTACACTGAGTCAGAGAGGGCCTCCAGTAATGTTCGCACCAATCTCCTCTGAGGTTCCACACAAGTGAGGCTTTTTGCAGTACTGACTTCCCGTTCTGGAAGGTGATGCCTGGCATGGAACTCAGACATCTGTGCAGACAATTCTGGGGAACACCGGCCTCTCTGTCTGCCTGGAGCACTGGGCACATCCTCCCACCAACAGCACCTCTTACCACCTGCCCCCTTCCCTCTGCTGGAATGTCAGCTGGCACACGCCTTGTCTGAATCATCGAAACCCTACAGTGTGGAAGTAGGCCATTCGGCCCATTGAGTCCATAGTGACCCTCCGAAGGGCAGCCCACTCAGACCCACCGACCTACCCTATCCCTGTAACCCTGCATTCCCCATGGCCAATCCACCAAACCTGCATAACCCTGGACATGACAGGCAAATTAGCTTGGCCAATCCACCTAAACCTGCACATTGTTGGACTGTGGGATGAAACCCATACAGACACAAGAAGAACATGTAAACTTCGCATAGACAGTTGCCAGAGGCTGGAATGGAACCCAGGACCCTGGCGCTGTGAGGCAGCAGTGCTAACCACCGAGCCACCGTGCCTGCCTCTGTTCTCACCCCCGGAGGGTTTTAAAAGTCAGCAAACCCTTCATTGCCTCTGACTGCCTCAATTCTAATTCCCTTTGCCTTGTGAGGACAGCATAGTGGGAGGTGTTAGATTAAACCACTCTTTGGCCTGAGGCCACTCCATTCCCACCTGGCACCATTTCATCTCTGATATAACAAGGTGCAGAGCTGGATGAGCTCTGCACCTTGTTATCTCAGATTCTCCAGCACCTGCAGTTCCTGCTATCTCTGAAACCATTTCATCTCTGTTCACTCTCAAGCCAGCTGGGACTCCCGCTACCAAACATGCAGAAACCTGTAAATAAAGATCACAGCTTGATGCATTTGTTAGTGCCATGGCATTATCTGATCCGGGGACTTCAGTGTTGTGTGCATTGCCATCATACCTTCTAACTGTTTAGGTACTTTGTGTGCTTATATTGTCGAGCGTGTGACAGGGTATCCACCCTTGAACTAATAAGAGTCATTTAGAATGAACGCGTTTATTGCATCTCTCCATATCTTTTACAGGTCATTCAAATAGGCTGTACCTTTTTACAAAAACTAAGGGAAGCACCTAACCTGTCTCCCAGGAGATCCTTCTTTACCCTGTCACCAGGTCCTCACACATCATCACACGGGGTAGTGCTCATTGCATTCAATCAAGTTTTAACCTTTCAGACCCAGATACAAAATCTATCGCCATCTGCACCTGGACGGTTGCTATGCTTGCTGAGAAGGGATTAAGCAAAGTAGTTAAAAATGACTCTGTCAGACCTCCTGTGGACCAAGAGGTGCAGGACTGGATGAATTAAACTTTCCCAGACTCAACTGGCTACTTATCTCATAGTCGATGGAATCTTTCTACAGCTCGGGAGAGATCTTAGGTGAAATAAGCTTGGGAAACTGCAATCCAGCTCCCAGGGCCATGGTATTAGAAGGTCTGAAACCAACCAATTCTTTCCCTTATCAAAATTTAGTATTGTAGGAGAAGTAATAACAAACAGATCTAACAGAAATTGAAAGTGCCCAATTTACACCAATTTACCACTAGACATGATAGCAGAAGAGAGAGGTAATGATTTGAGCGTTTAGTTTTGGAACATGTTTCCTGTAAGCAGTAACTATTCAGTAATAATTTATTTTGCCTCAAGTTTTCTCTCTTCATTCTAGCCCACTATGATAAGCTGGGACAGCTTGTCGAGGCACTGGTTATTCAGCAACCTGTCAAAGTGAGGATGACCCTATCTGGAGTTCGTAGGAACTGCAGATGCTGGAGAATCTGAGATAACAAGGTGCAGAGCTGGATGAACACAGCCGGCCAAGCAGCATCAGAGGAGCAGGAAGGCTGACGTTTCGGGCCTAGACCCTTCTTCAGAAATGGGAGAGGGGAAGGGGGTTCTGAAATAAATAGGGAGAGAGGGGGAGGCGGATAGAAGATGGATAGAGGAGAAGATAGGTGGAGAGGAGACAGACAGGTCAAAGAGGCGGGGATGGAGCCACTAAAGGTGAGTGTAGGTGGGGAGGTAGGGAGGAGATAGGTCAGTACAGGGAGGACGGACAGGTCAAGGGGGCGGGATGAGGTTAGTAGGTAGGAGATGGGGGTGCGGCTTGAGGTGGGAGGAGGGGATAGGTGGGAGGAAGGACAGGTTACGGAGGCGGGGACGAGCTGGGTTGGTTTTGGGATGCGGTAGGGGGAGGGGAGATTTTGAAGCTTGCGAAGTACACATTGATACCATTGGGCTGCAGGGTTCCCAAGCGGAATATGAGTTGCTGTTCCTGCAACCTTCGGGTAGCATCGTTGTGGCACTGCAGGAGGCCCAGGATGGACATGTTGTCTGAGGAATGGGAGGGGGAGTTGAAATGATTTGCGACTGGGAGGTGCAGTTGTTTAGTGCAAACCGAGCGTAGGTGTTCTGCAAAATGGTCCCCAAGCCTCTGCTTGGTTTCCCCGATGTAGAGGAGGCCACAACAGGAACAGCGGATGCAGTATACCACATTAGCAGATGTGCAGGTGAACATCTGCTTGATGTGGAAAGTCTTCTTGGGGCCTGGGATGGGGGTGAGGGAGGAAGTGTAGGGGCAGGTGTAGCACTTCCTGCAGTTGCAGGGAAAAGTGGCGGGTTGTGGTGGGGCTGGAGGGGCGTGTGGAGCAGACAAGGGAGTCCCAGAGAGAGTGATCCCTCCGGAAAGCAGACAAGGGTGGGGAGGGAAAAATGTCTTTGGTGGTGGGGTCAGATTGTAGATGGCAGAAGTGTTGGAGGATGATGGGACCGCTTTGCAGAACACCTACGCTCGGTTTGCACTAAACAACTGCACCTCCCAGTCGTGAACCATTTCAACTCCCCCCCCCATTCCTCAGACAACATGTCCATCCTGGGCCTCCTGCAGTGCCACAACGATGCCACCCGACGGTTGCAGGAACAGCAACTCATATTCCGCTTGGGAACCCTGCAGCCCAATGGTATCAATGTGTACTTCACAAGCTTCAAAGTCTCCCCTCCCACTACCGCATCCCAAAACCAACCCAGCTCGTCCCCGCCTCCCTAACCTGTCCTTCCTCCCACCTACCTCCTCCTCCCACCTCAAGCCCCACCCCCATCTCCTACCTACTAACCTCATCCCGCCCCCTTGACCTGTCCGTCCTCCCTGTACTGACCTATCTCCTCCCTACCTCCCCACCTACACTCATCTTTAGTGGTTCCATCCCCGCCTCTTTGACTGGTCTGTCTCCTCTCCACCTATCTTCTCCTCTATCCATCTTCTATCCGCCTCCCCCTCTCTCCCTATTTATTTCAGAACCCCCTTCCCCTCCCCCATTTCTGAAGAAGGGTCTAGGCCCAAAAGGTCAGCCTTTCTGCTCCTCCGATGCTGCTTGGCCTGCTGTGTTCATCCAGCTCTACACCTTGTTAACCCTATCTGGAGTGTTTAGTAGGGTTCAAGCAGCTATGTCATGGACTGCTAAGCTTGAGAAACAGGCATGATCTGCTATAAATAGGGCAGAATATCACAGACGATTGAATTTTGGAAGGTTTGCTGATTGGGACTCCCTCTCCATGCCTGCACTCTCTGTCTCTGATGAGTACTTGCTTTTGAAGCAAGTGACACAATTTTTCATTTGGTGACACCAGGGGCAGTGATTCTGGGATAGGAATCAGTGTTGATGTTGAACCTTCCCAGTAATCCTACCTTTAGCCCTCATGGAAGCCTACCCCAGATGGAAGATCTCCGTAGTGGATTCATTTTGGTAAGCGAATGTCAGACATTCTGGCTGCTTGGCCAGTCCAATTCATCTGTGACAATTTATTGTTAATTCCACCGTTCTGAACTTTACTTTCTTCCTTGGCTTCTTATAGCACAGAAACCAGCTAAACTGCTTTATGCTAGCATATATCCTCCGCATACATCTCCTACCTCAATACACTACTTCACTTCATCCTATAAGAGTATCTTTCTTTTTCAATTTTCCTCATGTTCTTATCTAGATTCTAGCATTTTGTGCATTTCTCTGTTTAGTGATAACACAAGGTTCACCAAAAACAAAACTCTCATGTTATGCCTGAGTGAACAAACTGGCGTTCGTGTTTGGCTTTGACAGATGTGAACAGTCCTGACTGCTTGAATAAACTTCATCCACTGCAACTGGAGTGTTTGACATTGACTTTAACCTGCTCTCATGTCTACTTCTCCCAGGGGCTTGGTGGTTAAATCCACCACAAGCTGCACTACTAAGTTATATGCAATAAAAATTCCCATGTTGGATTCCCAGTCTGTGCTGAATTAGGTGGAAGCTGGGCTGCCAAATTCAGGGTCAGTCTCCTGATTTGGATGAGGACATGCTCGCAGATTTCCTGCTTATGATTACTACTCCATCACCATATGGATAACACACACACAAGCACACACCCAGTGGCAAACCCCTAATGGGCTGCATTATTGTTTTACAATTAGAGAGAAGTAGGTAGCTGATGCTACAAGTCCAATCTGAAGGCTGGCAGCTCTGGGGTCTCAACAATCCTTTCACTAAGGTGGGGCACAGCTTGAGGCAGGTTGGCCATTGAGAGGGTATCTCAACACGGGGACATTCTTGTGGAAGAAAGTTAGAAATTCAGAAAGACCAATGAGAGAGGCTTTCTTTCGGGCTGTGAGATTTGGCTTTCCTACATGCAATGCCTCCTCAGTGCCATGAAGCCGACAGCTGCCCATGTGGCAAGAGCTGGCCCACTGCTGGCAAAGTGCCAACAAGCCCATCTAAATGACCCCTGATTGGGTCTTTTAATGTGCGTAATTAGTCACCCACTTCTGTTCAATGAGAACTTAATCTGGTCCCTATCCACTGAACCCCTACTGTCCTGGCAACAGGAACTCATCAGAGAATCATCCCAATGTAGTTCCAGCCTGACTCTCTAGGGATTAGAACATTGGCTCGGATTTTCTGATGACCAGACATCTGTTATTCAGGCGTAAAGTTGTGCATGGAGAACCAACGGATTCTCCTTGTCGTACATTCTGAAGGAATTGTTCCGGAAATTGAGCATTACACATCCCTGTACACCTGGAGCCCTCTGAAAGTCTCCATTTAAATCAGAGAATCTGGAAGGTTCTGGAATTCAAGCAAAATAGTTGCTCAGAAAAAGTTAAGGGCAATTAAATACATAGTCTAACTCATGAGTAAATATTCAACAGTCCTATATGTCCTATATGTGACTCACAAATTCCCAATTACACTTTCTCCAGAACACTTACACAACCTAGATCATGACCCAACAACCCCTGGGACCGAACAATCTCCAGGGCCTGAGAGCTCCTTCTCCTTACTCTGCACCCAACCTCCCTCCCCAACTCTGCAACAAGACCCCACATTCCTACTCCACCAGTCAGACCTTAGTCACCTTACTCCACTCTGTACACTAGCCCCTCTTCCCCTGCTTCATATCTGATACCCTCCACCCACCAGGCACCCGAACCCCTTTGCACCCCACCACTACTCAGTTTGCACCCTTCCCCTTCCTGCAACATCCTATCTACCTGGCACCTGGAAAGAAGCAATTGCTTAGTGGTATTATCGCTAGATTACTAATCCAGAGACCCAGGTAATGTTCTGGAGACCTGGGTTCAAATCCCACCACGACAGATGGTGGAATTTGAATTCAGTAAAGAATCTGGAATTGATGGCCTAACGATGACCATGAATCCATTGTCGATTGTTGGAAAAATCCATCTGGTTCACTAATGTCCTTTAGGGAAGGAAACTGCCATCCTTACCTGGTCTGGCCTATATGTGACTCCAGACCCACAGCAATGTGTTGACTCTTAACTGCCCTCTGGGCAATTAGGGATGGGCAATAAATGCTTACCTTGCCCACATCCAGCGAATGAATACTCTAACCCCTATTCAGCTGGAACCCTACTTACCTGGCAGAATGGCATCCTACTAATCTGGCACCACATCCCTACCCATCTGATATTCTACTAAACTGGCACCATATCATCTACCTGTCTGGCACCCTACCTACTTGGCAGTCTATCGCTCCAACCATCTGAAACCCTACCATTTCAGCAGCTGAACATCACATTTACTCTATGTACTATGTACCTGGAACCTTGGGTGAGGCAATGGCTTTGTGGTACTATCTAGGCTACTAATAGTCCCCTACTCCGCATTCAAACCCCCCTATCCACCAGGCACCCAAACACCCTTTCACCCTACCCCTACCCACTTGGCACCCTCCCACCTTTCTGCACCCTCCTATTTACTTCGGACCTGGAAAGAGGCAATGGCCTAGAGGCGGTATTGCTAGACTATTAATCCAGTGATTAACTATTTGACAGCAGCTGTCAAAGTGACTGTCGGGACACTCAGATTTCAGAATATTGTAACTACTGCCATGGCTCCCCCTCACCAATTGTCCCATGCTACTAAAGGACTGTTGAATGGAAGTACGTTTTGTCCTTCTGAGGGACCCCTAGTCAAAATCTCCTATTTGTAATGCAATCTGTGTGGTTTGCCACTCCTCAGATATATCCAGCCCAATGAGGCCTAAGAGTTCTGCCAAACTCTCACCACCACACTTCTTCACTAATGGCTCAAGAAATCATTGAGATGCTGAGCTCTACAGACCAGGAGAACCATACGTTGTGAGAGGGTGAAACACTACCAATGACTTGTTGGACTCAATGGTCTGGCTTTGTCCTGTTAATTCTCAGCACTGGATGAACCAATCTCAGTCAGTAAAGTATTGTGTCTATTGTAGTTGGACTCAGTGCCTAATGATAAGTTGAAGGGATCATCAAACATTTCAGTTTTGATTACTAATTTCCTTCTGCATGTTCAGCCAACTAATAGGAGCTCCTAAAGGTGCCCTGGACTGAGAAAGCCTGAAATACTAACTGTTAAAGCTCACATATTCAAATATGCCTCTTTGATTAAGATGCTGAAGAGTGACCGATGTCCATGTCCACCTTTGGACCACCAGGACACACAATAGCACATCCTGCAAAATTGGACAAGGCTGCACCTGATGACCTGCCATTCATTTTAATGGGAAAAGGTCACAGAGACTGAGAAGGAATAACTTTGTGATATGTTCCAGTGTAAAAGTGGGATTCCACATTACGGCTCAGAACTAGAAAAGAGCAATAAAATTGCTGAGAGTAAATAACCTGTCCCCTTTCCTTTCCGGACTTACTCAACTAGAATGGCCATTTGAGCAATATACCAAAGAGCTGCTTGTTTGTGAAATCTAAGCTCAGCTGCAGTTAGGGAGGAAGGGTAGAGAATTGAAAGATTTATATCTGCACTATCATATTCTCGGTATTTATTTTTGAACATAGTGACTTCATTTCTGAGCACCGTCGAAAACTGTAGGTGTCGTTTCTTTGTAAAGGTTATTAATTTTCCTTTGGTTTGACACCGCTGTCCGTTCACATTATATGGGGTGACTCATTCACTATAATATATCAAGGCATCGAAGATGAAAATCATGAATCCAATACTATTCAGTGTTAACCTGAACTTAACAAAAAGACAGACTAATGGTCATCAGAATTGCTATTCTGAGCCTGGACACAACAATTACAACAGGGTCTCCAATGTAGCAAGATGAATATTAAAATATCTCCAGTTTAATTATGGCTTTATACTTTATTATATTCTTTTCTCACAGACGGAGAAAATAGAAATACTTTAATGCATTCTGTGGCTTTTAAATGATATTCATTGAAAGACTAATTGATACAGAGGGCCACCACACTGACCTGTCAGTTTTGGTCATGAATTCAAACCAGAATATGGGAGCCCTCTCTTTTAAATCCAGTCGAGTGCCTGTTGCTACTGTATCCTGGTAATGTCAAAGTAACCTCATTAGACCTGCTACAGCATTAAGTGTAATGTATTAACCTGGATTGAGAATTGATTAACAGATAAAAAACAGAGAGTAGGAAAAAAATTAGTTATTTTCAGAATGGCAAGTCTTAACTACTAGACTGCCACAAGAATAAGTACTTGAATCTTATCTGTTTATAGTCTACGTCAATAACTTAACTGAGGGGATCAGATGCAATTTATCTAAATCTGCTGATAAAAAGTTAAGCTGTGAAGAATTTAGAAAGAGGTTGCGAGAATGTGCTATTGTCACACTAGGGGCTCCTCCTCTCATACTAGTTTAAAAAATCTTGGTTACAGCATTACTGACAAGTTAATCAATAAACACCCTTATACATGCAGAACAAAATCCACATGTCACTAGACATGATGTCACATCAAAATAGAAACTCTAATATAAATTACATTAAAATATATATAAATCACATGCCTTGTAATGAGATAGAGCAACTGGCAACTGAAGAGACACTCGTTATATTCCTAAAGAAAATTGGTGATCCAACCAATTCATTTTGGTAAGCAGAAATTCATATCAATGGTTACGCCATTAATTTTACACTTGATACCAGGATGACTATATTATCAGGTCATATGCCATAGGTGAAGAAACAAAGATTCAAACCTGTAATTGTTAAACTACATGGTCCAGGAAATGTTACTGTCAAGATTAAGAATAGGTCACAAACAACCCTGCAACAGATGTCAGAGATTAGAAAGCATGTACATAAATCATAGTCAAGAAACTTCACTCTTGAGTATTTCTTGACATCTTGAAGTAAGAAAAGAAATTCAACTAGTGACAAATGCCGGTGAGCAGGTCAAGAGGAAAACCAATGCCTCACAAGCCAAAATAAGCTCAAGCAAATTTGATAAGAAAACTGATCGAGAAAGTGCTATCATTGCTGGTATTAAGATCCAGCAAGTTGGCCAAGAACTTTGAGCACTGACATGTCACAATCATAAATGACTAACTAGTGTATGACAGGAGACAAGCTATGCTAGCTTTCCTTTGGAAAGGATGCAATGGGGACACTTGGGGATTGTCAGGTCTACAGCCAGGGCCCAGACAGCAGTCTGGTGACCAGAGAGAAACTGAAGATCTCAAAACACTTTGTAAAATCTGTGATTAACAGAACTGAAATACAAGAAAATTCAGATGACAGAAAGCAGCAAGGTTACAAGATTATGAAAAAAAAGGAGAAATAGAATGAGCAATACAACTCACTTGAGCTCATTTAATAATTTTTAACTGAAATTGTTCAGGCACCAATACAACCTGGTGAACAAAGTGCCAAAGTAACTCTAGTTTGAAGTCAAATGATGAAACAACACAAATTAAGAGGAAGTAAAAATTCCTCATGCCATGGCAGACTGGAATGGATATTTTTCTGTCCAGTTCATGTACGCACATGGAAGCATGTTTCAACCTAGTGTTCATACTGTTAAAAAAAGGACCAAAAATAATACACTAATGCATCAAAGCGACAGCAATCCCAAAAACTCACAACTGGTAACTCATTCTGCTGCTCTCTTTTTCCACATATCTGGTGCGACTTTGTAAATAGTACCTTTTGTATCATGTACTTTTGCCTGTCATGGTTCCATTTACACAGTAACATGACAGAGTTAGTGAATGTACTTCAGGATTTGTGTTGACGAGAGTACCCACTCCTGTGACAGTGGAGCAACGAGCAACAAAGCTGGGCAATGTTGTCAATGAAAGGCTGTTGCTATGGTAAGTCTCATCGAAATAAACCAGTTGCTAAGGGAAGTCTTCCTGGCATAAAGCTTATCTCTGCATCCACACATTTATTTCCAAGAATGACAGGTTTTGTTCAGTGTTGAACTCAGCCAGTCCATGATAATTAAAGACAATGCCTTTTTTTAGGTATCTATAATTTGGCAATAGGGTTTCTCCCCACAATTCCATTGTTGCTATGTTACAATGGCTTGGCGAGAGAAGCCAATGGTTTATATCATTTATCTGCAATTTTCTATCTTTAAATCCTAACAAAATCTCGTTTCCCAAAGTCTAAATCACAGCACGGGCACTCAATGCCTCTCTCTGTGAAATATACTTTTTTTTTCTTTCCACTTACTAGGCTGTAACTTCATTGCAAAAACATGATGTAAATGTTCATGAAAATTAAAATTTTTTTGGAAATGCAGGCATTAGGCATCCTACCTGTGAAAGACAGCATGGAATACACAGCAGGTTTATTTTGACAATAGGCTTTGTTTACACTTTGTCTTGCAAATCCTAACAAAGACCAAGTTAATATAGGTCGCCATTGCAGGACAGCAGTAGATTAGGAATTTTGCATCACCAGCTCCCCAAGGAGTTCTGTGTGAACTCAGAACAACCAATTTAGTGCTAATCCATCCCTGGTGTTCCTTCATGTGGCTCTCAAATAAAACCGATCCAGTGGTAAATTGTGTTTGCTTTTACAGTTGATTTGAACCCGGGGGAAATATATGTTTTCATAGTTTTTAAAAACTGACTGCCTCTGAGGTTAGAGTTCCAAAAGATGCGATGATGAACCATGACAACATTGACAGTGATCTTTTACAGAGGATAATTGTCCTGAAAGTTCAAGTTCCCTTCTAACTGGTTTTCCTTCTTTTACTTTTTGTTTGCCCAATCCTCCTGCTTAGACCAGTTCAATAATTTCTACAATATCTTTCTCGCAGTGAGTATGCTCTCACCTCCAACCTATAACCTCACCATTTGTTGATGATCTGGCTGTTGCTACTGTCTCGTTTCCTCTCTAATTGGGCCTAAGCTCTAACTACATTGACCTAAACATTTGTTGTCTCTCTACATCCTCAATAGGCTGAAATTAAAACTCATTGAATCATCAGTCTCCTCGGCTTTTACTTTCCCCAGAGGATTCCACAACTTTTTCCCCTCAGCGGGCTCTCTTCTCTGACATTTGACAGGCTTTTAAAACTCTAGATTAATGTCAAATAATCACTACTTTCTGAGTTGTGTCATCCAACTCTTTTTAATTGTGATAGCATCTTACATTTTTGAGTTCAACCCTTCGCCTCGCCATCTTGATATGAGAAAAAAAGCTGCTTCAATCAGTAGGACATTTACTTTCCCCAAGCAGTCCTAACTCTGTGGTATAAATTAAGTGACAGAGAGGGAATTGGGCTCCAATGGGGTGAGACTGGTAATGTTCATTCTCATCGCCGCTCGCTGCTGGGAGCAACTGTTGTCAAAACTCATTAATGGAAGCTAGTCTTAATTGAAAAACAGCCACTGTGTCCATCACTGCTATACCATATGGCTATTCCTTCAATCCTTTTCAATCAGATTATGGTAATTTTCTTGGCTCTGTCGTTGTGTGTTGATCTGATGATATTTCTCTGACAACTGGCAAAGGCATCAAGCCTTATGCTGAGCAAAAACACAGAGTCATCATGATATAATATTTGGACTACTCATTTGTGAATTCCAATTTAGCACCTGGGACTTTCATGGACTAAAGTGTCAGAGCAAATACATGATCCACCGAATAATCTTTCTCTGCATCATAACAATGTTTTTTTTAGAAAATGAGTAAAAATCCTGTCTTAAAGTGTCCATGAGCTTTAGTAGACCACAACTGATTAAGTTTCAATATCGTCTAGATAAAGGACACAAGAGCATTTTATCGAAAGGCACCGAAACCAGACAGCAGGTCTCCAGAAATACACAAGAAGGTCCTCATCTCCTAGTTTTAGTTATACCTTTGGGAATATCCATATGTCAGAGATGAACCCCTCACTGGCAATTATCTGATGGAGTCCATTCTTTGTGAACTCAGACACAGAAACACACAAATAAGCTTGTATTTCAAGAAGTTGCTTTTAGCTGAGAGAGAGAGAAAGAGAAGAAACTAAGGATGCAGAATTTAAAACTGAGGAATGCTCGCTCGGTCTTTCATGAATAAAATGTGCCCAGTGGCAAAATAGATTGAAAAGAAACATCAGAACACCAGGAATTCAAAGGATAACTAAAACAATCAGTATTGCTGATGATCCAAGACGCCAACTAAACTGTAGTCTCAGGTTAAAACTTTTGCCTCAAGGGCACCCTAAGGCTCTTAAATTGCATTTTCCATTCATCTTCCTTTGTATTGGACACTATCTCTTTTCAACATTGTACATCTATTTCTGTTTGATGTTGTCATCTTTATTATTTTTCTCAGCATTAGTAAAAAATAAAATTGCTCATTCTATCACTCTATAAAACTTGGTGATTGATTCCTGACTGATACAGTAGAAATTAGCTATCTACGTTTTAACTGGTAGGAGGTTTGGCTGCACGCTAAAAGGAATTTAAAACATTTGCTAAGCCCAGCTGTAGAGTTGGTAAAGAGGGGAGTTGGAACACTCACAAAGAAATCAAAAAGAAATATTTTAGTAAGAATTCTCGCTGCATCACTGAGGGAGGACACTAGGAAACAAAACAGTCAACATAGCCTTGAAACAGCAGAGTGCAGTCATGTTACAGTGCTAAATGTAAATTGTTCGTCGAAGGCAGTTTTTCTTATATACAGGTGTCGGGAGGTTGCTGTTGTACATAACATAGAAAGTTTGAAAGTATTAGATATATTGAGTTCAGGAATTCATGTGCAATGGCAAATTACGGGGGTTGGTTTGACAGCGATAAATGGAGATGTGAAACTGAATGAACATTCTGAAATTGGTAGTTTATAACCTTTGGGAATTAGTAAGCATTCATATAAAACCTACCTTTTGGATATTTAATGAATATGATCCATGACGGGTTAGTGTGTACACAGAATATGAAAAGACTGCTCCTGCTGTCATAAATTGTCTCTTCTAGATCCATGCTTTCTCGTATTGCATTGAGTAGGTGTGAATGAAGGAACAACTACCCTTAACCTACACCAGTCAAGACACATTGTGGTTGATGACAGGTAGTGTCCTCATTACCGACAGCCTATCAGAGAGAATATATTCAACTGGAAGTAGGCATTTTCTTCCTCGAGAGAAAACATATTGCAGACATTTGACAGATATTACCCAAATCTAGTATGTTGATCGTGCCCCTCTTAATCCATTTAATTTTCAATCTCATTTGGTGCAATTATAATCAATATGTCGTTCAGATTTCAGATAGTCTGAGAATGATGACAAGGCATTAATAACAAAATAAGCAAGAGTGTTATAAAAATATAAGGTCTGTAAATTCTTCATGTGGCTGATTTTGCAGAACTGGATATTTAAGTTTTTATAAAGCCTATAGTTCTCAAATCTAACATGATCCCTCCCACAGCTTTTCTGAACTTAGAAGCAGGATGTAGAATTTAAAAAGAAAAGCTCACTTGACATAGGCAATGCTTGCTTAATCCCCAACCGCTGTCTTTCTCTGTTGCAATCCTTTTATTCTTCCTATTACTTATATTTTTGGGGTCACTGTTTTTCTGAACTCTCCTCTTCCCCTTCTAAGACCTACTAATACATCTTCTCTTCAGCATTCTTACTTTGCTGAAATTAAGATTCATCTTATCATATCCTCCAAGTTATTCTTTCCCAGGACATCAAGTCTATGGAACTGTTTACCTCCCTCAGTGTTTCCTTTCTTCGACCACCACTCTAAATCCAATCCCCTATCACTAGAATCCTTTTGAATTCAAACTGCTGGGTCTAGTGGAAATGGACTTGAAATTCTAAAAACTGTATGGTCATAGGATGTAAACATGTTTGACATTTGTTTTTATCCGTATCTATAGTGCATTTGTCGAATCATTAACAGATGCTTACAACACAGGAGGTTATTCATCTCTCCATATCCATGCTAGCTCTTTGCTACAGCTGCAAGTATTGTGAGAAGCACTATAAAAAATTCCTCTTTGCTGTGAAGGCTGTTTCCTATTGTAAGCAATGGACATCAAACTAGAAAACTGGCAAAGGTCACAATGTCCATTTCACAAGCTCTGTGAGGCTTTAATCTGGCCACAGCTAGTAGGCAGCTGATGGAGATATGTGAAACATTGCTGCATTGAAACAATTTTGATCCTTTCGACGTGCACTTCATACTGTGGGTGTGAGAAATAAAAGTACAAAGCAAATCGAGGAGCTGCCAAGCCAAGCAGAGATATTCCATTTACTCAGCAAGAGCCAGATTGGAAGAACAAGCAAATTTTCATACCTAACTCCCCAGGGTTTCATTCATCTATAATATTATTACTTTAAATTTTTGTTATTTTGACAGCTGACACCAGCGGACGGGGATGTGTTTAATGGAGACATTTTTTTTCAGTACCAAGGATTGATTCTGACTTTATTTAAATCAGCGCTGCTGGGCTTTCCTTAATGAGCAGGGTATGCAAATTATACAACCTGATTTTCACCAGGGTGTGCCAATTACAGTTTCAATTGCATTTGGAATGAGCTTTTGACTCCATGCACATTTGTGATAAATTCTTAACAGGAAGGCTCAGGCAGTGAGTGCACTGCCTAGTAAGCAAGGGATGGACACAAACTAAGAAGCATCAGCTTGTACTCCTTGCGGCAGAGTTCGTTGATCTTAAAAGAACATCATTGGGGTTACAATAGAAGAGCATTGCCAGAGGTTACAACTGGTCTCAGTAGCTTTTGTTTGCAGCAGGGAATTAAAACCTGATGATATCTATTATGTAGCTCTGCAGAAATAACTCCTAATTGCTGCAATTGCACACATTTTCCGAAACACCCTTTGTTTTCTGAGGTATTTCCCATCCCCAAAGTAAACTTTATTCAGAGAACATTATAAAAGTAAATTGTGATCATTCATTGTTGACACAACACAAGGTGGAAACAAAATTAGCTTTTTCCAAAGCTGGACGTTACTCCGTACATTTATAATTGATACTTATAAGCTGTCAACATTCAACCCAAGAGGATTTACATTGATTCTATCCCCTCAGTGTCCTATGGCTGAAAGGCCTTACATAGGATAAGAGTAATACTGGTTCTGTTTGTCGTACCTTTATCTAGAGGTTTGTACAAGGTGTCTCCAAGGATAAGATCTATCTACGAATTCCAGATGGAAGATAGGGTAGCTGCTGCAATGCAGGAGCGAGGTATGGGCCGGACTATTACCTCACACCTTGAGCAGCTTACGCCTGATGGCGAGGGTCTTACCCACAACAGGCAGCAAGTATCATTCTAAATGCCTCACTTTGGCTGCATGTTTCTCCCAGACTCTCTGAACCATATCCTCAGCACCTTCAGGCAGTCGGACCCAATGGTGAAAGGAACAAAGGATTCGATCAGCCAGTTTTCACTTACATTATTCATTCATGAGCATCAATGGCTGGCCAGAATTGATTGCCCATCCCTAGTTGCCCTTGAGAAGGTGGTGGTGAGCTGCCTTCTTGAATCGCTGCAGTCCATGTGCTGCAGTTCCGAAATAACATGGCCACACTTTGTCATGATTTACCTTGGCTCCCAAGACAAGGTTGAGTTGCTCACAGATACTCATAGTCTGTGCATTGAGATTGGGTCTCAACAGGAGATGGTGGCATTGCAATGTACACAGAAGCTTTGACCTGCTATTCAGGATTTTCAACCCTCTTACGTCCACATCCATCCTGATTTACCCAACAAAAGGTTTAATACAACACTTGTGTGAGGTAGATGTTGAGAGGGTAACATTTTTGTGGAAAGCTCTCAAATTCCCACCACTGCAGAAACTGTACTGTTGATGTTTGTGTAGAGCTAACAAATCTAATTATGGATTCACTCTCCAAACCTCATTTTGGAGAGTACATCCATTACCGAAGTGTAGGATATTCTGTCAAAAGTCTTCTCCTGGCCCAGACTGATGAGGCAGCAGATCTCCCCCACTCCTGGTTTTCCATTTGTTGGGGGCGGGGGGCCATATCCCTGTGTATAATGAGGCTACTAGGTTGGGTCAAAATGGATTGCCAACTCCAATGAAGAATTGACCTGATTGACAGAGGGTTTGGATAGAATTCTGGTCACCCACATTCAACAATGAAATGGGCTACAGCTTACACCTGACCCGCCTTTCTTGTTTCTGATGCCTTTGACAATTTAAAAACTTTCCATTTTGGGTCATGGTGTCAGCATTAAGGACTCCCAGGTGATAGAACATTGCTAACTTTAGAGTAAATTTCCTCTCTACTACACTCAAATGATATGTTTTATGCCATTTCATATTGGTTCCTACGTTAGTCATACTTTCTCTCTCTGAGCGTAAATATCAATTTAATGCTGATTAAAAGGCCATTTTGTGCTATGTGGTCTAGCCCATGCAAACTCATTTTTCTGAGGAATCTTGCTGCTAGAGGTTTGGATTTCATTCGGTGCTTGCTCAACCTGTTGACACTTACCATTGAGGCTCACCCACAACAAACTTGATTGAGTTCCTGATATAACACAGTGTAGAGCTGGTGGAGCACAGCAGGCCATGCAGCATCAGAGGAGCAGGAAAGTTGATGTTTCGGGTTGGGACCAACTTTCCTGCTCCTCTGATGCTGCCTGGCCTGCTGTGTTCCTCCAGCTCCACACTGTGTCATCTCTGACTCCAGCATTGGCAGTTCTTATTTTCTTTGAGTTCCCCATTGTTTCATTGAAGAACAGTGGTACAGCAGAAGTGAGAAGTGTGTTACCCCTCTCTGATGGAGCACAGTTGAAATCACACCTTCTGCATCCAGAGTCATTACAAAATGTTAAGGATTTTAAAAGGTACACAGAATTACCCAAATTACCCATCTTTTAGGACAAAGATGACAGAGAGAATGAACCAGGCTTCTGCACTGACAATTTATTACAAATAAATAGATTCTAACTAGAGATAAACAATTGTGAACCACTGACATGCAATTCTACTAGTTGAAACTCTAACCCTCTTACAAACATTCTTTTTACACATACATACAAACACAAGAAAATGTGTTATGAGTGAAGGAGAAGATTGGGAAGGCATTTCAGTGATCCCTGTTCTCAGGGATTACTGAGATAATCTTTTTGCTGTTGAGAACACTTCTTAATGTTCCTTCTTTGGGTAATTTCAATTGTTTGCAGGAATGGTTCACACTTACAAAGGTCTTTAATTTATCAATTAAAAGTTGCAGTTTACGACAGTTTGAGATGCTTTTTAATGCAGGGTAGAAACACTATTTCTTCTCCAGAGGTCTGATGGTTTCTACCCAGAATATTCATACCCCTAAACCGTTCAGTTGCCTGGGGGTCAATCACATAGTTGTTGACAGCCAAAAGGCCTTTGTGAACAATAACTGGTCATTAGTTCAAAACCAATCAGCTACTTGTTGCTAGCCAAAGCTCCATTCACACAAACCACTTAACTCCAACTCATCTGAAAACTGGCCTTCCACTACTGATTGAACAAGAAGCTGTGTAAACAGCATTTACAGTGAGCGTCAGGTTACTTGTTGTTAAAGAGTGCAGCAATCCTTCAACAGTAGTTGTTTTCACATTTCAGTCCACAATCAAAAATACAAAAAAAATACACAGTCTTTACACTTTGGGAGGTGTACGCAAACACATCTTTGAAGATGGCTGGACAAGATTATACTTTGGGCTTTATATGCAGAAGTGTGGAGGACAAAAGCAAAGAAGTTAAGCTAGAGATTTTGTTACATCTCCCAACCAGAGTCGTTTAAGATTGTGAGAAGATTTCATCGAGTGAACAGGAAGATCTAAATGGCATGGAGTTATGGTAATTATCAAAACAAAACAAGTGGGAGAGGAGGAAAATTTATTTTTTGCAATAAGTGGTCATAATCTCGAATTCACAGCTTGAAAGGTTGTTAGAAACGGTTTCATTAGTAACTCTCAGAGGAAGTTGGAAAATGAAAAATATTGTAGTGGTATCGGGAAGGAGTAGGAGTAATACAAATTTGATAGCTCTCTCAAAGAACAGACACAGGCTGAATTGGTCAAATGGCCTCACTTTGTGCCTTAAGATTCTATGAAATTTGACATTTGTTAAATATGTGGAATCACAGTCCAGCAACAGTCACCATCTGATGAGAATTCTGAGCAAAAGCTATTGGTCATCTAAAATTACACCATCTGTTAAATAATCAAGGAAGAACATAGTCAAGAAAGTCTTGTGGTCTTGATATTCTCATCAAGCTACTTGATGGCAAGGGATAAAAACTGTTGAAAGTGGAGATGTGTGGAAATAATGCTATCTGTAATCTAATATGTACCAAAGAGACAGACCAGCTATAATTCATGTCACAATAACCATTTCAACACTTACTTAATGACCACAAAAGATGGTGGAATGAAGAAAAGAACCATTTCTTGAGATTATCACCATATTATTTATCCATAATGTCAAACATTTTGATGCTTCTTGGGTCTTAAATTTTATCCATTGTCAGAAATCTGTTGTTAATGTTGATTTTGTACTTACCTTATTATAGTACGTCTCATCTACAGCTGGTGCATCTAAATCCACACTGTATAGGTGATCCCTGTGAATGAAACCAGAGCCTCATTAGCTTGTGGAAGAACTAATACAATATTTACATGTGATTATTAACACTGCATTAAAGGGAGTTAGGAAGCATTCTAACATGCAGTACCTTAAAGTGATGGGTAACACGTCTTCATTTGACAGCTAATATTTCCTTCAGCATCATTATTGCTGTAGAATATTTGTTAGAATTTGGTCAAGGGGTAGGATGAGATGTTACAAATTGCCCTTTACTCCTCCCTTTCCGTATCTTATCTCTACCTCTATCCTGAACATGCAAATTTGCACTGGTGCACAGTGCTATGAATAATGAAAGTCTTCTGACTTCTTACTTGCATTGTTATTGTTCAAGTGTGACTGTGCACAGTGAACATACAGAGGTATTTGAATTAGAGTAAGACAGCTTAATCTTAAGTGGTTGCATTGGTGGCTCAGTGCTAAAATGTTCACCTAGGGGTCTTGTGCCATAGTGTTAGGTATCCTAGAAAGTCTGAGTTCAAGTCTTTCTTGTTCCAGATGTCTGACTGAAAATATCTAACCTCACATGGATTTTAGCCTTGCACACTTTAAAAATAAAAGGTGAGTAGAGAGAGGAACTCTGGTCGATTTTGTTGGTCCCTCATACCAATGGCACTGAAACTCATGAGCAGTCAACTCAACATATACTTAGAACTGAAATTGCTAGTTTCTGTGGTTGGTCGACTCAGGAATCCATTGGGTGAAGGAGTTCTTCACCACAGTACTGAGAGAGATTGGTGACTCAGATATTTACAAGGAAAGAAGGCAGGTTGCTGACCATTTGCAATCACAAAGAACTGCAAACTGACGAAGATCACAAATTAATGGGAGGAAACACAATCAGGGGAGGAGAGTAGGAACCATTGCATAACTATTGGGAGTGGTTATGAGATGAGAATTTCAGAAGGAGAGTGCAGTGTTTGACAGTCATTCAGGAAGAAGAGGAGGCTAGGTATATTACATATTCAGCCCCACAAGGTACAAGATTTGCTTGGGGAATGGGGTGTGGATGGGGAATATTCTTTTTCATCTTGGCCTATGTGCTGTATAGAGCATTTACTTACCTTGTCCAGCAGCTCCCACATTCCTTCAGCTGGCGGATTTGTCATGTCCTAGAAACCTGCACTGCCAGCATTAAATTCCAAACAACGCTAAGAATTTGGGAAGGGAACTTCATTAAAATATTATGATGACTGACCTGCCTTTTCAGACCAGGTTACTCAGAACTCCATCTCACCACCCCCTCCACAAAACTAGGAAAAATAGGAGAAGTGATGGCCTAATGGTATTATCGCTGGACTGTTAATCCAGAGACCAGACAACATTTTGGGGACCTGGGTTCAAATCCCACCATGGCCAATGGTAGAATTTGAATTCAATAAATATCTGGATTTAAGAGTCTAATGATAACTGTGAATCAAAAGTCAGGAAAAACCCATCTGGTTCACTAATGTCCTTTAGAGAAGGAAACTGTCATCCTTACCTGGTCTGGCCTACATGTGACTCCAGACCCACTGCAATGTGGCTGACTCTTAACTGCCCTCTGGGCAATAAATATTGCCTACCCAGCGATGCCCTAATCGCATGAATGAATAAAGGAACTAGGTGCAATCGAATGGATTGGGTCTAATGTGCAGAAGTATTCCCTGACTGCACCCCTCCTAGCCTTGAGGTGGTTAAAATACTTTTTATTGGAGTGAAACTTTAAAAGTACAATCTTCACATAAATGTTCTGAAATGAATTATACATTTCTAAAAGTTCACGCAAACATTACTATTCCAAAGGTCAAAGACAAAACTTAATTTCGTCATTGGATTTGAGTAGTATGAGTTCAGCTCTCAACATTCAGCTAACTTAATTTGGACTATTATTTTAGTTTTTGGGCTGGGTAATGTTTAGAAATTAGTCTTTCATGTCTGCCATCTGAGTTCAAATTTCACGTTGAATGATATAAGCTTCCTTAAAAAATTGAACTTCAACAGAATCAGTCTGGTTCCCATAGGGAGGTCTTATCTTATTCTAAATTAATGCGTAATGTACAGCGAAGGTTCACACTTTTTACTGTACATTTACATTGAATACATGTGAAATTAAATGATTCAATTCAATTCAATTCAAAAACAACACAAAGTGTCCTTATACTAACCTGTCCAATTCTGTCAAGACAAATAAATAACAGGTAAATGCTGAGTGAAATACCCTCCACAATATTCCATCAAAAACTCCCTGGCTAAATTGATCCAATTTAGATGTCTAAGAAAGCTCCTGCTAACAATGTAAATCTGCTCCAAATGGAGGAGGGCACGCCTTCTGAATGTGTGACACCAGCCATCTGCTGCTTCCTTCCTTGTGAGGTTGCCCCTTTGGTGTTGAGTTGTTTTGTGTTGTAAAACCCATGGCCATTAGGAACATATATGTGACCTCCAATTCCTGACACTTGGGAGCTTCAGAAACAAATGTATTTCTCTGATCTCTTAGTGTCAATTTTTTGAATATTTTATGGAAATGTGACCTGCTCTTTATTATCTGTTTCTTTATACATGTTTTAATAGAAAGATATGTCACATTAAAAATGCTGAGAATCAATGCTTCCCATAAGCAGGAAAACTATCTGAATATGTTGAAGCTTTAAATTTTAAGTTTGGCAGAAAAAATATACAAGTGAAGTATCGGTAATTCTGGATGTCTGATTGTCACAACTAACTAATGCCAATTGTGGGAGTGTTCCGATGATTTCAGGAGGATTCTTCAGTTTTTTTTTATGTTAGCAAAATAGGCTCAACTTTGAGTGCAACGTTTGGGTTTAACCAGGGATGAAATCCTGGGGCATGGTTCCAAATGATACTATCTGAATGCCCAGAGCTGAAATGGACAGCTGTCATCACAGTGGTTTGAGTCCCAGCCACTGGAGCCCAAAAGTCAATGTGCAGTGTGTTGTCTGTCCTACTCTCACTAGAGCTGCAGTCCTTCAGTGACAGAAGAAAGAATTGACTCGTCCCTGCCCACGTCTTCAATGGGTAATTGTTGCTAATTTCAATAAAGCTGACAATCGATGCCAGCAATAATGAGAAATCTTCTTTGATGCCACCAGCCACGAGGATGGTTAAATGCACAGTCACAAGTCGGGAAAAACATATTTGAACCAGAAATCGGTGAAATGCCATTTGGATTTTGATCTGGAGTAGAAACACAAGTGCATGGACAAAGCACTTACATAGACACAAGAAAATGTTCCATTGTGTTTGTCACTAAAAGCTAATAGACATGTTGCATTGTAAAATGTGACACTGAGTGTAAAAATGAGAGATTTATTCAGAACCTATAATTGGACCAAATAGTGGCGGTCAGTCTAGATCAGGGACCATGAATGTGTTGTAAGTGAACTGAGGAGCTTAGTAAACAGAGTGGTAGCTGAGAAGGAAAGAAATTAAGCAAACCCTGCATTTTGGATCTCACTATTTCATCTTGTCCCAGGTGTTTAAACATCTGTGCACACACGACAGGAATGCACAGCCCTGAGGTGATAACGTTCTTGAATTAAGGGACAGCTGGCAATATCTCAAGTCACACAAGACACACCAGTTCACTGATGTTCTTGAAGACTGGCCAATAAGGTTATGTGTAGATCCCCTCTTTGACCTCCTTCTCATGTGAGTACCCACAAGTTTTGCTTTCTGCAGTTCCTGTGTATTCTTTTCCTCAGCCTTCGCTGGGAACATGGGTTATCCTTATCTGCTCCCCTTCCTCTGTGCAAGAAGACAGCATTGTTTGGTGTTGCTGGGTCTTCCTTCTTTAGCTCATTAAATTTCTTATGCTGCTAGCCTGCAATCCCAGGGTGGGGGTGGGGGACTGGGGTGGGGGGGGAGGGGTGTGTGGTGCCTGAGCTAATTTTTTTCAGACTTCTTTCTATCCGCCAGTTCATTCTCTGTCTCAAGTTGGCTTCATCAAAATTGCGCATTCTTCTTTATTCCTCTTCACAAAGCCTGGCTCCCTTTTATAGCAGCGAATGTTCCAGTTGGAAATGTCTTGAAAAGTGGCACAAAATCAAATAAGCCATCTAGTGGAGCTATCAGACAGTCTACTTAGTCAGTCAATCTCCTTCGTATTTATCATGCAATCTCCAACTAAATTTGCCTTTTGAAAGGCTGTACTCCAATTTCCAAGCATCCTAGCACAGTGCTCCCATTTTACACCACATTTACACTGGAGAACTGCCAATTGCTATTTAACTGGGTTGAGTGAACATGTTTTGGCAGATTCTGCTGTCAAAGTGCAACACCAGACTCTGGCTACAATCCAGTGCAACTAGCCTGTGGAATTCTCATCCCCGACCCATGTTAACTGATGGAACTACATTTGGCCTGAGTTTTAATTCAAAACTTGCCAAAAATCAATCTGCATCATTCAATTAACTCAGTGCGAAGTATTTCTCAGACATAACTTAGGTACTTGCTCAGACTGCTGACCCTGACACACAACAAGTAAAATGTTGATGTCAGTCTTGGCTCAGTTTGTAGAAATCTCAGCTTGAAGTGAGAAGTTTGTGAGTTAATCCATGTGCCAGCTTGGACAGGAGTACCCAATCTAGATGGACACTTCAATACCGCACTGAAGGAGTTGACATCTTTTGGGTACGATATTAAACCAAGTATCTGTCTGTCCTGTCAAGTGGACAGAAATTATTCCATGGCATTACCAAGTGTCCTGGCAAACAATTCCCCAACCAACACCACCAAAAATTGGTAAGATGACCATTCATTGAGAAATCCTACTACATCTAAAATTGCTAGATGCATTTATCCACTAAACAACTTGGCTGGGAAGTATTGTGGAACACTCTGAGACAGTTTTCTCATTAATTTTACTTTGTGGGGCATGGACTGTCTGTAAGGAACACCTCCTTTAATTACTGTGAGGCTGAAAACACTCATTTCTGAAAGGAAATGCTGTTCGCTCGCTGTGTAGCACATTCCATATTTATTGCATGGTCCCTCACTCATGCAGCTTAGAGAAAAGCCATCCTATGGAAAATACACTGCATAACTGCATGTACCTTCTTTAATTTGATCTTTGTCTTGTAAGATCCCATGACTGGAGAGATGTTTTCCTCAGCTTCTTCATATCTACGCTGTTCATTTGTCCTATTTTATATTGTAGTAACTTTAATCAACCTGTTCAGAGAAGTTATGGCATACCTCCAGGGTAGGTAGAAATTGAACATGGACCTCCTGGTTCAGTGGTAAGAACACTACTCCTGCACCACAAGATCCTAGTTTTGCATATACTTGTCCTAATCTGCTGTTAGATCAATGCCTTCATTCCACTCCCTACTTCAGCTGCTCACTCATACAGAAATGTGTTCCCTAAGCACAGTGAGCTCCCAGTACAAACCCAGCTCTCTGATGTTGATGCAAATATTGAATATGATGTATCACAGTCAAGCCAAATCTTCATGTATATTTGATAAACTGTTCTTGCTCGTGCACCAGTTAAAAACCAATGAGCAATTAAGCCTATGATCTACCTGGATGGCTAATTCCTGTACCATGTTATCCATTTATCAACAGGCATATCAGTGCAGCTCCAGGCACAGCAACATTGCAAATGGTTTCAAACTCCAGAAGACTTGGCACCATGATGTCAGGCTGAGATATACAACTTCACTTCGATTAGGATCAACTAATAAGCTTTTGTATTTTCTTTGACCAAAATACAAAGACTTAGTTATGAGAATTTGTGGTCTGCCTTGGGCTGTAATAGGTTAGATTTTTGCTGAGCTCAAATTGACAGCCCACCATTAAAAAGAGAGCTTCATTGTCTATTGTGTTGACAGGACTGCACCCATGTCCCCACTGGAGTTAATCATTTAGGGCTTTAGCTGTGAACTTTCTGCCTGATCGCTCAAGTGGAAGTGTGTCATCCTGAAAGCACCATTGTATGATCTCCTTCATGTGGTTGCATCAAAAGGATCGTGTAAATTAACTTGCAGATGAGAAGCTGATCGCTATCTCATGGATAACAATGGAAATTTCCTTACAAAATCAAAGGTCATAACTTGGCCATTAGTGCAACTCAGTCTCAGCAAAAAAAATCTGTTTGAAGTTTGTAAGCATATAAATAGAGTTGCGTACTTATGACTAGTTTAATTTAACAGAGAACAGTAGATAATAAAACATGTATTTGTCAGACAGGAGATAAATGTATTCCATTTAACAAGGGAAATATTGAATGGCTTTTGCAATGCCTTAGTTTGATGATCAAATTCATAATGCTTTGGCACTGATGAGGCTTTTTACTGATTTACACCAGGACGGCCACCTGCCAAGTTTTAGATCCTATGATCTTTTATTTTGGGCAAAGTTTCAGAGAATATTTTAGCATAAACTGGACTGGGGACTTCAAATATTATTCCATGCAGGATATCTGAAGGTACATATTATCAGTTAGAGTAAAGCAATCATAAGAACCCCAACTAGGATTCCCAGGGCTGCATCAATCCTAATTCACTTTCAAGATTCTAGACAATGGAATGATTTTCACTGTGTCGAAAGAAACTTGGAAAAATTCCCTGTGATCATTATATCCAATTAAATCATAAACATTGCTTTATTTCCCATGCATCTTTCATTCTATCTTGCCCGTCATGTGGCTTTAAAAGATCTCAGGGCATAAGCTCTGAAATGATCAGTGCAGTTATAGAAACATAGAGAGTGATAGAAACATAGAAATTAAGAGCAGGAGGAGGCCATTCAAACCTTTGAGCCGTCTTTGCCATTCAAAATGATCAAGGCTGCTCCTCTACCTCAATGGCTTTCTCCCATTACCCCTTGATGTCTTTTGTTATGGACCAGACCAAAACCCCTCAAAACATATTCAGAAGATACTAATCTTTCCTTATTTTAAAGGCAAGTGTAAGGCGTTGCGTTCCAGATGCAATTTAATTGGTCAAACAACCAGCGTTGAAGCACAACACATTTTATTCATAAACTATAATTAAAATACAAACAAAGTAAATTGGAATAATTTAACTCTATTGGAAAACTTAACAGAATAATCGATTATTTATCTACTAAACAACAACTGTTCATATATAGTAACATTCCATGAACACAAAGGAAAGGAAAATTCAGTAAAATAGATTGTCTCACATACAATTCTAGCAGCAGGAAGAGAACGCCCAGCTTTTAGCTGTAACAGAGAGAGGAAAAACAGTTTCTGCATCAGGTTTCGAGACCCCAGAAACTGTTACTGAAAAACTAAAACCAAACATTCTGGTTCTGTGAGAGCTTGAGCCCAACCATTTAGGCTACTTCTATTGTTCCAACTTCTCAAAAAAAAAATCAAGGCCTCACAGGCTATTTACTATGTTGGATTCAAATACACAGCTCAGTACCTCTGTCTTAAATCTTCTCTTCAAAAAGAAAAATAGGACAAAATACATCTCCTAAAGCCAATAAACATGGACATACACAGCAGATCAGACAGCATCAGAGGAGCAGGAAAGTCAACGTTTCAGGCCAAAACCCTTTGTCAGAACTGGGGACAGGGAGGGGAGCCCAGAAATAAATAGAGGGAGCGGGGTGGGGCTGTGGAAAGATAGGTGGGATGGTGATAGGTGGATGCAGGTAAGGGGTTATAGTGATTGCTCAGTGGGAAGGGTGGAGCGGATAGGTGAGTAGGAAGATGGACAGGTTAGGACAGGTCAGGGAGGTGGGACATGAGATAAGGCTGGGGGAGGAGAGATTTTGAAGCTGGTGAAGTCAATATTCAGGCCATTGGGCTGTACGCTCCCAAGGCAAAATATGAGGTGTTGTTCCTCCAGTTTATGTTTGGCCTCACTCTGACAGTGGAGAAGGCCGAGGATAGACATGTTGCCAGGGGAGTGGGAGGGGGAGTTAAAGTGTATGTGAAAGCTATTGGATTGTGACACTTTAATATTTCAAGATTTACCTCTCTCTTGAATATATTGTGACCTGGCCTCCATATTCTTCTGTGGTGGAGAATTCCACAGGTTTCTCTACCCTTTGAGTGAAGAAATTTTCTTTCATTTCGCTCCAAAGTGGCCTACTCCACATCCTGAGACTGTGTTATAGACTCCCTAACCAACTCCTTGCAGCTAATCTAACCAGGAACAAAAACAAAATTGCTGGAAAAGCTCAGCAGGTCTGGCAGCATCTGTGAAGAAAAAATCAGTTAATGTTTTGGGTCCGGTGACCCTTCCTCAGAACCTTCATCTAATCTAACCAGCCCTGTTTGGCCTGGCCAACATATAAACCTAGGTAACCTCGACATTATAACATTTCACTTTGTGGGAGCTTGCTATGTACAAATTGTCTGCTACAATTAGTATATTACAACAGTGAATACACTTCCAATTGGTATTTTATTCACTGTACAGTCCTTTCATTGTTGTGATCTCCAGGGAGATTGATAATGTTCTTTTTAAAAAAGTCAAACTTTGTGCTAATAGATAAAGAATTATGCAACATTTTATAACTTCTACTTCAATAATTAACAAAAAAAGTCCACTGACTCGTCAGAAGGATTGAGTAAATTCGTCCTCTACTCATTTTTGTGATTAACACCTTCCTGAAACACCTACAATTCTGAGAATAGATACATGCTTTCACTTGGGGTGGGGGGTGTGGAATCTTGAACAAGGAGGCACAATTTCAAAGTAAGTGTCTCCCATTTGAAATAGAGGTGAGGAGGAATTTAATCTCTCACAGGTTAATTAATCTTTGGGATTGTCTATCTCAGATCATCGGAGATGAGTCATCAAACATAATCAAGATGGAGCAAGATGGATTTTTTTTGAGAAGGGATTGGGGGTTAGGATGGGAAGTGGAGTTAAAGGATGCAATCAGATCAGCTGTGATCTTACTGAATTCCAGACTAGGCTCAATTGATCGAACGACCTACTCCTGCTTCAAATCCTTACATTCTTACCTTTAAGGCTTGGTAGCAGCTTGCCTGTGTTCCCTTGTCAGAGAATTGGAGCTAGTGGGAGCTATAAGGCATCAAACTTATTACTTTTTGTCTGAGATTGTTCCATTAGAGAAGGGAAAAATAAGAGTGCCAAGAACCAATTTCTGACAGAATACTGCATACCAATATGGAAATATTACTTGTATGTTGGCAGTGCGATGTGGCACTGATATTGAGTGCTAACACACTCACCTCCAGAATTACAAACCAGCATTAAAGAAAGTTTAATGACCCAATTAAAGCAGAAAATGATATGAATTGGCCAATGTCCCCTTTTTTTATTCACTATAAATCCATCAGCTACACAAGTTGCTTAGCTCAGTTGATTGGACAGCTGGTTTGCAAAGCAGAGTGAGCATGGGTTCAATTCCTGGTTGTAAATTGGGAGAGGGGAGTGTGCAGCGGGGCCTGAGTACCCTGTGCACCAGTTGCTGAAGGTAAGCATGCAGGTGCAGCAGGCGGTAAAAAAAGGAAATGGTATGTTGGCCTTCATTGTGAGAGGTTTCGAGTACAGGAGCAGGAATGTGTTGTTGCAGTTATACAGGGCTTTGGTGAGATCACACCTAGAATATTGTGTGCAGTTTTGGTCTCCTTTTCTGAAGAAGGATGCTCTTGCTCTCGAGGATGTGCAGCGAAGGTTTACCAGGCTGATTCTGGGGATGGCATGTATTAGGATAGATTGACTAGGTTGGGATTGTTTTTACTAAAGTTCAGACAAATGAGGGGGGAATCTCATAGAAACTTATAAGATTGGAACAGGACTGGACAGGGTTGATGTTCCCGATGGTGTCCAGAACCAGGGGTCACAATATGAGGATTCGGGGTAGATGATTTAGGACAGAGATGAGGAGACATTTTTTTGTTTTTTTTTTATTCATTCACAGGATGAGGACATTGCTGGCGAGGCAGCATTTATTGTCCATCCCTAATTGCCCAGAATGTAGTTAAGAGTCAACCACATTGCTGTGGGTCTGGATTCACATGTAGGCCGGACCAGGTAAGCAAGGCAGTTTCTTTCCCTAAAGGACATTAGTGAACCAGATGGGTTTTTCCCGACAATCGACAATGGATTCATGGTCATCATTCGATTCTTAATTCCAGATATTTTTATTGAATTCAAATTCTACCATCTGCCAGGGCAGGATTCAAACCTGGGTCCCCAGAACACTATCTGGGTCTCTGGATTAATAGCCTAATGATAATACCACTAGACCATTGCCTCCCCATTTCTTCACCCAAAGTGTGGTGAGCCTGTGGAATTCATTACCACAGGAAGTAGTTGATGCCAAAATATTGAATGTATTCAAGAGGGGACAAGATATAGCACTTGGGGCGAATGGGATCAAAGGTTATGGGGAGAAAGCAGGATTAAGCTATTGAGTTGGACAACCAGCCATGATCGTGATGAATGGCAGAGCAGGCTCGAAGGGCCGAATGGCCTCCTCCTGCTCCTATCTCCTATGTTTCTATGTTTTCCTGCACTAGCTGAGGTTACTATGAAGGATTTTTATTCAATTGTCCCCCATTACATGAGGTATGGTGACCCTCAGGTTAAATCACTACCAATCAACTGTCTAATGGGACAGCAGTCCAGTCGGACTATGGTGGCTTTACCTTTCCATTTTGCACAGTGGTTGGGGGGGCTCAAGGCCTTTTGATTTGACAGTACACATGTATCTCCTGTAATTACAACTACCTTGCACAGCACACCCCCTCCTTTACCAATCGATTAGTGGTACCAAAATATTCCTTTAAGGTTCATAGTGTTCTCTCCATGATTAGGCTGGTAGAAGCATGTGTTTTGCTATAGCGAAATAATTAAAACTCTCAAATCTGTGCCCATCTTTCCAGGACCTCCATATTTGAACCTGGTTCATGTGACCGCACAGAAATGGTTCCAATCAAATGTCCCAAATGCTAGCCATGTCACTGTCATAAAAGCTTAAACATTTTCTTGGTGTCTCAGCCCATCAGTGACAAGTTCAACTCCATTCAGCTGCAAAGCAAAACTGAAAAACACTTTAAAAGCTCTTGTTCAGCTCCAGCGTTTAAATGTTTATTTTACTGCTCAGGCTTCAAAGTAAGGCACTAATAGTGACAGCGGATGCTAGCAACATGTCACATCTTCTCAGCTTATCCCTTGTACCTTGTGAGTACAACATGTGCAACATCACTTGTTGCAGAGTTGGTAAGGAGATTGTCGGTTCAATCTTAGCTGTGTTTTTGGTAAAGAACATGTCTGAAAGAAGCTCCACTTTAGAATTCATCAGTGATGTCTATAATAGTGTCCCATAAACAATAAGCATCTAGGCAGTCACCATTTCTAGAAAGAAAAAAACCCGAAAGTACTGCGGATGCTGTAAATCAGAAACAAAACCGGAAGTCGCTGGAAAATCTCAGCAGGTCTGGCAGCATCTGCGCTGAGGAAGGGTCACTGGACCCGAAATGCTAACTCTGATTTTTTCTTCACAGATGCTGCCAGACCTGGTGAGCTTTTCCAGCAACTCCTGTTTTTATTTCTAGAATGAAGCTCTATGGAAATATTGTGTAATTGATTGATGAAGAATGGAAGCTAACATGGACAAAAAGAACTGTATAGAAGATAGAAGATCAACGTCTGTGCAATATAAAGAGCCACTCAAAGTTCAAGTGAAGGATACATGTTAGGAAACAGGCACCCCAGCGAGAAAGTACGTGACAGCGCTGTCCACAATCATTCACACAGGACCAGTTGAGCGGTATAAGTGGGTTCTTTGACAATTGCTTCCAGTAAATGGAGCCCTCCCGTCCTTACTGCAAAAAATGAACCACAAGTAGCTGGAACTGGAAGGGCACTCAGATCCCAATCCTGCATTCCTGACTGGAGCTTGGCTTTGATCAATTACTAACACACAAATAGTACACAAATACTTGGCAATATATGAACAATAATTACTGAGTGGAATGAAAATTCTACTACAAAAGTAAAATGCCTCAAGTTAATGAAGCATTTTTATAGATTATGTTGGAAATGTAATATGACCTTTATTCTCAGTCTGATTAGGCCTATACATTCCTACTTAATTTAAGTATTGATTTCAATTCTGTTATTTAAAAGGCCCAAGAATAGTGATGCTGTAACATTTTATATCAATTAAATTATCAGGTATAACTTGGGGAACAGTTAACAAACAGCTTGCTTCTACAGATTGCTGTTTGCATACAAAATGTACTTCATGGCACTTCACTTTATTTGAATAAAAAATATGAATGCTAACCCAATGTACGTGGTATTTGGATAGGTATTCAATAGCTTGGCCAAGTATAAGTTGTAAGGAGGGTGAGGTGGACAGGCTCAGAGATTAAAGGACAGAGTTCTAGAGAAGAAGCTTAGAGAGTTGAAGGCAAGATTTTACAAAAGCCTAGAAACTCAAGAAGGGCATGGTTTTGGTACTGTAGGGCTGGAGAAAGTTAAAGGTTTGTCAAAGGCTATGTGCTGACATTTAGTTGCCGACAGATCTGAGATATATTTTTGTTAGTTTACACTGTCTTCTAGTTGAGGATATCAGAAAAAGAAAACAACTTTGCCCAGGCATATTCAACGAATGTACAGAGTGCAACTTGTCAGGGGACAAAGAGGGGTTAAACTATATTCCTAATGAAGAGTCACTAGACAGTTGGCCCTTTGCAAAAACAGTGAAAAGCTTAGAAAAAAATAAGCCTGACTGATTATTTGAAAAACGCAGCTTGTAAGTTGACCACATTTTCATCAGTCAGAAACAAAACACAATGAAAAGCCAAGACAAGATGCAACTCTGTATTGGTTGGTGTGTCAGCGGCAGAGTTCTTAATGCCACTTCCGCTATTGTTTAGAAGAGATTATCAGCAATGGAGCTATCTGTGCTAAAAAGGCACTGACATTTTTTTTTTGGAAATGTCACAGGGGCTTTTGGGAATGGATTGAGGTTTGTTGAATGCAATACAATATGATGGGAGTCCACAGGCAGAAGAATGAGAGGTCACAACATTTTATATGTGACAAAAGAGAAAAGGTGAAAACTAGGACACTTGAATTATTTTTTGGAGATTGTTGACCGTTCACGAGAAATTAACATTATCCTGGCAGAACCAGACCAATTAATCAGTATAATATACTAGCTCTGGGACCTCTCATCACTCAAAACAATCTACCCCTAATTAGCACAAAATCTTTAAATTTCACTTCACTGTTTTTGTCAATTTTTTGTATAATATGCAGGAGGGAAATGCTCTGGGACTGCCATCATTAGGTTTGTTGCATACTATTTCCTAAATTAGGGAAGAGTGTTTGTTCAGTAACTTTATACTTAATTTTATTGCACATTTCTTATTGAGGTGAACCACAATCACTCCAAGTTTCTATGAAATATGCTGTGTAAACAGTTTAATACTTGGTTCCTCACTGTCTGCAATGCAGATCCTGAACAGCAACTCAGAAACAAAAGAAAAGCTCTGTGGCTTGGAGATACTTCAAGCTTGATTCCAGACTCAAATGACACAACAGCAGCTTGAAATTTCTCATTCCAACCCCTTTCAATTTTTTGCTGTCCTCTCACAGACCCTTGCTGGATTAATTCCAAAGTTAATCCTCCTGTCACCCCGTTAAAAAAATGGCTACTTCTTCTTTGGGAACTGGCGTAAAATGGATCAGATTTCCCACTTAACCCCGGCTGATTTTCCATTTGATCTGGGGTGAGTGGAGTGGTTGGAGAATTCCTCAGGGATAAGCCATTTGGCAGGTCCACCTGCTGCTGGGTCTGTAACAATTCCCAATCTCCGAACATGGACTTGCTTAGCATGCTCGCCTGACCAGAATGTTCCAAGGGCAATCAAATATTGGAAATATATTCTCAAGGAGACTATTTGTTTTGCTTAAACACGGGGCACAGAGGCTGTCAATTATTTCTTGACACCTGGCACTCTAGGACTGGCCGAAAGAATCCACAAATTGTTTAGCTGTGCCGGATCCTACTCAAATAGTTACAGAATGTTGCATTTCACAGGCTGAAGAAACCACGAAAATTAAATTAGAATAATTTCAATATTTTAGGCAGCATAGAAGCTGCTTGCTTCCTACATTGTGTTAATTCTCCCAGGAAATCTCTCAGTAAATCTTCACAACCCACTTGCTTCTAAATGTAACGGTTCATAGGCTGGAAAGTGTTGTATAAGGTAATAGTAATGAAAGAGTTACTGTTCAAGCTACTTTATGCTCTACCCAATTTAATGGGTAGAAACAGCATTGGGATGCAGGAAATTAAAAGAGTGCCAAAGTAAAGAATAAATGGCTGGAGAAGATTTAATGTCAAGATGAGCAAAATATGATGCCGCATTGAACATCTTGAAAAAACAGTTTTTTTAAAATTTGTTGATGGGATATGGGTATTATTGGCTATACCAGCAAACAGTGCCCATCCCTAATTGTTGAGAGGGCAGTTAAGAGTCAACCACATTGCTGTGGGTCTGGAGTCACATGTGGGACAGACCAGGTAAAATAGCAGATTTCCTTTCCTTAAGGATATTAGTGAACCAGATAGGACCTTAAGATACAGAGTTGCTTCAAAATTAAATATTAAATCTCAAGCTTACCAAGTAAATACATTATTGTTTTCGATAGGTCCTACCGTGGATAATGTTATAAATTGCCAAAATATAAAAGTGAGCACAGATACATTTGAAGAGGTTATAACAGTTTTTGATAATTAATTTAATATTGACCAAATTAACCCCTTGAATGAGAAAGATTTTACAGGTAAGTTCAGCACCAAGGGAATCCATAGATTACTTAATGAATGATGTCTATAGACGAGTGGAAAGTGCAGTTATGGAGCTTGGAAATCAGAATTCATAAGAGATGGCATTATTGTTGGAATTATTAATGAGTCTTTGTAGATTAATTTCACTGCAAAGAAGATTTGACTTTGGATAAAGCCTTCAATTTGTGCTAGCAGCAGAAACCAAGAAGACCTGACAGATAAATCCTGAGAGGAGACAGCGCGCATGCCACAGGAGAGCAATAGAACCTATCTACTTCATAAGTTATAAACACTCTACAGTCATATGTGACAAACAAAAACATAGGCCAAATAGCAGGTGCTAAGAGTAAGTATCTATGCCTCAGAACAAAATGCCTCACAAACATAACTAGTGTCAAGCTATGACAAAGAAACGATACATCTGTAAAGAAACCGGTCATTTCCACAAGATGTGCAGCAGTAGAACATGGTATTTAAGCAGCAAAAAGCCAAATTAATTTTCTTTATTCATTCGTGGGATTTAAATAAAACTGCTGTTTAAAGCTTTGGCTTCCTGTTCTTCTTGGAATTCAACAACCTCTGATGCCAGTCAAGATCCTGCTTGAGGCAGTGAGAGACAGGATTCTCACCTCAGAATTCTCACCTCTCCTCGAATATGAGAGAGACGGGCATTATGGGTGTGGCACAGCCATTGCTGTCGCTGAAAGCCAGCCTCAGAGCTGACAGGGTCTGGTGTCATGGCCTCTACAACTCTACAGGTGCTGGGGGAGGAGGAAGCCCAGCTGTGCACCATCACATCAGTAAGATCTCCAGGTCCACGCCCGCAAAGCAGGATGCAGACTTCTCTGGCGCGAATGTCAGGGCAGTTCCGGACTGATGAAAACTGTTCAGGTTCATAACAGGGTTGTAAAAGATGGCACAGGGACAAAGAATTCCCGTGATTTCCAGAATGAGTGCTGAGTGAAAGATGGGGTGGAAATCAGACATGAAAGTTGGCATGGGACGTGGTAGGAAATTGAGTTGGTGAGTTTGGTAATGAGACAATTCATTAAGCCTTGTGGGAGAAACTCTCCAAACAAAAAAGACACACATTCAGCTAAAAAAAGGTAATGTTGGATTGCAGTCACAGTGATGGAGACAAGTGTTTCGGATGAATTACAAAATAAAACCAATTGACAGAGAAATGAGTATGATATGAACCAAAATCCTGAGATTAAGCCTGAGTAGATTATTCTGCATCTAACCTGACATGAGAGTTCGTCTTATGCAAAGTGCCATTACATTTTCAGCTCCAAGATCTCTGTACTTGACAAGCACAAAATTCACTGAGGGGAAGAGAGATGGAAATCAATAACTGAAATTATCTCTGATCTGTGTTTCCTTTGAGAACCAGTGACCTGGTTGCATTAATAAGACGAGAGAACAGAGGACAAAAACATGGCAAAGCATTTAAATCACACTCAAATGACGTGGAGGCAACAAATGTAGGTTGCAACTTAAAATGGATGGAAAGAAAACATGGATGTTGTTGGGAGCAATTTGAAATAATTCCCAGAGGAAGGAGCATTGAAGGACCTGTTTGTATTTTTACCAATACCGTGCTTTAGGTCCTAGGCCGTCACTTTTCAAACAGCTCTGAGAATGTCACATCCTGAAATAAAATTAACAGGATGCCCGAGTTTGCAATTGTTAGGAAGGTAAACATCTCTGACGTGACCTACAACCTCAGCAAAAGAAGCAACAATTAATCTTTATACAGAGTTGTTTCTTGAATATTAATTAGTGTTAGTTAATGCTGAGGGGAGTACCTTTGATTATGAGCCAGAAGATGATGAATTGAAGTCCCAGTTCAACACTTAAGGACATGATTCAGATGGTCACATCAGTGCAGTACTGATTGGATTGTGCATTGTATGGGGTGTGATCTTTCAAGTCAGGTACTGAACCAAGGCTCTATCTGTCCACTCAGATAAATAAGAGCTTATCTGGGGAAATTGACTAAAATTTGTTCCTCAACCAGGACTAGTAAATTAGAATAATTACAATGAGCGTGGCATAGTGGGTCAGCAGTTGGCACTGCTACCTCACAGTGCTAGGGACCTGGGTTTGATTCCACCCTGCGGTGACTGCCCATGTGGAGTCCGCACGTTCTCCCCGCGTCTGTGGAGGTTTCCTTCGGGTGCTCCGGTTTCTTCCCACAGTCCAAAGACGTGCAGGTTCGATGGATTGGCCATGTTAAATTGCCCATAGTGTTCAGGGATGTGCAGGCTAGGTGGATTGGCCATGGGAAATGCAGGATTACAGGGATGGGTAGGTGGCTGGCCTGGGTGGGATACTCTTCAGAGGATCGGCGTGAACTCGATGGGCAAATGTCCTGCTTCCACATGATAGGGATTCGATGATTTCATTGCTGTTTGTAGGACTGCTCCGTAGGAAATTAACTGTTATGTTTAACTATGTTGTTTACGCAGCAGAGCAACAGTCCATGTGGCACAACTGGTTTATGCCAATGTTACACTGCACGAGACGCCTCACACTTCTGTTCATTTAACCCTATCACTAAAAGTTTCAATTCCCTTGTCCCTCAAATGTTTGTCTCACAATCCCTAAACTTGTCTATGCTATTTGTTCTCAGCGGCTCCCTGTGGCACCTATTTCCACTTTCCAATCACTCTGGAAGATAATGTCTTTTGGTCAATTTAGAGTCATAGACTTATAGAGATATACAGCATGGAAACAGACCCTTCAGTCCAGCTCATCCATGCCAACCACATATCTTAAATTAATCTAGTCCTATTTGCCAGCATTTGGCCCATATCCCTCTAAACCCTTCCTATTCATGTACCCATCCAGATGCCTATTAAATGTTGCAAATGTACCCACCTCCTTCACAAACTCTGACAGCTCATTCTATACACACACCACCCTCTGCATTTAAAAAAAGTGCCCCTTAGTTTCCTTATAAATCTTTCCCCTCTCATCTTAAACCTAGTTTTGGGCTCCCCCATCCCAGGGAAAAGACCTTGGCTATTCACCCTATCCATGCCTCTCATGATTTCATAAACCTCTGTAAGGTCACCCCTCAGCCTCTGATGCTCCAGGGAATATAGCCCCAGCCTGTTCAGCCTCTCCCTATAGCTCAAACCCTCCAACTCTGGCAACATCCTTGTAAGTTTTTTCTGAACTCTTTCAAGTTTCACAACATCCTTCCTATAGCGGGTAGTACAGAATTGCATGCAGTATTCCAAATGTGACCTAACCGATGTCCTGTACAGCCACAACATGACCTCCCAAATCCTATAAGCAATGTACTGACCAATTAAGGCAAGCACACCAACTGCCTTCTTCACTGTCCTATCTGCAACTCCACTTTCAAGGAACCATGAACCTGTACTCCAAGGTCTCTTTGTTCAGCAACACTGCCCAGAACCTTATCATTAAGTGTATAAGTGCTGCCCTCATTTGCCTTTCCAAAATGCAGCACCTCACATTTATCTAAATTAAACTCCATCTGCCACTCCTCAGTCCAGTGGCCCATCTGATCAAGGTTCCGTTGTACTCCAAGGTAACCATCTTTGCTGTCCACTACATCTCCAGTTTTGGTGTCATTTGCAAACACACTAACCATACTTCCTATGTTCACATCCAAATCATTTATATAAATGATGAAAAGCAGTGGACTCCATTAGTGACTTTTTAAAAACTGTTTTGTTGTATAACAGACCCAGAGTGGAATGTCTCTTCTCGTTATACATCAACTAATGTCTTAGGCTGGTACGGTGGGTTAGCGGTTAGCACTGCGGCCTCACTGTGCCAGGGACCTGGGTTTAATTCCAGTCTCAGGCAACTGTCGGTGTGGAGTTTGCACATTCTTCCTGTGTCTTCATGGGTTTCCTCTGGGTGCTCTGGTTTCCTCCCACAGTCCAAAGATTGGCAGGTAGATTGGCCATGGGAAATGCAGGGTTAAGAGGATAGAGTAGAAGTGGTGGGTCTGGGTGGGACACTCTGCAGGATCAGCGTGGACTTGATGGACCTCCCAGGATGTAGAAATTCTATAATGTTAGCTGAGTTGATGACTGGGGTCTCAAATTTCAGGTATCTCTTCTCCACATGCTGCTATTCCAAAGTTAACTACTAACTTCATTTGCTCAGGTCTTGAAATGGGAATTGATGTGCTCACCACAGGTTTCTGAGACAGCAACTTCTAACTGAGTCTCAATGACACCACAGAAAAATAAAGGAAATCACATGCCATTTCTGGCAATAACTAGGGTGGTAGATTTAAAATCAAGGTGAGGAGGAATTACTTCTCCCAAAGCATCATGGATCTCTGGAATTCACTGTGCCTGAGTGCAATTAATGGTGGGACACTAAACACATTCAAAGAGGAGATAGGCAGGTTCTTAAATAGTAATGGGTTGAAAGGCTATGGGGAATGGGCTAAAAAGTTGAGAATGAGGTGAGAACAGCCAATGATCATATTAAATGGCAGAGCAGGCTTGAAGAGCTAAATTGTCTGTTCCCGTTCCTAGTTGTTATGTTCCTACATTCAAACTATATAGGCTCACGTACAAAGAATTGCCACACGTGGTACCTGAAACTACACACCAGTGGTGACAGGTGAAGACAGTGGAAAAATGGGTATTAATAAGTAGAAATGCTTTCACTCTTCTTTCCAGATACCTCACCTCCAGCTTCATCACTTAATGACAGGGGGACTCCCTATATAATCCAATGCATCTTTGTAATATTACTGAAAGGTACTTTGAGAAACTTTCCATGTTGAGGCTGTGGCATATCGTGGGACAAAATACAGTGAACTTTGCTCTGAACCTGAAATCTCACACAAGATCCCCAAACATGTCGGCACTAATATTCTTTGCCAACACTATACTATATTGGAGCTTTGCTTTGCTGCTCTTTTTGTTAGGTAGGTGTTAGTAAAGCTAGTCCAAGAATGGTTTCCTGTCCATGAGCATGACCAAATATCATGAGCCTAGCTCAGTGCAATACCTGACAGTCACTATAATAGGGCAGAGCAGTCTGGATTAATTTTTCTCCTTGTTCATAGTCCAGCTGAAAGATAGCCATTGCATGGTGCTCATTGTGACATAAAGAAGTAGATTCAACAACAAATTAAACAGAAATTAAAGCACCATATGCATCTGCCCAAAGAACATTACTTCCAAACCATGACATTATCCTTACTTTTTCAGATGACCATTACACATTTTATTATATCCTATGTTCCTTTTATTGCAACAGTTAGCAATCTTATGAAGAATAAGACTTCTTTTATTCATGCACATTTTTAATCATTTCATTCTTGCATTTCATTATTACATATTTAATTTGCTGACACTATATGGTATTGGAGATTTGCTTTGTTGCCCTCTTCGTTAGTTAAATGTAGGTAAAGATAGTCCAAGTCCAGGTGGCACGGTGGCTCAGTGGTTAGCACTGCTGCCTCACAGCGCCAGGAATCTGAGTTTGATTCAAGCATCAGGCAACTGTCTGTTTGGAGTTTGCACATTCTTCCCATGTCTGCTCGGGTTTCCTCCGGATGCTCCGGTTTCCTCCCACAGTCCAAAGATGTGCTGGTCAGGTGGATTGGCCATGCTAAATTGACCATAGTGTCCAGGGATGTGCAGGCTGGATGGGTTAGCCATGTGGAATACAGGGGTGGGGAGTGGGTCTGGGTGGGATGCTCTTCGGAGGATCAGTGTGGACTTGATGGGCCGAATGGCCTGCTTCCACACTGGTAGGGATTCCATGAATTAACTGTCCCATCTCTATTTGATCATTCTATTTTGAATCATTCTTATTTATACACATGTTTAGTGACACTCAATCAACTGCAAATTTAAATGTATTTGGCCAACTAAACTCTTAGTCATTGAATACTCAACCAATAATTAAACACAAGGGAGATTGGTTTGCACTCAATTTTTACTAAGGCTGTGCGCTCAACTTTGATCACTGAGCCTTCAATCCTTCATCTGTGGAAAGAGGATTCATCTATTACTCCCATCTGATTTTGGATAATTACATAATTTGCTAAAGTTCCCTTTGCAAAATATATTTTTATGTCCGACACTTTTTTGTCCCTCAAATCAGCATTTAGGGGCATATTTAGTAGGGTATTGTCTTCAAGGTGGCGCTTTACTCAGCTGCAGTGGTAGTAAGATGATAGAGTCACATTGCCAAATCCCAACCTTGTTTATTGAAACTCTGCTCTGGTTTGCAGCTTTGTTTGTTCTTTTTTCTTTATTCATTCATAGGACGAGCGCTTCGCTGACTCGGCAGCATTTATTGCTCATCCCTAATTGCCCAGAGAACAGTTAAGTGTCAACCACATTGCTGTGGGTCTGGAGCACATGTAGGCCAGATCGGTTAAGGATGGCAGTTTCCTTCCCTAAAGGACATTAGTGAACCAGATGGGTTTTTCCCAACAATTGGCAATGGATTCTTCATCATCATTAGACTGATAATTCCAGATTTCTTTTTTTTGGTTTCAAATTCCTCCATCTGCTGTGGCGGGATTTGAACCCAGGTCCTCAGAACATTATTTGGGTCTCTGGATTAACAGTCCAGCGATAATACTACTAGGCCATTGCCTCCCCATTGACTAACTTTTTTACTCCAAGGTCAAAGATCATCCTGGTGTGGGTTTTGGCTCCAGCAGGGTGTTATACCTGATGTGGTGGCGCTCATGTCATCCCTTCTAATGTAAGAAACCAGCAGTGAATGACGTAGTATTGAAGGATCTAACAGATATTTATTACTGTTGGCTATTATGTTCATTATTACATTGGTGTCTGAACTAAGCTATTTGGTTACAACAGAACAGTATGCTTCTCATAATCAGAGTTCAGATGGAGAGATCATTATATCCTTGGCTCACATGTTATGATACAGCGATAATGTTATGAGCATGACTCTTAAAGGTATACTGATATACTGACTATGAGATATAACACAACATATCCAACAGAGTAATATGACTCCCACATCTTAGGAGGCTCTCCTATAACTTCCCTTGCCCTATTCAATGCAATTAAAGAAAAAATTTATTATCTGAGAGGTGGTTCTCCAGTGTCCAATTCCTGTTCCTCTGGTTATTTCTAACTGCTCATCCACACATTTTCACTTCAATCAATTCAACTTGCTCCCCAAAGTTCATACGCGGAACCAATGATTTCTGGCATGAATGGGAAGTTAGCACAACCATTATTTGGCTTGTGTTTGCAGTTTTTAATCTGTGTGGTTTGTTGGGTTTATGAACATTGAACGTATGAACAGGCACTTTCCAATGATAGATCTGCTAGAATTGAAAACAGGGCTATATCCACTCATTCAGAACTACCTCCCTATATTATTGTATTTGGAATGTGGCAGTTTTGTGGGATTGTCTGGTTATTCCATAACTCCTATATGGGAAATGTCCTCAAACCAAGTTTGAACACTAAAGAAATAAAGTTTTGCATGCATGTAACATTGAATTGAACACCTATCATTTTAAAATTTTCATTGTTAGGTTAGATAATCTTGCATCATTGGAAATGCTGGTGTTCTGAATGAGGTAGGAAATCAAAGATCTTTTTGGTGCATGCTAAATATCCCACAGAATCAGTCAAAAGAAAGTGCAATTTGTCTGTCGTCTTGGCCAGTATTTCTCCCCTAATTTACACTCCAATCTATAGATTTCACAGTTTATGGGCTGTAACCGGTCAGGATGGTGACTGTGTTTTCTCATGTAACAATAATTCAACTGTGTAGTTAGACCACTTGGTAAGCAACAGGAGACTCGTGGTTTGCAATCTCACTGAAGCAGTTTGCAAAATTAAATTCAATAATTTGGTAATATTGGGTTGAATCTTGTATGGGTCTGAGCGATGTGGACTATGGCAGGCATGACATCCAGCAAGAGCTAACTAGAGCTCCTTGTTGCATCTTGTATGCATTTTGCAAGTAAGTTTCTCACTCAGCACCAGTAGTTGCTAATGAAGTGGGATTATTGCGTATTAAATGCATTGTTAATGTTGCAACTTGTCTCATTAATAGTTAGCTTCCTAATTTACTGATTATGCTGAACATGCCAGAGGGTGAGAAATCTTGACCTGGAAATCAGCGTGGGTAACTGGCAACTTCAGCTTACCATTGGCTGCAAAATGTTGTTCAGCACCAAATAGCAGTTCAGGGCCTGGTCCATGGGGACAAGCTGCACAAACCTCCTCACAGAATCCCTACAGTGTGGAAACAGGCCATTCGGCCCAACAAGGCCATACCAGCCCTCCCAATAGCATCCCACCCAGACTCGCACACCCCCATCCCCCACCCTATCCTTGCATTTCCCATGGCTAATCCACCTAAACCACACATCCCTGAACACCAAGGGCAGTTTAGCATGGCCAACCTACATAACCTGCACATCTTCGGGCTGTGGGAAGAAACCGTAGCACCCGGAGGAAACCCATGCAGACACAGGGAGAACGTGCAAACTCCACATAGACTGTTGCCCCAGGCAGGTCCCTGGCGCTGTGAGGCAGCAGTGCTAACCACTGAGCCACCATGCCACCCTAATGAACCATGACATTTGGAATTTCCCAATCCCTCACAAACATCATGGAACATCTTCTGTTCACTTGCAAAACACTGAGGAAGTACAGAATGCATTGCAGGGCATACTACCAATTGAAAAGATGTTGTGAGGATGCACACAGGGACAGTCACCCATCTCAGATATTGGACCAGTCTGTATCTCAGGGCTGTTTGTTTGTTATAAGTGCTCACATGCTTAGCACCATCTGCATGCTTGTAGCATTGCTTTGTCATGCCTGTTAGTGCTTCAGTCAGGTCTGTTGTCAGTTTGGGATGCTTACTGTCAGGGGATCAGTCTGGGGACTGGGCAATGGTCTGTTCTGTTAGGTCATGGCAGGCTGTCAGAAGAACCATGTATCATCAGTCAGGGAGCTGCAAAGATAGAGGTCAAGGGTCAGGTCAGTTATGTCTAGGGGTTACTTGTCAAAGTCAGTAAATGGTCCTAGGGTTCATCCATTGATCTTTGAGGAAGATTCAAAAGGAGGTCTGTAGGGGCAACAGTGGCATCACTGCTGGAAGAGGTGGAGGAGTTAAGGCTGTTGGGGTAAAGTAGTGTCATTGTGGAGGTTGGAACACATACAATGAGTGTGGGAAATTCAAGATGTATGAGAGCTATGCAGAACAGATCAGAGGGTATGGGAGGGTAGAGTAGAGGGTGACCACTGCCTGGCGCTCCACAGGAAGATCAGTGTGGATGGATATTCTGAAGGTGCAATGTTGGGGCTCAGGGGGCAGGACGGACAGTTAGAGACAGAGCTCTAGGTGCTGAGTCTCCACACGGAAATGAGTTGTTTGATAAAACAAGGTAAAGAGAGCATGGAAGCTCTGGCAGGGGATATCTAGTGACCATGTGGGGGCCAGTATCGATGGTGCCCACTGTGAGCTGCTTCTCCTGTCATTCTCTAGATGTGAACTGGAACTGGAAAATGGCTGGGACAACAGCCAGGGTGTGCATTGTCAGTCAGTGTCCCTTTGTTGGGTGAAAGCACCAGATCCCTGACACTGGACATCAGGACATCGAAGGGACAAATACACGAAGCAGGAGTTTGCAAACTGCAGCTACATTCCATTTGCAAACATTTCTTTGTACATATGCAATGCATCCAGAGTGACATCAAAAACTGGTCAAAGGCGGATTGCAGCATGCCACTGGGGCTAGCTAAACTATCATCGTCCTTTCAGTGAGGCAAAAGTTAGCAGCAATAATTGAAAAGGACAAAAACACACCCTTCACTACTGAACCCTCTGAGAGTGTTGAGAGACAAGGGCAATATTGCTACATTTGAAATTCTGTTTGAAGATGGACTATGATGAATGCAATGGAAAGTGGAATGGTTGATGTGGGTCTGGGGTGGGAAAGGGGTTGGGGGACAGGATGTAATGTGTTAGTCACTCAGCCAGCATGGTGCCTTCACTAAATTGGTCCATGTACTGTGAGCAGGGCCATGATGGAGCAGAGTATTGGGCTGTTGAAGATGTGGTTACACTACTTGGAGCAGTCGGGAGAGGGGGTCCCTTCAGCACAGTTTGGGCAGAGGGTGATGTGCCATTCTGGCAGCAGATGGCTCTGCCCTGTTGGAGCAGGCAATGAAGAGATGGGAGAAATGCTGAGGAGCTGGAGGAATGGGAGCAGTCAGCGAAGAAGAAGCATGAGAACATTGAGCTGGAGCAAGCTCTCCTTGTGAATGACAAGAGTTCAGCTGCATTGGTTCCAAGAACGCACACTGGGTCTTATTGACCCCCTGTTCCAATAGATGTGAGCTGACTGCAGAAAAGCATCATGGACTGTCAAGGTCAAAATACCTGCACCTTTTTCACATTGTGGCACAGAGATGCAGCCTGCATTCATTTTATTTATGATATAACACGGTGCAGAGCTGGATGAACACAGCAGGTCAAGCAGCATCAGAGGAGCAGGAAGGCTGACGTTTCGGGCCTAGACCCTTCTTCAGAAATGGTTTCTGAAGAAGGGTCTAGGCCCGAAACGTCAGTCTTCCTGCTCCTCTGATGTTGCTTGGCCTGCTGTGTTCATCCAGCTCTACACCTTGTTATCTCAGATTCTCCAGCATCTGCTATCTCTGAATTCATTTTATTTATCTTCCCTTTTGCTGCTTGTAATAAAAGCTCATGTTTGGACTTGTCCAAATGCTTGTCTGTATGTAATGTTTCCATACTGGACAGTGACAAGATACAGGTGTCCAATGGACATTGAGGACAGAGTAGCAGTGACCAAGACAGGAGATTTAGATGGGATATTAAGAACAGGTAAGCTGTGTGGTGAAATAGTGGTGATGGTGAGAGAATGGGGTTGTATATGTGCGAGTATCAGCCACATTGGTTACATGCAGTGAGCAGCATGGCTGCTGTGCTGGTGAGGGGCATTACCAGACTGCAGATTCTTGCCCATGTGTAAAGTAACTGTACTGAAGGGACACACCCCTGCCCCACCAACTACTCCAACTGGTGTAACCACATCTTCAGCAGTCCAATACTCTACTCCATCATGGCCCTGCTCACAGTACATGGACTAATTTAGTGAAGGCACCATGCTGGCTGAGTGACTAACACATTACATCCTGTCCCCCAACCCCTTTCCCACCCCAGACCCACATCAACCATTCCACTTTCTATTGCATTCCTTACAGTCCATCTTCAAACATACATAAATTCTTTACAAGATGGCGCAGGCATAAGGGATTCCAATCTTTCCGCGGGTATCTGCCTGAGTAGTGAGTTGTTCTGTGAACGACACATAGTAAGAAGGCAATAGGATCAGTCAAAAGGGATGCCATGGCAGTATGGTAGGTAGATAATGAGGCACGTTTGGTAAGGTACAGCAAGAGATCTTGTTGGGCCCCCTGGTGAGAATCCTCCAAATAACTCAACGATTACCCAAAAAGAAATGCAATTTCACTCCTTTGGATTTCCTTAATCCCTTTTCAGGAAAGCTGCCTGGAAAAGCTCATCTGGTTCCATAATGCCCTGCCTATTCAGTCTAGTCCACGCCAAGTGGTTAACTCATAATACCATCCACAGCCTTGGTTGAACACAGAATTGCTAATGTGGCAACTAGGAATGGCTTTGTCAGTGTTGACCATATCCTCAGAAAAATTTTAAAAAGGTACTGAACTTCAGAATAATCAATGCCTTGAAATATTTTGACTTCAGAAAGCAACATGTAAGTTAAGTTTAATTTATGACCTGTTTAGATGCTCTTAAAAGCAGCTCTGAACTATAAATAATTATGAAATGCTCCTTTCTGTGATGTCTGTGAAACAGGTATCCTTTTAAAGTGGAATTCTGAAGAAATACCATTTTAGTCATTAATCAATTGTCCCATTGATTGGAGCTGACTGAATGCTCTTTGACTAGTACAGGGAAGAAATACATGCTGGGGTTTTCGTTACTGTGTACAGCGATAGGAATGAAGGTCCATTACAGTTCCGTCGTGGCCTTATAATTCAATACTTCAACTTCCACTAAATCCTTCCTTCTTTTTTTTTTCCCTGTTTTTACTAAGAGTCATCAATCATTTAAAAACTCAAGCTCTCTCATTGATTTAGGATTTGCCAGAGCAATTTTGGGATAATGTCTGTCTCAGGCCTGATGTTCATTGAGTCTTCTAGGTTTCTTTATTTTCTGAAGTTATTACTTCCTACTGATGAATGATACTTCAGGTACTTTCAATTCCACCAGTATCTCAGGTGGTTGTCAGAAGGTTAATAGGTTATCAGATACAATGGCTGAGCCTTCTCTAACTCCTATGTCCCTCTGTTGCCCAAATGGGGTCAGGAGCAGGGAATTAGGTTGATGCCGTCCTTGAACCTGTTATTCCAGGGCTGAAGCCAATTACAGTAACTCTACTTTCACTGCCATTGATGTCAGCTACTTCAGGGGGTGGAGACCAGGATGTGAGCCTCATAAGAGGAGGAAAAAATGTTAAAGCAAAACATAAATGAAGTTGAAGTAATTACTTTAAGTAAGAAATAAAGCTGGAAGAACAAATATTACAACAGTCAAGGGAAGGTTCTTGGGTGAGGGTGGATATTATTGAAACTATCGTAACCTCTGTGGCAAGTTTGTGGAAATAAATAGTGAACCAATCATGAAGAAAAACAAAGACTTCCCTCTTCATCAAGATTTCCCCGAGGTTTATTTGGCTACATTATGTTCTTCCTGGAGATTGTCAATAAATTATTCTTGGCTAATAACAGCACAATGTTCATTTGTCAAATAGTTGTTCATTAGTTGACTGATTGCATTTCAAAATCATTTTCTTGATGTTTCAGCAATTCTACAATACATCAAACAATATTTTCATTAGACATAGCTCATGCCCAATACTAATGGCACTTGATTTTTCATTCTTAACTGTGCCTCACACACAAAATCAAATTGCTTCTCTCACAAAATCAAACAGTTAGTTTTTCAGTCCAATCCTCCTCCACTCCCAACATGCCCCCACACCCCCAGGGCACCTTCCCATGCGATCACAGAAGGGTAACATTTACCCATTTACTTCCTCCCTCCTCACTATCCAAGGTCCTAGATACACCTTCTAGGTAAAGCAGTGATTTACACAATGTGATCTCCCTTATCTTGGGGAGACAAAATGCAGACTGGGCAACCATGGAACACCTACGTTCTGTCCACAAAATGACTCCTTACTATTGTCTGCCGCTCCAATGCATCACTGTGTTCCCTGGCCAACATCTCTGTCGCAGGCTTGCTGCAGTACTCCAGTAAATCTCACTGAAAGAACAGCACCTCATTTTCCACTTTGGAATCCTTCAGGTGTTGGAAGTATTACAATGTATGACGGTGGATAAATCTCCTCGTCCTGACCAGGTGTATCAAAGAACCCTGCAAGAGGCTACAGAAAAAATTGCTGTGGCCCTGGCTTAAAAATTTGCATCATCATGGTTGAGGTCCTGGAAGACTGGAGGGCAGTGAATGTTGTGTCATTATTCAAGAAGGGCTGCAAAGAAAACCTTGAGAATTCTTGACCAGTTAGTCTAATATCTGTGGTAGGTAAGTTACTTGAGAATATTCTGAGGGATAAGTTATACATGCATTTGGAAAGACAGGGTTTCATTAGAAGTAGTCAGCAAGGCTTTGTGTGTGGGCGGTCATGCCTCACAAATTTGTTCGAGTTCTTTGATGAAGTGACCAGGAAGGTTGATGAGAGTGGGGCAGGGGAGTCATGCCTTCTGCCTTGTCTAATAATATTTAGTTCTCAATCTGTATTACAAAAAGCAGATTATTTCATCATTATTGCACTGCAATTTGTGGCTGTTTGCTCATTTTCTGTTTGATTTCCTACATTACAACAAGTGTCTACATATCAAAAATGCAATATTGATTGGAACATTCAGTGATTGTAAATGGCACTACAGATGGTCGGCACAGAGGCTCACTGGTTAGCACTGCTGTGTCAGGGCATCAGTGACCCGGGCTCAATTCCATCTTGGGTGACTGTCTGTGTGGAGTTTGCACATCCTCCAGATGCTCTGGTTGTCCTCCCACAGTCCAAAGATGTCCAGGTTAGGTGGATTGGCCACGGGAAATGCAAGGTTACAGGGATAGGATGGGGGTGTGGGCCTGGGTGGGATGGTCTTTGGAGAGTCAATGTGGACTTGATGGGCTGAATGGCCTACTTCCACAGCACAGGGATTCTATGAAATGCTAGTTTTTCGTTTTACTTTCTGTGATGCCCTCTGTGTTGATTAGCCTTTTGACAATTATTCAGTAACGCACTATTGGAAAGTGCTTGGTAAACGAGTGCTGGTGTCTGTATAAGTCAACTTCAATCACCAATTCAACAGAAATGGAGTGGAACGAAAAAAAAGTACTCATGAAGGGAATGGTTCAGAGTAATCCTTCAATTAATTACCTACTTCATGAAAATGTGAGACAGATGCATGATTGATTGCCAATGGGTATAAGTCATTGATTATTTATGAAGCTTTGGCTTATGTAGACTTAATATTTTTATGTCACTTATATTTCATACACCTTTGTCAAAGCTTTCCTGCAAATAATATACTGATTCTTGGTGATCGCCTGGCAGAGGTTAAGGATATGGCTGTAAAATCATTCATTTGTGTCAAATCATTCATGTGATGCATTAATAAACCTTACACAGAGTTTGCTCAACAAAAGAAGGGAAAAGGAACAAAGTGAAAATAACAAGGAACATAAAGGGGAAGAAATTGTAGAGGAGATACTTTCTGTTCAAAATACTTGCATTTTTACTGAAGAGTTGGCTTACTGTAAATGTTCTCAGTCAAGGAAACTCCCAAGTGGGGGGTCTCTTTCTGATTGGCTGCCCAACTCATATTAATTAAAGGAAACGTCCATTACCAGCAGGGTTGCAGTAATGGGGAGGAACGGGACAAGTTTAATTTGACCAAAAAGGTACTCAGCAGCAGAGACTGTGAAATTTGCTTTGCCAAACTTTAGCATGCTTTCCTAAAGAAGCTGTTTTGAGGGCATGACCTGATCCCACTGTTGATTCTGCTGGAATGACTAACAGCAGAGGAAAGTACTTGGCAATCTCCATGCTGCTCCTACGAAGAACTGTCAATATTAACTATAGTTATGGTGAAACAATCATGTTCTACTTTGGATGCCTTAATTCTGATGATATAGACTCCCATATCACCAACCAATCTAATCAGTCCCTGGCCAATATTGCAGACTGAACCAGATTGTGTGCAACCTCAGGATCCAATTTGACCAAGACCTAAACTTCTCATCCCACATCCTCTCTATCATAAAAGCCAGCTACTTGCACCTTCACACCCATCACTGCCTTTACTGCAACCTTTCTACTGCTGAAACTCTCATGCATGCACTTTTTGACTCAAACATTCTAACAACAGTATCTTGCTTCTGATCTTCCACCATCCCTAACTGGAGCTCATCAAAATCTGCTTCAAGTTTCCTAGTACTATGTCTTATTCATCTGTCACCACTGTTTGCTGCCCCATATTGTATATCCCTGTCCATCCATGTTACCATTTTAAAATTCACATCTTCCTCTTCAAATCCCTCCAAGACTTTTCTCCACTCTATCGTTGTAACTTCTCCAAACCTACAATCTTCCAAGAACTTCTCATTCCTCAACCTCCAGACTGTCGAATGACTATCTCTCTTTTCTCCACTTTCAACTGTCTTGATCTTGAGAGCTTTGGAATTTCCATGCTAAATCTCTCCACCTTTCCTTCCTCTGTTAAAATAATCCTGCAAACCTAACTCAGACCACGTTTTCAGTTGCCTGCATCAATATCTCTTCCCTTGGCCAAAAATCAATTTTTGTCCAATTATGGTACTGTGAAATCCTTTGGGATGTTTTCCTATATAAAAGGCACTCTATAAAAGCACACTCTTGCTGTAGGTTAGTATTATTTAATTTAATTTCCTAGAATGGGATAGGCAGATAGATGTTTTGGTGGGGAATTGCCTGCATTCTATTTTGATAATGCTAAACAAACATTTGTGTTATATATTTTAAACTTCTCTCAGATGCGATGGATGAGTAGAGTCCATGTACATTGATTGTGGAAGGAGTGCGCTTGATGTTCTGCGCATCATTCTAATCTTGCTAAATTATGCTTTAATTCTGGTTACCAGAGTTGTGTGAACTAGCATGTTGGGGAGTGGGAAGGTGCACATTTTGGAGTAAACCCAACAAAATTCAACTGTTAGTGTATTTGAGATAGTCAGGAAACATTATTTAACTTAGATTGTGAACACTTGCTCTAGCACCTCCAGCTGTATCATTGAGACATTTCCATTTCCTAAATGTGATTTCTGTGGCCTGTCTGAATGATATTGCTAATCTTACTCCTTGAGCAATTTTCTGCTGTCGATTTATGCCAACTAAGAAACTGCATCATAAAAGCAGCAGAAAGCATCTTTCCAGCATGAAGTGTGTTGCCGATAATGTACTTGCTACAATTTTAATCTAGTCACCACTGGCTTTGCTGGATATGTAGAGGTATATTCTGGGTAAAGTCTGCACAGATTAGGCCATTGAAATTCAGACCTTCCTGAATGACATGGTAATGCATTGACTCACTAAACTGTTGAGGAACTTGAAAGAAAATAAACTTTTAATTCTCTGCCAATGTTAATGCAGCCAAAGTCCTTTGAACATTTTTATGCCAATGGAGAACATTTCACTTGTGAAACAAAAATGCCCTGCAGAGATTGCAGAATACGACAGTCTTATTGACAAAAGAAATTGAGAATTGTTACAAATATCTGAAAGCAGTAACTGATAAGAGTTGAATCACAGTTAATCTCCAATGTATTTACCTGCCACCTATGAAGAGGGTCCTGTTCACTTTCAGTATCCGCTGAACATCCAGATTTTCTCCGAGACCAGGATTTGCTCCAGGGCCACTTCCTACAAAGGCGACACTCTGCCTCACATCTGCAGAGAAAAGAAAGGCTTGTTGATTCTAGCTTCACTCTTTTCTCACCTTCTGACTTGTGGTGGATTGAGGTTTTGTGTTCAGCAGCCCATCTCTGCTCACCTACTCAATTCACCATTCTTCTTGTGTGAGCCTTAAATAATGAATGCAGATGGGCTTATAGACCATGAATGGCATCACGGTTTAGCCCATTTATGCTTCTTTCCAGCAAAAGTCAGTGGAAAGTGATAAGGGGTCCAATGGCATTGAGGCATATTTGGCTCTGATGAACTCAAACAGCAGAGAACTGAACCAAAGGGAAATGTTCTAGCCTGTATGGCTTAACATAGCTTGGCACTGTCATGTTGATGCAAATAAAATCCTAATGTAGGGAATAAAAATGCCAAATTAAAAACAGTAGAAAGTGGTCTTTCAGAAGCGATTAGGAACTTTTTCAGGATGGACTGCATAAGGAATCTAACTTGCACATCTCCTTGTCTGGAAGAGTATGGGAGAATGGGACAATGCAAAGTGAGAGAGAGAGAGACAGAGATAGAGCTATATCCTCCACCTGGAAATCTGTAAGCTGTTAGTCAAACATTTCTGTTGAAATAACATTCATTGTTGGCCTCTACTACTGATCCAGTTATTGTTATATACATAAAAAGTATGTTACTTGTCTCCTTATTTAAAAAAATATTTTTCGATGTGGTCTATGTATTTTTTATGTTAACATTTATGTTCAAATATTTTGAAGTTTGACTTGTTTGTTTCTTTTTAAAAGTAGACAAGAATTAGGAGAAAGTTGGTGTTTTCACTTCACTTAAATACAGTCAGCAAGTAGCCATGTCACTGAGACTGGCTGCCTCAGAATGTGGTTAAGAGGTCAAGTATAGAATGGCTTAATTATACAGCTCTTATGGTGCAGTGGTTGTGTCCCTATTTCTGGGTCAGAGAGCCTGGGCTCAAGTCCCACTTGCTCAAAAGGTGCTCAGAAACAAAACAGAATGGCTTAAGCACAGAATAGAACTCCTGTTGCATTGATCCATCAGTTCCTCCACGTTCAGGAGGAACAACAACAACCCTGTTGTCCTGGTAGAGCTAGAGGACATAGGCCAGGAATGCGGCATGCACTAGAATTTTTGGCTGAACACCCTCATTTACTAAGCCACTGAAGTTACCAGATTCAAGTCAAACCCAAGGAGAGAAGTTGTTAAGTGAGCTAACCTTCAGAGTGGTCGAGCGATAACAAAATCGATAAATCCAAATGAAAATTAGTGAGTGGCGATTTAATAACGAGTTACACAAAATATAAGTACAATTACTTAAATTTGGTTCTTAAAATTACTTCTACATTTTGAGCTCCCAACAGGCTACTGAATTAATTACCACAGTCAGCCTGAGTTTAAAAATAAACAATAAAACACTTGAAAGAGCTCAGAAAAGATATTTACAAGGATGTTGCCAGGATTGGAGGGTTTGCATTATTGGGAGAGGCTGAATAGGCTGGGGCTATTTTCCCTGGAGCATCAGAGATTGAGGGATGACCTAATAGCGGTTCATTAAATCATGAGGGACATGGAGAGGGTGAACAGCCAAGGTCTTTTTCCCAGGGTAGGGGAGTGCAAATCTAGGAGGCATAGATTTAAGGTGAGAGAGGAAAGATTTAAAAGAGACTGAAGGGGCAACTTTTTCACACAGAGGGTGGTGCGTGTATGGAATGATCTGCCAGAGGAAGTGGTGGAGGCTGGTACAATTACAATATTTAAAAGGCACCTGGATGGGTATATGAATAGGAAGGGTTTAGAGGGATATCGGCCAAATGCTGGCAAATGGGATAAGATTAATTTAGGATTTCTGTTCAGCATGGATGAGTTGGACTGAAGGGTCCCTTCCTTGCTGTACGACTCTATGACTCTATAACTCTATGACAACATAACAGTAAAAATAGGCTTAGCATTAAGTTTCCAATTGCAAACACAAACTATTAATTATGTCACAGTTACTCCAGTTCATTTCAACTGCACATATAATTGACAGATTTTGTATGTCTCCCAGTCTCTTCTGAAGGTTCAATCCACACTGAAGTACAGATCCATGGAGGTTCTCTGCTCCTAACTACTCTCCACCAGAGTGGTGGATACTGTAACTGGCCTTACTGTCACAGGAGATTGGTTGGACAAACACAGACTGGGTCACTGGGTCCTGGTCACTATCCATTTCTCTTGAAATCACACAAATGCAAAATAGTGAGCTCACACGAGAAGATTGGTGGCTTGGATGAGATACCAGAAGGGCAGCATTTTAAACTGTACTCAATCAAGAGCAGGTATCAAGAGAACTTTACCGCGTATCTGACCCATTGGATATGTTTGAGCTGAGAATGTTGTCATTCGCCAAACAAAGCAACAATCTGGTTACTTTGGCAGAATTTGTCTTGAAGCCAGCCAGTTCAGAAGTGGAAAAGCAGGAGCTGATAATGTAAATTGAACTGGATGTGTACATTACAGATGAGGATGCAGAGAGTTCTCACAGAGTCAGCGTAAATGACCACAGGTCAAAGGATTAATTACCTTTTCTGGGGAACCGGGCTGATATGTTAATCAGCATTCATAAAGTAACTAGACTGTAGATCAGTGGTGAAATTAGAGTGGGAAAACATCACTATATGATGGGGGCCATGTGAAATGTGTTAACCTTGATAATAATTGAAGCACATAAGGTAAAAATGTATGATAAACCACCTTCTTTTTAATTGCAATTACTAAACCAATGACTGGCAATCCTAAAATAACACTGACTTTTTCACCATTCTTGCAATTATGACACAATGCTCTTATGCATTACCCATTATCAGGGTCTCAGTCAGAACATCCACTCAGTAATAAATCTCCTCATTTAAAGCTCGTCATCACAAGAGGGAGGTTACACCAGACTGAGCTTGATCCTGTTCACATCTAACATCAGGTGCCTACTTCCCAACAGAAGCAATTAAACAGTTATCACCAGTATAATCAATAATATCCAATGTATTGTCGTCAGTTCTAATTTTCTAATATCCCATTCCCTTTTTCAGTTCTCTCCACAGTACTATGGTGAAAACTCCCCATGCAGAAGTAAAATAATTACTCATTTTGTAAATAATTTGTATCAGTTTTGTTGGGCCTGGTGCAGAGATGATCTTTCCCCTCACCCTAATCACCCCCAGTATGTTAGTTCTGTAACCCCTCTTCCCCACATTGTTAAAGTGACATTTTTAACACCTCTTGTAGAAATTTAAGGATCTGAGAAAGAAAAGACCAGAACTTACCTCTGTTTTATCCCAACCAAATACTTCTGCTTTCTCACCACATCTCTCAATGTCCTCTCCTTCTTTATAGAGTTAGAGTCATACAGCACGGAAACAGACTTTTCAGTCCAACATGCCAAATGTAATCCCAATCTAAACTAGTCCCATCTGCCTGTTTCTGGCCCATATCCCTCCAAATCTTTCCTATACACGTACTTATCTGAGTGTCTTTTAAATGTTGTAACTGTGCCCACATCCACCAAATCCTCAGGAAGTTCATTCCACTCATGAAGCACCCTCAGTGCAAAAACTTTGCTCCTCATGTCTTTTTAAAATCCCTCTCCTCTCACTTTAAAAATATTTCCCCTAGTCATGAAATTCCCCATCCGAGGAAACAGGCACCAACCATTAATCCTATCTATACCCCTCATGATTTTATCATAGAATCCCGTCGGTGCGGAAACAGGCCAATCGGCCCAATAAGTCCACACTGTCTCTCCAAACAGAATCCCACCCAGACCCATCCCCTACCCCTTCCTCATAACCCTGCATTTCCAATGGATAATCCACCTAATTTACACACCCCTGGACATTATAGGCAATTTAGCACAGCCAATCCACCTAACCTGCACATCTTTGGACTGTGGGAGGAAACCCACACAGACACAGGGAGAATGTGCAAACTCCACACAAACAGTTGCTCAAGGGTGGAATTGAACCTGGGTCCCTGACGCTGTGAGGCAGCAGTGCCAACTATTGAGCCACCGAGCCGCCTAACTGCTGAGCCACCGTTATGATCCTCTTAAAAGGTCACCTCTCAACCTTCTACCCTCCAGTGGAAAAAGGTCCCAGCTCATCCAGCCTTTCTTTACAAGTCAAACCTTCCTTGGCAACATCCTGGTAAATCTCTTCTGAAACCGCTCAAGCTTAATAACATCCTTTTTCTTGAATTCACTTACACCATCCACTTCAATAGTCTTCTTTAGTGATCTGTCCTGTTAACTATAATCTGTTTGCATGAAAGGAGTGAGAAGGGCAACTTCCTAATGACAATTTATGCCCTTTGGAATTTGAACCTTTCAATAGAATGGTCATGGAAAATAATTGATCTGTAACAGAAATTCATTTACTTACCTTGAACAATAACCCTTAGTCACATTGCCTAACAAAAAAACATCTATCCCAGTTTTAAAATTTCAATTGACACCAGCTGTAATTGATTTTCCGAGTGTGGTTTTGGGTGTGTAAGAAGAGTTCCAGATTTCCAATACCATTTGTACAAGGGAAGGGAAACATTCATGGAGAAAATTAGGTTGTCAGAAAAGTATTTGATTTTGCTCAGAGTCACAAAAGCTGCACCACATTACAACCACTGTCCAGATGAGAACAGGCCACTGATCAAACCTGACACCAGGCAGTGCTTCTACCAACTGGATTTCAAACATATTCTTTCTCAGCTCACATCTCCTTTCAATGGGTCAAGGCTAAAACGCATGCTATTGAACCATATAGAGCTGGGAAACTTCAAGTTTTACCGAGCTCAATGCTGATCTCAGTTAGGGATGTTAGAAATGGCCTCAGTGGTCCTCAGAGCCGATAGAAAGAAATAAGTTGGGTTTCATATTCCTGACATTTGTCCAATGTTACACTTGGTCATCTAATAAGAATTAGGTCTAGCTGAATCAGATTCTTTCGACACTTAGGGAATGTTAAACCTCAAGAGAGTAGGGTAGAAGGGTGGAATTAAGTTTCTAAAATTGGTAAATCTAACTTGACTCCATTGGTGGTTGACTAGCTCAGTGGCTGGGTAGCTGGTTTGCAAAGCGAAGTAGCAGCAGTGTGGGTTCAATTTCCATATCAGCTGAGTTCACCACTCCATTCTTCAACTTCACCCCTCACCTGGGGTTGGTGGCCCCCAGGTTTAACTCATTGTTGGCGTCGCCTCTCTCATGAGGGAGCAGCCCATAACCCTCTGGGACTATGGAGCCTTTCACAGTGAACAATCTCGCTTCTGATTACCCTGGTGGGATGTTGGGTGAGTAACCTGTTCTCAAGAATTTTGTTTTTAAATTATAATCCGGTGCTTTAAAAACAAAATCACTCACAGAACTGGGCATTGCTGGCTGCCCAACATTTATTGTCCATCCCTAGTTGCCCTTGAGAAGGTGGCAGTGAGCTGCTTTCTTGAACCGCTGCAGTTCACGAATTGTAGCTACACCCACAGTGCTGTTAGGGAGGGAGTTCTAGGATTTTGACCCAGCAACACTGAAGGAATAGGGATATATTTTCAAGTCAGGATGGTGACTGACTTGGAAGGGAACTTGCCACTGGTGGTGTTCCCATGTATCTGCAGCCCTTGTCCTTCTGGAGGGAAATGGTTGTGGGTTTGCAAGGTGCTGTGTAGGTGTCTTTGGTGAATTTCTGCGGTGCAAGTGGCAGACAGTTTAGCGACTGAGCGTCAATGGTAGAGGGAGTGAATGTTTGTAGATTTGGTGTCAATCAAGTAGGCTGCTTTGGCCTGGATGGTGTCGAGCTTCGAATGTTGTTGGAGCTGGAACCATCCAGGCCAGTGCTTCAGATTTCAGCAAGCCTTTTGGATTCAATGGCCACAGGCTGGGTTTTTCAGGGTTGGAAATGCAGCAGCAAATGTGAGGCAAATCTGCTGGATCTTATCTCCATTGCAATTTCTTTCCCTACAATCTCTCCCACTACAATTTCTCCTTTGCTTCTAATAGTCCTTTTGACTTCTAATGCTGGCCATTTTGACTGAGAATCGGCCAGCATCAATCTGTCTGTTAGCATATTGTCAATAAATTAGTTGATTCTAATTTCTTTTTCCAATCAAGTTTCCACTTCCTCCCTTGTTTAGACTGTGGTAACACTTTATTGGTTCAAAACAGATATGCTTTGTGAGTGAGCCCATGCAGTAGCTCATTAGCTCAGTAGCCCATTCAGCAATGGAGCATTGCATGCCTGAACAGATTGGAGAGCCATGCACCATTGATGCACAGATTGAAGTGCCATGCATCATTGCTGAATGGATTGCAGTGCATTCACAATTACAGGATGGATTGGAGTGCCATGCACCGTTTCTGAATGGTTGGAGTGCCATGGCCCAGTGCTGAATGATTTGGGGTGCCATGCACCATTGTTAAATTCCCCATTGAGGCTCACTCATGAAGTGTATCCATTTGAAACTCTTACCTGATAAATTGTAGCCACTGGATAAACAGATCACTGTATGAGTCCAACAATTCATGGGTGGAAGTGAAAAAACTTAAGGCAAAAATGTATTTGAGTCAACTAATTTATTGACACTAAATTAATTAATTCATAGCTACATATTAATTATTTGTGACTGGCCAGCTTTGCAGTAAAAAAAGGGGTAGGTAAATCAACACTATCAACAGACTGCAGAATCTGCTCACTAAAATTTCACAACTGTCCACCACGTTAACACAATGCATTGCTGTCACACAGCAAAGGTGATTTTTGAAAAAATACAATAGCCGAAACCAGAACTGGACAGGACCTCACAAGGGCCTCATTCAACTGGAATTTACATAACTCAAAACGAAACACACAAACACAACCAACAAGAATGTTGTTAAGAGATTTAATTTCAGTCTTGTGTGTTTTATTGGGTGAATTCACAAGGTCACTGCCCGGCAATGCTGCTCTGAATCAGTTCCAATAACCAACAACCCAACGCATTGTTAGGAACTATATATTGGTGCAAATTCCAACTGCGCTATAGAGAATGCAATTATAATAAGAGGATTAGCTGACGAGGGCCATTTATATTCATTGCAATGCAGTCAAACTTTACTCATGTTTAATAGAATTGGAAAGACTTATGCATGAAATATAATCCTGATTTGTTGCCAAAGATGTCACAAAGCACAATAGCGCAATTTCCTGAAAATCTATTTAAATTACTTCTATTGACCATAGAAATTAATAAGAAAACATCTGTGCAGCCAAATAAATGTTTGACTCAAATCTATTTGAGGATGCATATGCCACAGGTGACATTTTTAAAAAAATCTAAATGTAGATTTATGTGTAAAATTCAGTCTTTTTTTCCTCTCTGTACATCTGCGATGGCTACAGAGGTAAGTTCACCAATCCTGTGCTCCAGTAAGAATGAAGTGCAACTGAAAGAATCAGGAGTCCCAGCTTTAATGTGCACTCATGTTTCGAGTGTAGTTCTATGCTAGGAGCACAGAACCAGTGAATGTACTTTGTTGTTCTCCTGTCCTTTCCCAGAGATAAGGTGCAGTGTTCTGACCAGTTTCCATTCACTTTATTTCACTCAGAGTCACTGTGGTCAATTGTAACATTGCAATCACTGCCAGGATGGAAACAGGCCATGGATCAAATGTGACACTAGGCAGTGCTTCCAATCAACTAACAGGATCAGATGAATAACGATAGAAAATCTCAACAATCTTCTCCAGATTGGACATCAAACACATTATTTTCTCACCTCACAGCTCCCTTCGATGGGTCAAGGGTAAAACGCATGTTATTGAACTGTACAGAGCTGGGAAGCTTCAAGTTTTACCTAGGTCAATGCTGACCTGAGTCAAGGATGTCAGAAATACCTCAGTGGTTCTCAGTGCTGATAGGGAGAAATTAGGGAGTTTCATACTCCTGATATTTGTCCAACATTACACTTAGATGTCTACCAAGGGTTGAGTCTATTTTAACCAGATATTGTGCAGACACTCAGGGGAATTTTAAACCACAATAGGGTAGGACAGAGGGGTGGAATTCAAGTCTTAAAAATAGGAAACTTAACTTGGGAGTTGGTTAGCTCAATTGACTAGACAGATTGTTTGTGATGCAGATCAATGAGGGTTCAATTGCTGAGTTCATGACTGCATTCTTTAACTTTACCCCTCACCTGAGGTTAGTGACCCCAGGTTAAACTCAGCATTGGCTGTGCCTCTCTAATGAGGGAGCAGCCCATAACCCTCTGGGATGATGGACTTTTTCACGGTGAACAACGTTACTTCTGATTACCCTGGGTGGATTGCATGTTGCAACCTGTCCTCAAGAGGTGGGTTAGTAATTACAATATGTTAATTCTACTTGGCGCCAGATTTCAGCAGCCATTTGGATTTTAATGGTCGAACTTCTCAGGGTTGGGAAATGCAAGAGCTAAAAAGAGGCAGAAGCTGCTGGATATCATCTCCATTCTCTCTCCCTGCGATCTCTCCCACTATACAATGGCCCTTTCTATCTCTCATGCTGGTTTTTCTGACTGATAGTCAATTGGGCCTTTCAATCTGCCTGGCAGTGAGGCGTGAAATAGGGGGAGATAAGCTTCAATTGTTAAATCTAGCAGCAACTTTCCCTCCCTACCACCAACAACACCCACCCCCTCCACCACACCCCCCCACCCCCCAAGTTGGTGAAAATCATTACTGTTCACTTCCTATCTCATCGTGTCAAGGTTCTTATTATGTAGATAAAAACCGAAAGAACTGCAGATGCTGTAAATCAGGAACAAAAACAGAAGTTGCTGGAAAAGCTCAGCAGGTCTGGCAGCATCTGTGAAGAAAAAAATCAGAGTTAACGTTTCCGGTCCAGTGACCCTTCCTCAGAACTGTCCTGAGGAAGGGTCACCAGACCCAAAACATTAACTCTGATTTTTCCTTCACAGATACTGCCAGACCTGCTGAGCTTTTCCAGCCACTTCTGCTTTTGTTCTTATTATGTTGAAGCATGAATCTGAAGTGCCAAGCAGTTGTGCACCATAGCATTGTTTGAGTCAGCTATTAAAGGAGATGATGGGATTAAAACAGCCACAAATAATGGACACAAGTGAGCACTTTCTTAATAATGTGTCCCAGTGCTATTCATTAACCAATGCCTGCGAGAGACTTAGGCTATACATGCACAGATTTCCATCCCCTGCCATTTAGGACAGCACTTAGCACCATTTGCCCTGACCATACAGCAGCAATCAGGTATGTGATATCCAGGGAATTATGCTAAAACCCATATTGTAACAGTCCATAGCTCAAAGTAATGGCACACTAACATTCTGCGTCCCTTGAATCATCAAAAAGATATCACCTCTGCAGGTTGGATAAAGTTTTAATACAACATTGCCTCAAACTATGATAAAGATTGTGAAAGAAAATCATTAGTCTGGAAAGAGTGGCAAATTAAATAAGCATTCATGGTTATTGTCATGTCTGTGACTGTAATAGTAGGAGTAATTTGAGAGGATACATGAAGTGTATCAAACATGTTATAATGCACAGTATTAGACTCCATTGACCAAGTAGATTTCTTTAATATAATGTTCCAGTGCACATCCACTAAAAAGCTCAGTCCCTAGACTGACCACCATGTAGTTTGTCTTTTAATTTTTGGCTCTTTGTTACCTTATTCCATTCCCAACAACAATTCTGTCACAGGTCAACAGAGGACAAGAAGGTCAAAGGAAATCACATAGCCTATTGTGGGCTTCAAAATAGTTCCCACCCTTAAAATCCTCCCATAAGTCAAGCATATATGCAAATAAGGCCTGTAACATTTCCACAATCTCCTCATGTCACCATTTATAGCGTTCTGGCTCACGTCTGTCATACGTATTTCCATTAGTTCATTTGAATTTCATCAGACTATGTTGGAAGCCCCTTAATTTAACAATGATGCATTGCCCGACCTGTCAATAAAACAAAGCCTCACTTCACTATGGAATGCCACTCCCCCAAGGTCATGACTTGTTGCTGTGGCATGAGCACCTTCCCACAATAAATAGAGCAAATACAGCTCTTGGGCAGTGAATGAGAAGCTGCGTGAGTGATGAAAAGGCTTTTAAAAGTATGAATTCAAGAGGTCATTTATCTGAAATCATGACAGGGTGGTCTTTGCTGGAACAGTCACTGAGCAGCGTGGACAATGAACTAAGGTCAAGCACTCTTCCTAGCATCTCCATAAAATTCCTAAGGATTAAACCTAGACTCAAACCTGATAAACCATGTCAGATGAAAAGAAGGTGGGGCTGCCTGTCCCATCCTTTAGGAATGATTGATTGGCTTTTGCAGGGTTATTTTTGAAGTTGCAGATTCTTTCCATTTGAGTGGGTGAGAAATGTTGTGCCTACATTTAGATGTTGAGTTCTGAAGGATGCTTGAGAGGAAATATATTTGAAAGATGATAAGGATGAGAGATTTGTGGAGAAATGTGAAGGCTTCCATATTCAAAAAATCAGTCTACATCATTTCTGCCACCTCCAGAATTCACCCCCTAAGCCATTTTACCCTCTTTTCCCCTCAAAGGGACCATTGTCTGCAATGCCCTGCTCCACTTCTCAGCCATTCCCAGTATCATGACCCCTTTCCATGGCAGCTTGTCATGCAATCAGAGGAGGGGCAACACCGGTTCTTCTACCTCCCCTTCCCTTACTGTTCAAAACCCCACACACTCCTTGCAGGTGAAGCAGTCTTCTTTCAAATTAATATCCTGCATTTGCTGCTGACAGTGAGGTTTTTTTCCAATGCTGGTGAGGCCAAATCAGTTCAGACGCTTACCCCAAAGCTTCAGTTGCTCGTCATTTTAATTCACCACCTCAATCTCAGGCTCACATGGAATAAGTGCAATATTCCAGTGAAATTCATCACAAACTTGAAGAACAGCACTTCATCCTCACTTTACAGCCTTTTAGACTTAGCATTGAATTCAACAGTTTCAGACCATGATCTCTATCCTCCATGTTGATTCTGTTCTTTTTGCAGTGCTGAATTGAACCTTGTTTCTTTTTTCCATGTTTTTGTTTTTAAATAGAAGTGGGCATTAATCTGCCACTTGTTCTCACACCAAACAAGTGTGTTGTCACAACCGCTACACTCCCTTTGCCTCTTGTTAAGGATACCTCTGTCAGTTAATCTCTTTTGCCCTCTACACTATCCCAGACTTCTTTTTTGTCCTTACTTCTATCCTCCAGTTCTGAAGAGGAAGTTTAAAGTGGATTTGATAAAGGTCTATGAGATTATGACAGGTTTAAATAAGGTAGATATGGAAAAGCTGTTTCTAATTGCTGATGGCAAAAGGATCAGGGAGCACAAATGTAAGATTTTAGGAAACAGGTTCGGGGGATTTGTGAAAGATCTGTTTTTGTGTAGTGTGGTGGTGATGATCTGCAATTCAATTACTTTGAGGGCAATGGAGCAGAGCCAGTGATGTTGGAAGGAAACTTTTGGACACTGTAAATTTGGGAAATAAATTTGCAGGGAAGCGGATAGAGTGAGGACATGAGACTGGTTGCATGCTCTACAGAGACCTGGGACAGACTTGATGGACCGCTTCTGTGTCATTATGACTTTAAAACTCCATAGGCATTTGGATCCTCTGATTTTTCCACCTCTTCCTCTGTAGCTATAATTCGGAGGAGTAATTAATTTTCAGGAAATCTTCTCATCGCTGCCTAGTGACTCTCACTAGAATGAACGTCTGTTGGTCAGATGAGGCAGGATTTGGCTTGGTTGTGATGCCTGCTGTAATCGAGCGGCTGCTGGAATGCATTGAGGATTGTGCATGCAAAATAGTCTCGAGGCATTCACTCCCCCACCCCTCCTTTTGAACAACGCCTGAACTTATGACAGCACCCTCAGCAGTTCAGAAAATGATGGTCTCTCCCCGCCACTCCAATAAAAGCAGGTTAAGAATTTCTGAGGAGGGTCAATGGTAGGTTTGACCCTTGACAAATGAATTCTGACCTCTTGCAAATTTACTATTCTTTCAAACCATAAATGTGATGCTATATACTTACAGTTTGCAGACCCAGTGCTGAGGGGCCCACTATCATCTGGGAAAATGGCTGCAGCCAGACCAGAGAGAACTGTGATGAACAGGAAGGTCAACGACTTCATGGTGAGAGAGGAAATATGGCCTTCTTCAGAGATGTCTGGGGGCAAGGACACAAAAACACAGCAGTTAGCAGAGGAGCTTTGTGTTAATTTAAAGTTAGTGAACCTAGTCATTTCCTGGAACAGTTTTGCTTAATGAAAAGGCTGTGTTTGGGTACAGACCCTCCAGCAAGCTTTCTGTGAGAACAAAAGTCTTGATGTTATATCGGATACAGACAGAAGTGTCCCCCAGGAGCCAGCTTTGATTGTAGCTTCAAATGGAATGGTAGATTTCTGATTTCTGAACAAATGAATGACTCCCTTTGTCTTAGAGACTGTATTAAACAACAAAACTATGCTGACACAAAGTCTGAACGGTAAGCGCAGTGCTCAGTGTGGTATTCAGCCAAATAGATTCAAACCTTGGTTTGGGTTGAGGTTGCTGATTTAACACTGCACCAACTTTAATGAAACATTTGGCGCTAAAGTAACTCTGGATTGGGGTGCTGGGGTGGAAACCAGCTGAGTTCCTATTCTCAATCATTACCCAGTGGCTCCAACTGGAGAACACACATCTTATAGACATTGATAGAATAGAAGGTCAGGCATCACCCCATTATACCTACTACAATCAAACAGTTCTTTGGGTAATAAGAGAAAAATGGTTACTTGGATAAGATGCCTGATGTGTCAGTAATTGCAGAACTCAAACACAGTGCCAGCATCTTCAGAAAGAGATAAAGTTGGGAGGGACAGAGATGGTGGAGGTGGGGAGGGAGGGAAGGTATCAGGCATCTCAGTTCTTAGATCATTATTATCCAACACACTCCCTCATACAAATACACGAGAGAGAGAGGTCTTCTTAACTTCCAGAGAAAACTAACTTTTGCCACAGTGAAATTCTAATCATCTTAATACGTCATTTAAATTGCAGGAAAAAACTGATTGCAAAGGTCCATAAAATGAAAAAACCTAAGTGTCCTTAAATGCTCATTTGTCATTTGAATAGCCTTTAAAATTGCTTATGGACATCACATTATTACAAGCGTTAGAATTATGTTAGACTCTCTCCACTTCCTGAGTTTCTAATGCCAGGTTTTTAAAGAGAGCAGATGAAAACATTGCTGATGTCTGATTTATAATCTTCCAGCATTCTATTGATTCAGGAATTACTTTTTTTCAATTGGAAAATCGTGTATGCCACTTTGTCATTTAAGTGAGAGAGGGAAACAAGGGAATTATAGACTGGTTAGTCTAACATCTGTTGCCAAGAAATTACTCGTCTGTTATGAAGAATAGAGGAACTGAAGACCTTGAAAATGTTCAGTTGATCAGGGAGAGCTAGTATGCTGTGATGAAGAGTCATCTAGACTCAAAACGTTAGTTTGCTCTCTCTCCATGGATACTGCCTGACCCGCTGTGATCTCCAGCATTTGTTGTTTTCATTACAGATTCCAGCATTTGCAGTAATTTGCTCCTACATGGATTTCTAAAAGGTAAGTTGTGTTTAACAAACCTGATTGAAATTTTTTGAAGATGAGTTAGGTAGTGGATACAGGTCTGTCTATGGTGATATTTACATGGATTGCTGTGTGGCTTGTAACGGCCAACCTATCCTCCTGGTCACCGACCATTTCAACTCCCCGCCCCACTCCCCCTCCAACATGTCCGTCCTTAGCCTCCTCCAGTGTTGCAGTGACTCGGAATGCAAATTTGAAGAACAACACCTTATCTTCCGCCCGGGCACCCTACAGCCCGGAGGACTCTACATTGAGTTCTCCAATTTCAAATAACCTTCCCACCCATCCCCCCGCCCCGGCTTCCCTTCCAGCTCCACCTCCTCCCTTCATTCCACCTCCTGACTCTCCCTTCCAGCCACCAACCGGAGTTATCCCTCCCATCGACCAACCAGGTCATACCTACTACCAGTGTCCACCTATCACCACCATTCCGCCTCCACCCCTCCCCCTCCTTTATCTGCAGCTCCCCCTAACCTCACATCCAGCCCTGAAGAAGGGTAATACCTAAAACGTTGACTGCTCCTTTCCTCCCGCTGCCTGGCCTGTTGTGTTCTTCCAGCCTCCTGTTTGTCTAGCTATGTTATAGTTCACTGGGAAATGAAAACCCCAAAGACCTGTTGACCTCGCAATTGGGTAATAAATGCCTAGTTAGCAAAGCCCATATCCCCTAAATGAATGAATTAAAAAATTCCCTGCCGAATTCCTTACCTCTCTGACTATTTCCCCATAATTGGTGCTCTATGCGTATACAATGGACCCCCAGTTATCAAAATCCAGTCTTTATGAACTGCCTTTAATATTAGTGGCACTTCATGAAGCTGCTTTATTTTTTAGATTTAAAGATTTTTGCAGATCTCAGGTGTGCAACAACCAAGTTGAATTTGGCTTGATGCTTGTTTTCATGCTACTTGGCTTTGCATTATATTTTAATCTTAATAAGAAGCTAATTGTCCTGTCTTCTTTCTCTATTGTGTTAAAAATCTCACCAATTCTCATGAATACGTTAATTGCTTCACAGGCACGAACATTTTCTTTCACTGGAGTGATGCAGTGCAAGCTGTACAACTTTCATTTGATACTCTGCGTTAGAGTAAGTCAAGACTAAATTCTAGCAGTCTAAATATCCCTCACGCTGCTTGACTCTAAGGCTTAAAGTGATTTATCTGATTAGTTTTACAACTGCTGTGTTTGTCATTATTCTGTCTGGATTATACAGAGTACAAAAACAATGGGGCTAAATCTACCAGCAGAGGTAGTAAGAACTGCTGATGCTGGAGTCTGAGATAACACAGTGTGGAGCTGGAGGAACACAGC
>NC_063360.1:10378822-10390890 GCF_021869965.1 Rhincodon typus
GCAGGCCAGGCAGCATCAGAGGAGCAGGAAAGCTGAAATTTTGGGTCAGAAAAATTTTCTGAAGAAGGGTCCCGACCCGAAACATCAGCTTTCCTGCTCCTCTGATGCTGCCTGGCCTGCTGTGTTCCTCCAGCTCCACACTGTGTTATTTAAATCTACCAGCAGTTTGCTGATCTTTACAAGCACTATATAGGTATTAATTGAACTTGCAATGCTGATTTGCTGTCAAGAATAAACATAAAATGCTACCTGCACTGAAATGTTACTTTTTATTAAGTGCTAAATGAAATTGTGATTCATGATTTTTCTAGGCTTTAAGGTCTACTTGAATGGAACTATTTCAAACCTTTTGTATTGTACTTGTTCACAGATTGGTGCACCAATCTTTTCCCCTTTTGGTCACCAATGTATCATGAGCCCCTTTCCCCTCTCCTGTTTCAAGTTCAGTTTTGTGTTAAAAGTTCCTGCTCACAAGATTGTGACATTTTCCAACTTTATCCTGGGATCAGTTAAGACAGTCCAATAAAACCTGGAAATCGTTGCTTCCAGTCTTAACTGGTATTCTGTTTTAAGATACACAAGATCAGTTCCAGAAAATATGCTTTCAATTTCAGTTGTAATTAAGTGCTCAACACAAATTGCAAACACAAAGCATAATTGGGGAGGTGTAGGCAGGATAGTCATGTCATTGGATAGCAATCCAGAGGCCCAGGCAACTTCTGGGTAGGACAGGTTTGAATCCCACGATGGCAGGTAATGAAATCCAACTTCAATAAAAATCTAGGATTTAAAATAAAACGGCAGCCTAATTGTGACCAGTTAGTTCACTAATATCCTTGAGAGAAGAAAATCTGCCATCCTTACCTGGTCTGTCCAAGGATATGCAGGTTAGGTGTATTGGCCATGCTAAATTGCCCATAGTGTCCAGGGATATGCAGGCTAGGTGGATTAGCCATGGTAAATGTAGGGCTACAGGGACAAGGTGGGGGGTATGGAGGTGGGTCTGAGTGGGAAGCTCTTTGGAGGGTCAGTGTGCAGTCAATAGACCGAATAGCCTGCTTCTACCCTGGAGGGTTTCTATGGTTCTATACGTGACCCCAGATGCACAATAATGTGATTGGCTCTGAACTGACCTCTGAGCAAACCACTCAGTTCAAGAGAAATTAGGGATAGGCAATAAATGCCAGTCTTAGCAGTGATGCCCACAAGAATTAAAAAGAATCTCCACTAGTGTGATGTCAACCCAATAGCAGATACCCATTCTTATACATCAACTGTACTACATTTCCCTTCAGTCTCACATCAGTCATTCGTTTGGAGCGAGGGATGGAATGCCCTGGGTCGGGGTATTGCTGAGGGGCTGACAATGTTTGACATTTTATTGTGGCATTCATTCTATGGGGCCAACTATACCTATCACATAGGATGTTCACAGACAACAGAAAAATAAACTTTCATCATGTCCGTGGAATCACAGCCAAATCCCGAGAGTCAAGGCAGATTGTGACACCCCAGTCTCCCGAGATACGGTTCACATTTCAACAACTGAATCATTCATGAAGCACATAATCTGTCAGGTTGAAGTTGAAGGAAACATCGCTCCTGGTGTGCTCAGTGGGCAAAGGCACTGTTCCCAATGTTGCTGAGATAAAGTAGAAAAGGATTCAGATCCACATCGGGACTGGGTTGAGCAAGCTTGTCTTGCCTGGTCACAGTTTTGATGGTATTAAAATTGGCTTCAGTGTCCTCAAAGTAAAGAAAAATCAGGCAGATTTTCTCCTCTTGATGGTGGTCAGTCACATCTGCTGGAAACAGATGAAGTTAAGCTGACAGAGATAACAAGAACGGCAGATGCTGGAGTCCGAGATAACACACTGTGGAGAAACACAGCAGGCCAGGCACCAGCAGAGGAACAGGAATGTTGACATTTCAGCTCGGGATCCTTCAGACAACTGGCAGCATCAGATTTAACTCTGAAGCATCTCTCAGTTGGATACCTGCCCATGTGCACAAGGTAGGGTGACTGGAAGGTTTCCTTAAGGAACTGTACCACGATGCGATTGAGTGCCTCTGGGATTGGGGGGAGAGGGGGTGGACTGGTGTTGGACTGAGTGCCACCAGCTGTTGCTTTTACAGTTGCAAGAAAACATGCTCATCTGTGAAAGGGACTGAACTGTAAAAGCTGTGGAACTGAGAACGCAATCCATACACTCAGCAGCATAGATATTGTGCACAGTGTGAAATGGAAGGATTGCTGTCCTCTTGTTGGTGTGTGCTGCTCACCCTTACATTCTCAAGGGCAATAAATGCCATCCTTGCTGGAAATACGCATTTCTCTCAGTGAAATTGTAAAAAGTGAGTTTGCTGCCTATTTGACTATGGAGGCACCACAGTTACACGCATCGACCACTGACTCATAATCAAAAATAGTAATTTCAATTGATATCCCCTCCCTATCTTTGTTTATCTGTGACCAATTGTAGCAAAAGGTGGGGACGTTCCTGCACTCTGGCTCAGCACCTCATAGAGCAGTACGCGCTGAGCTATGAGGAGTTTCCCTCGTGTACATTTTATTTAAATGTCAGTCAAATGGAAGCAAATGGTTGACTGCTACACCACAGGGAGGTAAAAAAAAGATATTTTCTGGCAAAGGATAAATTCAGCCACTCTTTGAACATTCACAGAACTCCCACTCTCCAGCGTGACTCAGTTATGAAATGCTCCTCTTTCTGAACATCCCATCCATTCAGGCCAGATGGGGGCTCCATGTTTGATGACCATTCTGTGCTGAGTTTGTTAATACATACTGGAGGAGAGCCCAATGGCTCCATGCCCACAGGACACGCTGAGGAAGAGGTAGTTAGATTGAGTGGGGGGGGGGGGGGGGGGGGGGGGGTGCGCAGTGTGGAGTGGATTTTCATTTGTATCAGAGATCTGGGGGCTGATTGCAGTTGGCCAATCAGAACGCCTGCCTGATCGAGGGCCTGAAGCAATTTGGTAGTGGAACTGAAAATCGAAACTGGTGGTTTGCCTGGAGCCGGTGAAAGGTTCGGCATTGTCAACACTGATTGGAGGGCAGGGATGGAAAATCGCAAGGTCAATGGAGGGGCCCAGAGCAAGATGGGTTTAGGGAGAGGTCAGGCAGTGGTCAGGGATATTCATGTTCAGACTGGCTTAGACGTTCTTGTACTAAACTCAATTTCTGAGAGGCCTCCAGAAATCCTGCTTTGAGCCCTTCACACCTCAAGTGTCAGCAAGCAGGGTTTCGGCAGTGTACATTTCAGTTGAAAAAGTCATCGGGATCCTTTTGCACGGTGTAGGAATCTTTTCTTTCTCACATGGTTGCTGTTACGCCCTTCGGCCTGTTTCCATCAGCTGATGAATGTCTATATCTGGAAGCTATCTCTGTGGGTACCAAGATGGCGGTTAGTTTCTCTTTGTGATTTTGGTCTCACTAAAACACCATTCATGCTGCTAGCACTGGTCAGTTGACAAACTTCTATTGGTTTCAATTGCTTTCTTCTGACCTGTGCAGAAATTGTGCATTTACTTTGGCCATCAAGCCGACCAATATATTAAGAATGGTCAATTGTATGAGGATATTTTGGTGGGGATGTGCCTTGAGGCACAGTGGTATTGTCCCTATCTCTGAGCCAGCAGACCTGTGTTCAGAAGTGTTTAATATCTGTGAACAGGTTGTTTAGGAAATATATACTGAAGACAAAAGCCTCGTGCTCCTGTTGCACAAATATGGAATATTGCCTCCCCATTTTAAGGGGCTCCTATGGCACAGTGATAGCATACCTACCTCTTGGCCAAGAGGCCTGGGTTTAATCCTCCCTGCTCCCAAAAGCATGACAACATGCCTTAACAAGTCAATTAAAAAGGAGGCACTTGTCATACAGTGATAACATCACTACCTCTGGGCCAAGAGTCCTGGGTTCAAGTCCCACTTGCTCCAGAGGTGTGTAATAACATTCCTAAAGTGGGTTGATTAGAAATTATCCATGAGCGTTTATAAATTAGCTGCTCTTCATCAATTATATTCCAATGAGAGTCAACCCTTTAAGAGTGTGCAGGCGAAGTGTAAAACAAAGCTGTAAAATGAGAAAGCTCAGGGAATGCCTGTGAGAATTTGTACACAACATTCTCGTTATGTTCAATGAGGTTTGTAGACAAATGTTCAACGGAAACTGGTCTGCCTAACACAAACTACAGGATTTGTTCTGTATAGAAGATAAGGAGAACTGCCTTAGCCAGATTAATTGAAGCAGTGCGCACTTCTGGGCAAATCTAATGTGAAGGGGTCACAGTGCCCTGGTTTGTTAATGTGAGGAAACAAGGCAAGGTTCTTGCATCAGGACAGCATCCAGGAAACCTTGTTTGATCACAAAGGTGTGCGCTCATTGAGTGAGGGATGGATTGACTCGGCTGTGAGCGGTCCCTATCAAACAGACCTGCCCCCGCTCAATGTCTAAACTCACACATGATGAATGATGACTTTGGAGAGTTACCAGAGGGTGGCCAGCATTAGTGAAAGTGCATCTCAGCATGGTTCTGTACCTTAGGGAGAGCATGGGAAGAAACGCAACAGCAATAATGTAGAGGGGAAAGATCATTCCTGACTTACATTCAAACCTAAAGTCACCTCTGTAAGTAAGTTAAAGCGGAATTAATTCACTTATTTCCCCCAGCACCTCATTTCTTGAGAAGTGTATTAATATTCAATAGATCACTGAGCTGTTTCCAACTAAGGAGCTAACAACATTAGCTTGCTTTCTGACACAAGTATTTTTGTGCCCAACCCATCCCCAGGATAGGGAGCTCTTTGCAATTACGAGAAGGAATGAGACATTACAGGCATCTCTCCACAGGATGGGTCACTCTGGTTATCTCCTCATCTATTGCTTCCTTTTGTTTGTAGCTATTGCCTCTTCTTCCTCAAAACTTCCAACACACACTGAGGGACGATAAGGTAGGTTTCATCCAAAAACATTACAATTTGTCAATGACAATCAATGTCAGCAGGAGAGAGACCCTAAAAACAGGGAAACGGTTGAAATTGTTACTTCCCCAGCTCATGGTGCTGAGGCTAACTGCTGCAACACTAGTGTTGCCCAGTTGAGACCAGTTAATTCAGCACATCAGACCTCTAATGTTTCCGTGCCTAACTCCTTTCTTTGAAATTCTCAGTCCCAGAACAATGTAGCCACTTGACTTATTTGATAGAGAGAAATTGCTTCTTCAAAGGATATTTCAGCTCTGTACACAGTGAGACTGAAACACTAATATTACAGTAACAAAGCTTCTCAAATGTCAGCACAAGACTTACGACTGTAATAGTAACCCTTCGTGCTCAATTAATGAGTTTACTTGGGCAGTCTGCTGGGCAGGACTGTAAGACTTGTGGCCATTGATACTTATTAAGCAAAAAAAAATTAGTCAATTTTGGTCATGTTTGTACTTCCAAAACCATGATTTTTGAGATTGGCAACTGCAAGACTTTTTGGAGGCCGACGCATATTCAGAGTTGGAAGAAATTTTGAACAAAGAACTTGCATTCTCTCACTTCTCGTCATATATGAAAGACATTAGATCCAGAAGGGTCTTGAGAATGTGGGTATGGAAAGGATATTTGCCTCCAGTGGGTGCATCTAGTAGTAAGGGTCACTGTTTAAAAATAAGGTTTGCCTATTTAAAACATAAAACATAGAATATAGAACATAGAACAGTACAGCACAGTACAGGCCCTTTGGCCCACGATGTTGTGCCGACCTATTATTCTACTAAGATCAATCTACCCTGCATACCCTACATTTTACTATCCTCCATGTGCCTATCCAAGAGTCACTTAAAAGTCTCTAAAGTATCCGACTCCACTACCACTGCCGGCAGCGCATTCCACACACCCACCACTCTCTGTGTGAAGAACCTACCTCTGACACCTCCCCTATACCTTCTTCCAATCACCTTAAAATTATGACGCCTTGTAATTGTCATTAAGACAGAGATAAAGAGAATTTTCTTTTTCCCTCAGAGTTTTCAGTATCTTTGGGCTCTCTTCCTCAAAAGGTGTAGAAATGGAATCTTTGAATATTTTTCATACAGTGGTAGATAGATTCTTGAGAAGCAAAAGGGTGAAAAGTCGTGGGAATGTGGAAGTGATCAGATCATATTGAACGGGGGAGCAGACACGAGGGGCTGAGTAGCTTAATCCTCATTCTGGTTCCTTATAATACATAGAGTGTATCTCTGAGGCAAGCTTAACACTTCACAGTGAATGAGTCTCTTTCTGAAGCATAATCACCATTATGTTTATTGCTTAGCAGCTATTTTGCACACAGCAAGATTTCACAAACTCTAAATGGGATAAATAATAAAGTCGTTTTTTGTTGGTGGTTGGCCCAATGGAGGAAAGTTGATTAGGTTACCAAGAAACCTTTGCATTCTGTTTTCAATAGAACCATAGGACCTGTTACATCTACAAAGCACGGAGATTGGTCTTAGTTTGCTGGACAAGGCTTGAACATACGACCAGTGACATAGAAGTGGAAGGGCCACCTATTGAAGGAACTCGCTCTGAAATTATTGTTGGATGCAAGGAGGCAAAGGAAGAAGCCTAAAGATTTTAAGCTTGAAAAAATAGGAACGAAGTATTAAAATCAACACCACAGTGAAATTAAATCAAGTTGCCATAGTCCTACTGGATGATAGGGCTGTTCTCTCATTGGAGGGAGAAAACTGCTGGTGGTTAAGCCTGAGGAATAGAAAAGTTTTTAAAATAATAAGTATGTTAAGATAAAGTTTTGCATCTTTGTCCTCTGCTGAACAGAGGACAAACAGTAATAAGGAAATTAGATCAGTGTGCCAAATCGTCACTGTGGAACAGTTCACTTCTTAGAAATAAAACAGATTGTTGCTGCATATAGTATTCATAAAGAAATACACATTAATTATTTTGGTTTAATAGAAGAAAATGAAGAAAGCAAACAGCTTCTAAGTGAAGGTTTGTTTAGACCAGCCTACTTAGACTGGGCAGGATGCAGCTGTAATTAGCTAGCTGGAGCTACAGGAGAAACTTCTGACCTCTATGTGCTGCTTTTGCCGTCGACCCATCACTGACACTTGCTAATTCCCATTGGACAAAGACCCAACTCTGTTTTCCCATCTAAGTAGAGGCACAGCAGTTGGACAGTCCCATGAGACTGTAAAGCAATGACTGATGTTACTGGCTCTCCCACAGTTTACATTATGAAACATTGCCAACTACAAGAGCTCTGTGTGTCAGGCAGCAAAGGTGTCAAAAAAGTATAAGAATATCTTTTGGTAGCAAGTGGTCTACTTAAATAGGCTTAGAGAAAGCCATATGATTCCACCCATGGTCTAGACCAGAACACCAACAGATCAAGATTGAAAAAACAATACTCGAAACAAGTCTCAACAAAGCTGCAAGCACTAACCTTGTCACATTCAGCAATGCAAGGCATGAACTGAGCAACTCCTAAAGGACACATAGTGTCCCAATGGTAAGAAGAACAGTCTACAGTAAGCCTTCCCTGTCATTAATATATGTAGTGCATTTCAAGCAGGGGTTTAGGTTTGCTGTGTACTAGGTAGCATGCCATGATGAATAAAACATAACTTTAAAAAAAAAATACAGCCCTGTGTGCATTGGAACTAGTGAAGGGATGGCTTCCATATCATCCTTGTTAATCCAGCTGTCACCTTGCACAACTTCAGGCAAAAAACAAGTTTGATTTGGAGGGCTAAACAGTAATTTTACAATGTGTACTTTAGCAATATCATTTACCCTTTTCATATGATAACTTGTCTAAAAATAGCTGTACCACACTGCCTTGTGTGAATCAGTCTCACCCGAAGTTAAGTCAACTTGTTTAATTCAATATTTTAAGTTGAATTGAAACCTAATCTAAAACCCTTAGTTTGCCAAGATTGACACGAATTAAACTCACTAAATTTTAACCCAAAGCAATCTTGGTGTGTCAGTTTGTTCAATTCATTGAAGAAGATGCAACAGCACTATTACACAGGAGACACATTGTGCTGCTGTTAATAATTTATGATGGCGTGTTAGGATACAGCAGTAAATTAGCATAATTAGAAATTACTGGAGGCTGGCTCTATGAGGCAGTACTGAGGGGCAAACCTGTAACTTTTAAACCTTAGTCATTACTGAAATGGAAACAATTTGGCAATGTTCGGACAAAAACCACTTGAACCCTTAAGAATAATTTAAGAAATCCAGCTCTATTCATCTGAAATTTTTATCTTCCCTGTCGGGTTTAGCATCTCTTTTTTGTTTCCTTCCAAACACAAAGGACTGAATTGGATTAGAGGATTTGCCGACACATTCTGAATTCCCAGGTTCTCCCAGCCGGCAATGTAAAGATGTTTAACGTGCCTGGTTGCATCCCCTGTCCCACTGTAAGAATGGGTGGGAAACAGCCCGCAATGTATCATCAGCTGGACTGGCTGTTTGGAACTGGAGAGCTCCTCAAATGTTACAGCCTTTTTGTCTGACTTCTGCTTCTCATACCCACTTCCAAATGAGCCCACACACTGCCACTTAGCAGTGGGTCCTCCAGGCCCCTGTGCTGATGAACAAACTACAGACTCACTGTCGCACCTGAAAACCTGGGTGATATGAGGGCATGTTATTGGATGCTAACTGGATAAAAACAATTAACAAATGGGAAACTGTTCCTGAACTGGATCAGATACACCTTCCATTGGCTAACGAGTCTTAGCTGGGACTCGATTCTAGAGGTAGGGCTATCATCACTCTACCTCCATGGAAGTGGTTATGATGAAATATTGAACCACACAAGCTTTATTCAATGCAAAATGCAAAACTTTTTTGGAGTGATGCTACACCACAGCATGTCCCACACAGATTAAATCTCACAATGTTCGCAGGTGGGCTAAATACCCTGTTATTGTACCAGAACGACCCTTTGGTATCAAAGGCATGGCTAAAGCACCCCCCTCTCAACTGCCATTTTCAATTGCTTTAACCCCCAAAAAGTGTGTGCATTTCAGAGGAGAGACCAGCATCCAACAGTTGAAAACAGTCCTGCTATTTGTTGACACTGCTATAGCATCCAACAAATCAGTTCATATCATGCATGCATTGTGTTACATTCACGAACACCTCCTCACTGAACACACTGACTGGAACTGGAAGCTGGTCAGTAAATCTCCACATTAATCTATCTATTCTCCTATAGGCAGGCTGATGGACCCTTGCTCAGTTTCCAGGCTGCTTATTAACCAGAACAACATTAATTAGAAAATCAAAATGAAAACTTCCAAGTAATTCATTACTATTTTTAATTAAGAAGGTTCATTCTTAATGTAATGCAATCAAGGGAATGACACTATAATTATTATATGACATACAGTGAAGCAGTGATAAGCTCCTGCTTACACAAGGGAGATAAGAGAGTACAGCAAGGAAGAGAACTGACGTTCCACAATGGATTTGTGGAATCACAAGTATTTGACCACCAGAGAACAGAAACTGGGTCTTGTAGCCTTAGGCTTGGACTAAAAGCTTCAATTCTGATTCTTTTTGATGTTTGGGAGTATTACAAGACACTATTGATAACACCCATTCTGTGCAAGTACCCATTTTTCCTACCCAGGTTTCTTGTATGTGCCAAGCAAGTACTCACAAAAACAAACAAAACCTTCAAGAAATTAAAAAAGCTTGGAATAAGGATGTTAAAAATAATTCATTAAGATAAATGGCAACACTTAAATAAACACATCAGCTATGCAGTGGAAATCAAAAAAGTACAGATTCATTTTCCATCCAGGATGCTATGATCTCTATGCTACAATCTGCCTTCATGTCATAGAATCCCATAGTATGGAAGCAGGCTGCTCAGCCCATCTAGTCCAAACTATCCCTCTGAAGAACATCCCACCTCCTAATCTATAACCTCACATTTCCCATGGTTAATCCTCCTAGCCTTCACATCCCTGCACACTATGGGCAATTTAGCATGGCCAATCCACCTAGCCTGCATATCTTTGAAGTGTGGCAGGTAAAGGGAGCACCTGGAGGAAACCCAGGCAGACACAGGGAGAACGTACAAGCTCCACACAGACAGTTGTCTGAGGGTGGAATCGAACCCAGGTCCCTGCGTTGTGAGGCAGCTGTGCTAAACCACTGAACCACCATGCCACCCCAGTCTGTGATAAGAGAAGGTAAAACTAATGGTGACCCTCACTGCTATGTGCCTGAAAGTGCACCAAATGCAGCTATCGCAGGGTAGAATACCTGCTTTGGAATGTTCAGTTTCTGAAAGCTCACTGTAACATAAGCAAACGTTTGGGAGAAACCTAGCCGAGATAGTATAACCCATCAACAATTTCCAATGTTCTGCTGAGATCACGGCTGGAGATAGAAATAATCCCCCATAAATTTCTAGTTCAGTGAGTGCAGGATCAGTTCAGTTGCCTTCTGAGTCATTGCTTGCTGTCATAGGAAGTTTGGCCAGTTGCTCAAGTACCGGAAAGCTGACAATTTCACTAGCCATGTGTATAAAGTACTAATAACTGTACACTAACGAAACAAGTTGGAACGGTCTCTTAATCAGATACTAACTGGTAATCTCACACAAGTAAAGCTTGGGAAAGTTAGCATGAGAAATGGTAAAATATGATATTTGTACAGCAGGATTAATCTCACTTCTGAGATTTTGCTGAGATAGACAGAGACAGAGAAAATTCTTTATCCAACTGTGCTATACCTGATTTGAGAGCGAAATGGAAAATTAATAGCGATTTAAAATTACTGGCCATTACATTAAGGGGCTAATTTTCCAACATAATTGTTCCAGTAGGGGGCTTTGCTAGCTGATGCTTTTATTGCAGACTTTGATTCGTGCTGTTGGTAATTCTAATTTTCAGAGCATGCCTGGAAAAATCACACTCGGGCTCAAATTTCTGGCACATATTGTTTGTGGGTGCACAACACACATTGTTCGGGGCACAGTGCTGTTGGGGTGGGGGGTGGGTGTGATAGTGGTCCTGTCTGTGGGCAGTGGGCTTCACATTAAATTCAGGGGAGTCAGTTCTTGTTGTCTGCAGGAAATGAGTTGTAGTGAGTTCTAAAGCTAACAAGATTGCATTTAAGAAGATGTGGAATGCTCCTAATCCTTCTTTCCCTACAGAAAGGCTGGACTTACTCCACAGCCAGACACATCTTGACTCAATCAGGGGGAATAAAAAGTATTGATTATCAATTGAAAACTCACAACAATTGAACTGGCTGTTCTGAGGAAGGGTCACTTGACCCAAAGCGTTAACTCTGATTTCTCCCCACAGATGCTGCCAGAGCTGCTGAGCTTTTCCAGCAATTTCTGTTTTGTTTCTGTTGTTAATTGACCTGCCTGACGCAATTTAAAATGAAATATTAAAAATTAGTATCCATCAACGCTCTCGATGCATTTAGAGAGAGTTGGTCACTGTGGAAGACATAGTGCTTTTTTTCCCCCTCCAACTCCATTTTGATTTAATCCCTTCCCTCTCTAACCCCAGGCCCCCACTCCTAACCCCCACTTTATTTTTGATGGCTCGCATTGTCCACAGTGGGTAAATGCTGAATTGGCGACATGGGTGTTTTTACGGGTGGTGAACAGTAGTTGAAAAAAATGCAAAAAAAGGAGTCATGGTGATTTTGGTGATGGGAAGGTCACTCAGTTGTGGGTAGAAAAAATGTTTTAAAAAAAAATTGCTTTCATATGTACTACATATAGGAGTAAAATTTGAGAAGCAAGTTTTTCAGTATGGCAGTAGGAATGCTTCGTTCCCCTGACTTTACCAAAGACTGAATTTTGTTATGTTCTGACACTGGTAAGCCTAAGTCCAATGGTTTGGCTAAAATATAGATGGTTGTAAATGGTACTCAGCAGAAGGATTGCGTTGACCGCACCACAGAACACCACACCATAGCACAGCACACCATACCACACCACACACCACAGCACACACCACAGCACACCACAGCACACCACACACTACACCACAGAACACCACAC
>NC_063360.1:10390900-10431099 GCF_021869965.1 Rhincodon typus
ACACCACACCACAGCACATCACAGCACACCACACCACACCACACACAACAGCACACCACACCACACACATCACAGCACACCACAGCACACCACACACTACACCACAGAACACCACACACCACTGCACATCACACCGCACACCACACCACACCACACACCACACACACCACAGCACACCACACCACACCACACACTACACTACAGAACACTACACCACAGCACATCACAGCACACCACACCACACCAGCCTGACTTTTTGCTACCGAGGTGGGTAGCTAGGGGAGCCAATGGCCTACTGGTAAATTAGTTGACTGTTAATCCAGGAACCCAGATAATGTTCCAGGGACCTGGGTTTGAATCCCACCATGGCAGATGGTGGAATCTGAATTCAATAAATATCTGGAACTAAGTGTCGAATGATGACCATTATTCCATTGCTGGTTGTTGGGGAAAATTCCATCTGGTTCACTAATGTCCTTTAGGGAAGGAAACTGCCATCTTTACCCTGTCTGGCCTACATGTGACTCCAGTCCCACAGCGATGTGACAATGTGACTGACTCTTAACTGCCCTCTGGGCAATTAGGGATGGGCAATAAATGCTGCCTAGCCAGTGATGCCCTCATCCCGTGAATGAATAGAGAAGAAAAGAGTCAGTAAATGTCCTGGCTCACTGCTCTTGCCTTGGTAGAGAAAGGTCCCTGAATACCTGGGTAGTTAGTCCACGGCGACAGGTGCAGGAGAGAGTCAAGGACGGCTGTGTGCTGAGGTGTTCAGGCCTGATTTTTAGCTAGGCATTTATATTTTAGATTCTCTAGACCTTAACTTCTAAACCCATCCATAAATCCATTCTATTAAATGAATTGGAGGAATTACATAAAATGATGCAATATGGCAGCCACACCATCCCAGATCAGTGACCTCATCTGGCTGTGACCGGATTGGCTGCAGGAAGAGCCTGCATTGCACCAAAAACACCACTCTGTTGGGCGGGTGATGCAGTCATTACCAACACATGCACCACTAAAAAGGGGCCAGGGAAGGGGCCATGAGCAGGGCAGGGCTCTGCCAGGACCAGGGAGATGTGGGGGCAAGCCAGAGCACAATGCCCTCTCTGACTGCCATTGCTTTGCCACCCATGAAGGGTGAGGGTGCCCTCCCGTTATTCATATTGCTGGCAGCACCATTTCCACCTTTTGCTCCTGTGATGTTGGGTCGCAATAGAGTGCACGCTTGGTCTTTGTGCCAGCTAGTCCTGGCATCCAAAATAAGCCTGAGGTGTTTGTTAGTGAGAGATTGTTTACACAGCTGGAGAGAACTGTTGACTTTGCTCGATTGACATCTTTACTTGATTATCATATTTTATTTGTCCTGTGGTCTCTTTTATCACTGTCTCAATGATTATTTGCACAATATTAAGAGGTGCACAAATGCTTAATGCATTTGTAATTGATATTTTGATGGTTTATTTCCTTGATACCTTTATTGGGTTGTTATAGCACCAGGTTTCTATTAAAGAATTACGAATTATGAATCATTATTCCTACATGGTTCATTGTCCTGCATAAATAGTGTATACTGGGTGACCTTGAGTTAGCATGGAGATTATGAGAGGCCACAGTTGGTGTGTTGATAACATGAGTTGGTATGGAGTTGGCACGGGGGCTGTAAAGTGGGGGAAATGAGTTAATACATTTGGGATTGAATTGGAACAGGTCTCTAAGAGGACATGGGTTGGGTAGGAGCATCGGTTGGTATTCAGTTTGTATTCTGGGGAGGCAAAGGCTTAGTGGTATTATCGCTGGACTATTAATCTAGGAGCTCAGTTAATGTTCTGGAGACCTGGGTCCGAATTCCAAAATGATAGATGGTGAAATTTGAATTCAATAAAATATCTGGAATTAAGAATCCAAAAATGACAATGAAACCACTGCTGTTTCAACAGCTGTGGAAAAAAAACCATCTGGATGGAAGTTGCCATTCTCACCTGGTCTAGCCTACATGTGACTCCAGACCCACAGATTTGTGGTTGACTCTCAGCTGCCCTCTGAAACGGCCAAGCAAGCCACTCAGTTCAACAACTGCTATGAAGTCTCAGCAAAGAACTGAAACTGGACAGATCACTTGGCATCAACCTAGGCACTGGAAATGATAACCGCAAAGACAGGCCCGTCAACCCCACAAAGTCCTCCTTACTAACAGTTGAGGACAAGTACCAAAATTGGGAGAGCTGTCTCACAGACTAGTCAAGGCCTCACATGATCACAGTCACACTACCACCACCATCCAGTCAGATCCAACAGAGGTAGTGGCTCAGTGATATAGAATTGGGAGGCTCTGGGAGTCCTCAACATTGATGCTGGACCCCAGGTTAAACATGTGCAAGGAACCCTCCTGCTGTTTACCACATACTGTCCACCCTTGGCTGATGAATCATGTCGAACAACACTTGGAGGAAGCACTGAGAGAGACAAGGGTGCAAAATGTACTCTGGGTGGGGGATTTCAATGTCCACCACCATGTGTGGCTTGGCAGAAGTACTACTGATTGAGCTGGTTGGGTCCGAAAGGATATATCTGGTAGACTAAGTCTGCGGCAGTAGGTCAGAGAACTTATCAGAGTAAAAAACATACTTGGCCTCATCTTTTCCAATCTGCCAGCTGTAAATGCATCTGTCCATGACAGTATGCGTAAGAATGATAACCATACAGTCATACAGTGTGGAACCATCAATGTGCTAAGTGGGACTAACCTCAAACAGATCTAGTAACTCAAGTCTGGCCATTCATGAGGCGCTGTGGGTCATCAACAGCAGTAGAATTATACTCCAGCATAATCTGCTATCTCACGTCCCAGCATATCCCCCACACAACCATTGACATCAAACCAGGGGATCAGCCCTGATTCAACGGAGAGTGTAGGATGGCATGCCAGAGCAGCACCAGGCATACCTGAAAATTATTCTTCTTCAAGGACTGGTGCCCGTCACTGGACCTGAAAGATTAACTCTGCTTTCTCTCCACAGATGCTGCCAGATTTGCCGAGTTTTTCCAGTAATTTCTGTTCCTGTTTCTGACTCACCACGCTGACTTGGAAATATATCACTGTTCCTTCATTTTCGCTGCGTCAAGATCCTGGAATTCCCTCCGTAAGGCCATTGTGGGTCCACCCACAGCACATGGACTGCAGCAATTCAAGGAAGCAGCTCACCACCACCTTCTCAAGGGCCACTAGGGAAGGGGAATCAATTGCGTCCAGCCAGCAACATCTACGTCCCATGAGAATAAATGGGAATATAGGGGGCCATAGAGCTAGGTTGGGGTATGACATGGCATTGAGTTGGTCTGGAAAGAGCCTCAGTAGCTGAGACAATCCACAATTTTCTTAAAACAAAATTAATTCAACTTTCTTTTCCCCCAATGTTAAAGGATTCCCTAAAGAAATTCCAGCACGTAGTCCATATCCTGATTTGCATCTTTGGCTAAAACTAAGCTGTTCCTCACTGGGCTGTCCCTGTCTGTTTAGCAGGTTTCATTGAAATCCATCCTTCAGTTCTTGAGACATATTGTTTTCAGACAAACAAACTAACAAACGGGGGCAAAAACATCATCTCTGCTCTGATGGAGGTATTAAGCAGCACTGCTTAGTAACCTGGCAGCAGAGAATGGTTTCTCCCAGAGCTGCTGATGGTAAGGCACCATTGACTGTTAACACAAATGTGAAGTGACACAGCACTGGATATTGTGTACTTTCATTCTTCACATTCATACATATTGAACAAGTGCTCAGTTTGGTCTTCTTTGACTTTAGGGATAATCTCTGACCAGAATCATGACAAGAAAGTAATTGTGTGTGTGTGTGTGTGTGTGTGTGTGAGTGTGCGTGTGTGTGTGTATGTGTGTGAGAAAGAGATTGTGTGTGGGTGATTTTGCTTGTGCATGAGAGAGAGATTGTGTGTGTGAGTGAGAGAGATTGTGTGTGTGTGTGTGATAGAGAGAGAGATTGTGTGTGTGTGTGTGTGTGTGTGTGTGTGTGAGAGAGAGATTGTGTGTATGTGTGAGAGAGAGAGATTGTGTATGTGCGAGTGTGCGTGTGTAAAAGTGTGTGTGTGAGAGTGTATGTGTGTGAGATTTTGTGTGTGTGTGTGTGTGTGTGTGCAGCAGTGTTACTGCTGGTGCCCTAATATCCGTCCTGTGACTTAAACAGACAATTAGCAGTGAATGCAGTTTCACAATATTTTCAAGACCTTTGTGAACAGCACTGTGTGTTGAGGGAGACTCAATGCACTGTTGCTAAACCCTTGAAGCTGTAGCACTCCTTTCTTTCCACATTTTTCTTTTCCTCACAAAATCTACCAGGTTGAAAATCAAAGATTGAGATTGTCAGATCATTCCTTCCTGAACATTCTATCTTTAAGGCTCCACTTGTCAATATGTGAGCCTTGTGTTTTGATAGCTTATACATGAGGTGTCAAACTGATTTCTTCTCAGGCAGATATAAATGATCCCATGATACTATTTTGACACAGGGCAAGAATCCTCTTCTCGGGAGGGGGTTGGGGGTCTGATCAATATTTCTTACCGCAATCATGTTGCTGTTTGTGGGAGGGACCTTGCCACATTCAAATTGGCTGCTGTGTTTCCTACTATGATGCCGACCACATTTCAAAAAGGATCGAAATGATTCTAAGTACTTTGCAATTTTCTGGGGGAAGGTGACGATTAAATACAACTTTTCCTTTTTCTCCAGACCATCATTGGCCATTCCAAATTGCGCACCAAACAGATTTATCATTAAGTGTATAATAATGAACAACCTGCTGACAGTAGTGAACTTCTGAATGACCAATGAAAAGATAAATCAAGGAAGCCCAGCATGATGACATTGGGGCTTTTATTGGCTGCTCCTTTCTGGGTATCAGAAACACACATATTATGTGTCCCTAGGTACACACTGAATTCTGAAGGTCACTGAAGAAACAAACATTGAAAGAATGGTGTTAATACATTGAAATAGCAGTAAAGTTTTATTCATTATGTATAAGCAAACTTTCAGGTCAGGATTAAAAACACTACAGAAATGGGCATTGTGTAGAAGAGCATGAAGTGATAATTCACTCAAGTAGATTATTATTTTTGACTCCAGGGATTTATGGCCTGTCTGTGTCATGATCATCATAAATCATAGTCAGGTTCAGAATTCTGGGACAAATCAATCTTGGAGATTTCAATTTCTTCCAGCACGTGTAGCTCTCAATTTATCATCAAGGTGAATGTTGGTGAACACCAATATCATCTAATTTTCAAAACAGCCAATGCATACATGAACAATGGCAATACTACACACAACCACAAAATCAATTTCTAAACCCTTCCGATCCAGAAGATCTAGTTGTTTACAGTTTCCATGTGCTTGGCTGCAGGATCAATGGCTCAGAAGGCTCTTCACTCAAAGTTTTGAATGGCTGTATCTTTCTAGGTCGTAGAAACTGGGTCTTCTGGTAAGATGTTACTCTTTTCTTGATTTGCCTCTAATTATAAACCTGTCCCTTTTCTTCGTTCAAATCTTCATTAATGAATAATTTCACCGATGTCAGCTGCCCATGCTATCTCTCCTCGGTGATGATTTTTCATTAGTGAGCCTTGCTTTGCATGTTTCATTATAATAAGGAAGCTATTTAAATGCAATTTCTTGTTGCAGCTATTTATATTATAGGAAGTGTGGGCACTGCAGAGGAGTCTTATTCTGTCTTCAAGTGACATATGGGGAATTTAAATAGTTTACCTAAATAAATCTAGAATAAAATGCTAGAATGGGTAATGCTGACTGTGAAACTACTGGATTGTCATTAAAAATCCATCTGTTTCGCTAATGTCCTTTAGGGATGGAAATCTATTTACTGCTATTGCCTACATTTAATTCCAGACTCATATCTATCTTCTGAAATGTCTTCATTAACAACTCAGTTGTATCAAACCCCGACAGAAAAGTTTAATACCAAGAGCAGCAATTGATATTACTCCCCACCTGATAGCAGGTTATGTTGAAACTGTATAAGACGTTAGTTAGCCCACAGCTGTGAGCAGTTCTTGGTGGGGTTGGATCCTGACTGAGATACAAAATTATGAGGGGCACAGATAGGAGAGATAAGAAGGAACTTTTTCTCTTAATGGAGAGACCAATAATTGAAGGGATTGATTTTGGGTAAAGGTCAAGAAGTTTTGAGGGAAATTAAGGAAGAAGTTATTCAATTAGAGGTCTGGAACTCACTGCCTGGAAGGGCGGAAGAGGCTGGAACCATCACAATATTTAAGAAGTATTTAGTTGCGTTCTTGAAGTGCCAGAGGAGGGTTTGGGCCAAGTGCAGGAAAATGGAACTAGAATAGATAGATGCTTGATGACTGGCATGGACACAATGGACTAAGGGTCTCTCTCATGCTATAAAACTTTATAGCTCACTTGGGTGTACCTACACCAGATGTGCCACAATGGTTTAACAATGTAGATCACCCACAAGTGAATAATAATAATCAAAAAGTCTCCACATGTACACATCCCTGCATTAGACAGACCCTTGAGGAGAGGACAGAATGAGAAAATAAAAACACAATGGGCAGAATCTTCTCAGACCCCGAACAATGTGGGCTATGGTGAAAAATTTGAGCAAATTAGGTGAGATGTCAAATGATGCCTTTCTCTAGCTGAGACCACATTCAGCATGTCACGATGAGCATCTCACAAATGATCAGCGAGAGGCCTATAAACAAGGATTATCACTCCTTATTACCTAATCTCACATCATTAATACCCAGTGAGTTGGAGCTGTACTCATCCAGGCAAGTGGGGAGTATTCCATCATACAGCTGACTGGTGTCATGTAAATGGTGGACAGGCTTTGGGAAGTCAGGAGGTAAGTTACTCTTTGCAGTATTCCTAGTCTCTGACCTGCTCTTGAAGCCACTGTGTTTATGTGGTGAGTCCTGTTGAGTTTCTGGTCAATGATAAACCCCAGGATGTTGACAGTGGGAGGATCTCAGTGATGATAACACCATTGAATATCAAGGGGTGGTTAGATTGTCTCTTATTAGTCATAGCCTGCCATGCCTGGGGCAAAAGTCATGAACCATGCAGGGCAGCTCCAGGCTGACAGTGCTTGATCTGGTGCACAGTGACCTTTTAAAGTTGGCACTAAGATTCAGCCTAATATTTTTCATGTTTTTGAATAAATATCATAGAACTTACGCTTAGATTAAGTGGGTTGATGCAAATCATGACAGAATAAATTGTACATGTCTATGACAAGAAATTAATGGGGAGGTACAGTTTATATTAGGAAAGACTTTACATAGTGTGGAGAAAGATATTGACAGGAAAAATCCATGGAAGTTTAGATTGTATATGATCTATGGAAGGAGATTAAGTTGATGGGGAATGTCTATGATGGGGTGGGTTGTATAAAGGCTCTGAAAGGAGTAGATTGAAGAATGGATGGTTTTGTCTTGCTTGAGGTCCTTAGGTAAAATTGATGTCCGGTGTTCTAATCATCTTCCTGAACAGACATGAGTCAGTGATTACTTTAGAATTCTGAAAGAGATTGAATTGTCACCCTTCTTTATTCACTGCTATAAACACATGCTTATCACAGCATATATGTATTTTCCTGTTTCAAATTACTTTGTAATCACTTTAGTTTTGCCAAGGTTAAAGAATGTTTTGATGATTCTGCCCCCTTTTATCTGCTGCTTTTTTGCTTGCACAACCTCACATCTAGATAACACTTTGCTAGACAAATAAGCATTCACTGAGAATATAGCCTTGTAGGTTTTCATGACTTAGATATTTTCTTCAAAGCATGAAAATATGAAATTACATCTCTGAGGAAAGGTTGTGTGCAATAATTTGAGATCAGAAAGTGAATCGCAGTGTATTTCATTACATCTTTCAACCTCAATTTCATCCTTTTCACCTTGCACTCCATTCTATTGAACTCACACAATTATTCAATCATCCCTTCAGTGCTCAATACAGAACTCCTTTACATTTTCTTCTTGTGTTTTCTTTAACCCCCAGTTCTTGTTCCTATTCCTCTTTTCATTCCTTAAGGCACTCCATATCACTGGGATATGGGTCCCACATGGGTAAGGTGAGCCTCAGGATCCAGCTTATGTGTACAACCCTCATGTATAAGCATTGACATTGAGCACTGGAAGACTATCCTGTATTGGAATGGGCACACTGTGGCTGTGAAGGTTGGTGAACAAAGCATGGCTTGTTCTCTTTCAGCAGCCATGAATTACTCAGTGACGACCAGGAACTGAAATCTCACTCATGATTTCTACCTTCACTCTACAAAGAACATGTAAGAAAATGATGGGGACATAAACGCCGCATCTGTTAGCATCAACTAACTGAGCATTGACCAGGGATTGAACTTGGCAACTTCCTGATCATTATGTCCCATTAATACCAAGTAGACCATGTGCACATTGAGTCATCAGTGACAGATTCCCTGCATTTCACAGGTTCCCTTCAAACATTGCTCATCTATTTTGTGCATTGCACTCAACTTTCCCCCCACCCCCACTCATTTCCACACTGATGAGCTGCATTGTATGTATTTACTTCGCATATGAATCAAATCCCTCCTTATGTGTTTACTTTGGTTTGGTAGATTTCCAAAAGGCAAAAAGGATAAACCAGGAACAGACTGCCAGGATTATTATAGCAAATAACTCGATGTAGAGTAACATCCTTGTTAAAGGCTGCAAACTTCTACCCATTAAACTTGCACCATGTGACATCTTACCAATGTACATATAATTTTCTACAAAAGGTATTGGAAGTAGTGAAAATTCTGGTGTGATTGCTGTCAAATAAGTCGCTCCACTATCATCTCTAGCTTCATTGTCCCTGCTTTTCTTTCAGTCACAATAACAGTTGAGGTTATCAAACCTACACATGCTCATTACACTCTCTGAGTTGCACTATCTATTTTGTGACTGCGCACACTTTGCTGAGGGAATTTGGGAATACGATTCTAAAAATATTTGAACCAACGGGAGGAGGCAGCATGGTGAGGACTGCATGGATCATGTGAAGAAATTGAGAACGGAGCCATCTATTAGTTGAGGTAGATTCCCGGCGTCAGCATGGACTCCTGGCCTCAGTGTAGACTCCCAGCATCTAGACCTTCGAGGTCCTGTGTTACACCCTCATTACATCTGGCTTCAGTTCCGCAGATAGCAAGCATCCCTGCAAGACAGCCATCCATCAAGGAACGCCTTGAATTCAATAATCTTGTACCTGCTCACATCAACTGGAACTCCCCAGGGAGTTTGTGCATTCAAATATAATTTCACAGTAAGAAAAAAAAAATCACAGGCTAACAAATTCAGTTTCTGTTTTGCTGAGCACTGAAGTTAGGAATCAACTTTAGGCATTTCCAAAGAATTTAGAATTAGCTATATTGTCACCATGCACTCACATGAGTACGGTGAAAAGTTGACAAGTCGCTATTAATGGCACTATCTTAGATACAAAAGTGCCTAGCTACAGATCCTTAAGTACAAATTCTTAGGAAACAAAATTAGAAAAATAAAGAAAATAAAAAGTTCAGAATAACAGTCCTTTCAACCCAGTCCGCACCGGCACCTAATCTCCAGACTATGCTGGGCTTCACCTTGAAGGTCTAGATGCTGGGAGTCTACACTGAGGCCAGGAGTCCATGCTGACGCCGGGAATCTACCTCAACTAATAGATGGCTCAGTTCTCAATTTCTTCACATGATCCATGCAGTCCTCATCATGCTGGTTGATTGCCCTCACATCAACCATCACTACTGTATTTGGTGGGTGGTCTTACAACCTTCCTACTAATGACCTTCTCCATTTATCCAGATAGCAACAAAACACACTAGCTTGCCTGCAGCAGTGGCTGAGTTTCTGCATAACCAGTAATTCCTGGAGTGGGTATTGGACCCAGACTTTCTGGCTTACAGGCAGGACAGTTACCCACTGAGCTCCTCCAAATCCAAAGGAAATCACAGCTAATATGGAGACAAAGGGAATATTCTGCAGTAGTCAACTATTGATCCAGTTGGGTTGGAATGACGTTCATCATTCTTTGGGGATTGATTTGGATTCAGTTTTAAGTTCTTTGGGAGTAGGCAGAATAGAACACAGTGTTCAACAGAAAAAGCAGTATAAACAAAGGGAGAAAATCTTCCATAATCTAAACAGAAGATGCTGAAAATGCTCCACAGGTCTGGCAGCATGTGCGGAAAGAGAAACAGTGTTGTTGCAAGTGGAAAGAACGAGGGAGGTAACAGCTTTTAAACAAGTACAGAGGCAGATAAGGAGGGGACATGTTAGAAGAGCAGAAGGAAAGGTCTGTGACACAGCAGGGGCAAAAGAGTTTAAATGACAAAAGGAATGATGGTACAAGGTGAATGAGGGTGGGAGATGGATGACAGGCAAAAATAGATCCTAGAAGAGGAGGTGGAAATGGGAACCACAGAGTCATCACTAACACCTCCTGTCTGAGAAAATGGACCACAGATTATGTTCCAAAATCACTGAATCTAGAGGCTGCAAAGTGCCTGATGCAAAGACAGGATAATGTTCCTCCTTTCATTGGAAAGATCTGAGAGCCAAGGATAGTTTGGTTAGATTGGAAATGACAGGTGACTGGAAGTTCAGGGTCAGGCTTGCAGACTTCCAGCATCTTACAGCCAAAGTCATGAAGTTTGAGGATTACAACATAACATAAAGCGTCAAACTGCAACTGACATTGGATGTTTGAAATGGAAAATAAAAAGTTCTGTTCTCATAATTCACTCTGCAGGACACAAAACAGTAGCATATTTATAAGAAAAGAAGGTGGCATTTAAACATTGAGAATATTAGAAGGAGATTTTTATGTGCTGTCATTTATTGTTTCATTGTTAGACTATATTCAAAGCTCACCCAATCTGAAGCCAACGATTCCATTTTGGATAACAAGGTGTAGAGCTGGATGAACACAGCAGGCCAAGCAGCATCATAGGAGCAGGAAAGCTGGCGTTTCGGGCCTAGACCATTCACTAAATCTGTTTGTTCCATCATCATAACATCACCTGCCTGAAATCATGGTCATCGCTCTTACTTCTACCATCATCTACTCGACATTTGTTTTCTCCAATTTTGAACTCGCTGACCTCCACAAATTCAGAAGGGTCACAGCTCTACATCTTGTTATCTCAGATTCTCCAGCATCTGCAGTTCCTACTATCTCTATTCCATTTTGGACTTTTCTTTAATATAATGCTTTTGACATATGACATAGCTGTTATGGAGCAAACTGGAAAATTACTCCATTCCCTAATCAATTCAGCTGTTCACTGAGAACAAAACCACAAGTGACCTGCCATATAACTCATTGGTAACAAGCTGCCTGTGGCTTTCAATGGTTGGATTACAAATTGAATTACTCTGCATTCATCACCCTGATGCTATATATTTTCCCATAACATATCCCAAAGAACCTTCTTCTGATCGACTGCAAATGAGTCCCTGCTAATAAAGGACATTTCAAAAGAGATCGAAACCTTTTACCGAGACCACAGCTGTGAGATAATGCAACTCTACCAGCAGCAAGAACATTGCAAGCTTGAATCTGCATTTATTTTAAATTTCCTTTTATGGTGAGGAATATTTCAAGCCATTTCTGATCAGGTAGGGCCCAAGTTAGATACAGGAAAGAGCTCCTCTCTGCTCTGCTGAGGGTTGCCAATCGCTATGGGGTATCCTGGAGTCTCTCAAAATTAATCTTCTCTAGACAGTACTGTGAGAAAACTGGGAGACATATCATTAAAGGAAATCAGTTTACTATTCAAAAAAAATTGTTTAGCGTCCAAAAGTATTAGAGACGGAATCTGGGTGGGTGGTGAGGGATCATTTCATGAATCTTCCAGAAATATCTTCAACTGGCGTTCACCTCTCTTCACTCCAAACTAAAACGTCACTCCTGACTACAACAGCAGAGAACTGCATCCTCATTACCAGACATCCTATTGGGAATTAGAGAATGAGGAAATTAAATGAGTTGAGTGAATTATTTATGGAATGACAGCTTCTTCCCATAGACTACATACAATCTCCATCCCTGTCCATGTGGAATTGATTACTGTTGGCGTGGCACCACACTGGCTAGCAACAGGAAAGTTAGCGAGGGCTCCTGGTCTGATTGCCTTCTCCGTTTTGCTGAAGGTGTGTCTTTGTTCACTAAATATCCGAGTTTCCAAACTTACTGAAGTCTATGCTGCACAGAAAGCCCCTAAATGCATCAAAGGGCTACCCTTTAACTCCACCATTAATTTCTGTGCCTTAAGAATCACTCCCAAAATGCCTTCCAGGAAGAAGAAAAGATGAATATACAACAGAAAGGAATAGGCTATTGTTTATTTTCTTGCGTTTCCTGCCTACCTCTAAACCAGGATATGAGGGTTTTTGATGACCTCTACAGCCTACAATCTAGCATCAAAACCATTCACTAAATCTGTTTGTTCCATCATCATAACATCACCTGCCTGAAATCATGGTCATTGCTCTTACTTCTACCATCATCTACTCGACATTTGTTTTCTCCAATTTTGAACTCGCTGACCTCCACAAATTCCTAATGATCTAACATTTGCCGCTAGCCTTCTCAGCTTTAATAGACCCTTTACCTCAGCCTCATTGACATGTATTGGCTCACTGTTTCCAAATGCAACAATATCAAAATCCTCATCTTCAAATTCTTCATAGTTTCACCCAGATATGAATCGAAAACCACAAAATCTTCTAACGTTAAAAACCCGTATCGTCCTCTCTTTGTCTCCAACACTGGTGACAAAGTTACCACTTTGCAACTCTATTTCCTAAATTCGCTTTCTGTCTCTGCCTTTAAAAAAAATCAGCTATTAAAAAGCCATCTCTTCAATTGAATTCTTACTACATTCTGCAGCCCCTTCCAGAAATGCTTTTGTATTAAATACTTTCCTCACCTGCAAGCTGCTTTGGATTATTAAATGTACTAATGGAGTTATATAACATCCATGTTATTGTTGTAAGGATGTCAGGTGAAGACGACAACAATGTGTATCTGTAGGGTATTGTTATTGTAGCAAATGCTTCAAGGCTATTCATGGAGACATAATCCAAAAGATAGATTCCAAGCCAATGTCGGTATTGGAAATATAGATTTATATAGTGACTTCAGCAATTGCACTGCTATCCTTCTCTGTCAGATCCCGACATGAGGAAGAAACACTTATAAATTCAACCCAAGATCTATCTGTGTTTAGCAAAAGTCAGGGCAGGAACTTTGATTCATCTGTCCAGTGGCACTATGGCCAAATAAAACATGCCAAGCACCACTAAGACATCTCAATTGCTAAGTGGATAGATTCAAAGTTGCAATAGGTTATTGTAAGGTTTCTGTGTATTATAAAATGTATTGCTATAACAGAATGCACAGTATTAATCATAATTTACAAGGGGATTATTCAATTATCTTGTTTGCATCAATTAAAAAAGTCATACTTTATCCTGACTGAGTAGCAGCCTTCATTTCCATTCTTGCCTATGATTGAGAGGTGAATAAGAATCGTCAGTTTAAAATTCTCCTCACCCTGTTGGTGGATTTGCCTGCAGGTAAGATATGCGTTCCACAGGCCAGCTCATTATCTTTATTATTTTAGCTGAAGGCTCTCTGTGGCTGTCACCAGGCTTGGATATGGCTGGCACCAAACACATTATATGTTAATGCAACTGTCTATTTCAGCTATTTGATGTTAAAATTCTTGCAAAAACACAGGTATGCAAATAAAAAAATCCCAAGAGATTCAGGCAGTAATTGTCCACAAAATGAAAAATAAACGGTAATAAAAATGTCTCTGTTTCCCAATAATAAAGACTTCAGCTTTCTAATCCTCTCATCTGAAACAAAACTCTCTATAATTGACAGGAAGGATGAAGTCTTCTGTACAGAATGGTGTGGAGGGGATAGGGGGATCTGCTGCTGGCATACAATTAGAGCAGTCTTAATAAACATGCCGCCTGGCAAGAAGTTGAGCGATGCAGAATAGAACAGCACCAGCTTTGATCTCTGCTGCTGGCTTGTTCCCACCAGGGGTAACAGGTGGGAATGCTGTAATTGTGCCCTGTTCTCCTGGGGCAGCCAAGGTAACAGTCAGGGATTTTTCTCTGATCATCGTCCAGTGACTCCTGTTGGACAGATAGTTCCTGCACTGGAATTTGGGTCAGGGCCACATTGAGGGTTGACTTGTCTGTTGTTCACTGTCACATAAAGGGGAGGTGATGGCTTAGTGGTATTATTGCTGGACTGTTAATCCAGAGACCCAGATAATGTTCTAAGCACCCATGTTTGAATCCCGCCATGGCAGATAGTGGGATTGAATTCAATTTGAATTAAGAGTCTGGAGAAGACTATGAATCAAATGTTAGGGGAAAACCCATCTGGTTCAGGAAATAAGAGATAACAAGTTGTAGAGCTGGATGAACACAGCAGGCCAAGCAGCATCAGAGGAGCAGGAAGGCTGACGTTTCAGGCCTAGACCCTTCTTCAGAAAATGGAAATATCCTTTAGTTCTGTCCTTACCTTGGTCTGGTCTACATGTAACTCCAGGCCCACAGCAATGTGGCTGACTCTTAACTGCCCTCTGGGCAATTAGGAATGGACAATAAATGCTGGAGGGCCATGGAAGGTTCAGAAACTGGAAGACAGTTTAGGAAGATTGTTTTCAAAATAATCGCTGGCTAAGCAACAGAAGATGTGAAATAAAACATCTCCTTGTGTGCAACATCATCAGTTCAGAAAGCTAATCAGAAAAGAATGGGTGTGTGTCTCAGTATCATCATCTGCAGATTTTTTTGTGGTTGCTTTGAATACATTTTTGTTGATAATTAGAATTTGATCTGGAATCAAAATGAATGCCCTGACTCACCAGTCCTCATCCCTCCCCACACCAGGGGAATACAGGTGCAATTCCCACCAATGCCCCCTCTAACCTGCACAGATGTGTCGAATGGGACAAGCAGGCCACCCGGGGACAAACCAGCCATGCAAAAGCAGCGCTTCTCTTAAGAAATGCTTCTGTACAGTCACACAACGATCTTGAAGGGTCTGTGCAGCGCTACAAATAGGCCACACACAGCAAAGGGAACCATCTCACCCATCATTATCGAAATGCAATCTCAGTTCGTCCCCAAGGCAGACACTCATCCATTACACCCACTCATTAGGTCGATGCGCTGTCTCATGCTCGATAACCACATGAGTGTGCTTTGCATTAAGCAGGTCCAGGAAACTCTTCCCTCACCCAGGAATCCATTGAACAGTGTGAAGCATGACTTCCACATGAGGCAATCCCAAATTCCACAAGGTCATTTGAACTCAGCATGAAAGGATTAGCTGTCTCTGATGTGGAGTTATGAATACAAATCTGTTTTCAATAAAGGAGCAAATACTTGTGGAGATTCAAATAGATTGAATGGGCTCTCGTGAATTTGAGTGGTTTTTTTTAATATAGTGAAAGCTGTAACAGACAATTAGAGTTTATGTTTCATCTCAACATGCTCCTGAGAATCTGGTAGTTGGCATGTCGGCATGTAATGTGTAAGGGCAAGTGTTGGGGGAATGGATTGCAATTAGTTGGCATCATGGCTAGCTATAAGTGGTCTTAGGGAGTGTGTACAGTCATAGATTGGCACGGAGGCATAGAAGTGGCATGAGAAGTATGTGGGGGTGATGGGGTTTAAGGGTTGAGGGCAAATAGGCTGGACATTGAGATAGCCCATTTAAACAGTCACATTGGCACAGACCAGTCCCCGTGGCAGAAACTGATTTGTGTTAGGAGGCAGTGGGCCCAACTCCATCTCACACTTGCTATCCTGGAGTAAGGAAGTTAGGTCTAACAAGGGGTTTTCTCCTGAGACGGCTGCAGCAAGTTGGGGAAGTTTTCTGACTCACACTCTCCATCTTGGGAGCAAATTCCCCACCCGCTAAGTCAGCATTGGTACCCTGTACTGCCTCCCTAACTGACATGAACTGTCAGTGCTACATTTAGGAATGGGTTTCCCTACTGAACGAGCAGGATTAGTTAAAGCATAAATATGAATGATGGCAATCGTTACAAATGTCAAAAGTCCGACAGTTATTATCCTGCACTCAATGCATCAGCCAACAACTTAAAAGCCACCTTTTGTCTTCTATGAACTTAAAAAGTACTTCATGAGGATCAGGTCATTCATTAGATTTTGGCTAATCTCTATTGCTACATTATTTGCCAATCTTAGATCTGTGTCCCTTGATGCTTCCATCTTGTCGTCCAGTATCTAGTTACATAAGAGTGTGGCCGAGGATTTGTAACAATAAGGCATCTATGATTGTACTGTGTACTGAATGATAAAATCTTACATACATCATCTGTTTCACATAAGACCTAATAGTGGATTTATAAACATTCTAGTGAGATGAAGTCAATCGTAAACAATGAACTGATTCACCTTTCACTAAATACATCAATGAACAAAATACAAGATTCATTAAGATTCAATCAATTCCTCACTTGCTTCTTACATCATAAAAAGTAACAAAATATGCAGCTCTACCTTTGCTAATCAGCTTAATTCACTTTACAAGGCAGCAATCCCTGAAATGACTGGAACTGATCTTACTCTGAAGGCTGCATGTATTCATGCTTTGGCCTCAAGTTCATAGGTCATTCACTAACTGGTGAGAAAGTAAGACTTCTGTGTCTCTATCTCCCTCACTGTTCCACACTTAAGCTGCTCACTACCTTATTCCAGAAAGAGAGAGAACAGCAAACACTAACCTCTACTCTCACAGTTAAGGGCCATAGCTCAATGGTTTGCTAATCAAGTCAGCCACCTTGAATAAGAACACCATATTAATAGAATAGAATGGAGTAGAATATAATGGAGTAGAATAGAAATTTATTGTCATGTGCACTTTTACATGAAAAATACAATGAAGTGTTTTATAAGTCGCTGCACCACAGCGCATATATTGTCAGAAGTCATACATAATAATAAAAAAAATTAAGACAAAATACAATCAATTCTAATTAGCTAGGCCAGTTGCTAATGGTCCAGAATGTTGAAAATATTGGAGCATTTCCTTGACTTAACTTATATAGAAGACCATCCTAAATTCTGTAATGGCTTGTACCCTAACTAACTTCTGCTGAGCAGCGTTCCAGGTTGCTTGTGGCATTCTAGGGGTTATTCCAGTAAGCAGTCAGTCCCTCCGAGACAGACAGGAGAGAGTTGGTAGGAAGGGGGTACGAGAAAAAAATCTGCCAAAGCAGGAATCCAAACGCAAACTGAACAGTTGGACCAAAGCCAGGCTTTTAACTGAACCATTAATGGCTCACATCAGCATCCAGATCAAAGTTGATAAGCTCGGATAAATTTGGGATAAATTGAACTTAAAATCTAAGCCAGAATGGATTCGGTCAATCCTGATTGCTGACATGGAGCCTTGCTTTTCTTGGACCAGTTTGCTTCCTTTCCCTCTTCTGTTGAAGGAGTTGGCTTGTTATGAGATATCTCTCCAGCTCTCCAGCTGGCCAGCCTTGTTTGAGTGACCAATGATTACTGTTTAGGCAATAGCCAGATTTTGGTCAGTGGGATGTTGGCCCCTTTTCTCTTCAGACCCCTTATAATCCTAGCTGTTGAACGTCAGTACTGTAGGTTATTTAATCAGGAGCAGAGAGCCTATCACAACATATCTGTACAATTCAATTGGAGTTAACATTTGAAATGCAGATCTGGGAATGCAGCTGATTGTTGCCTCATCTGTTATGCTTAATTTCTAAGAACAAACTGCAATTCCACCTGACAACAAAGTTTTGAGACCAAAGCTGGGACCTGTCCTGGTCGATACAGCTCAGAACTGTAGCAAGTACTCCTTTTACTCAGCATAAGTCTTTATGAATATTTACTTCTTTGTGGATTATTTCCAGTTTGTATTGTTATGATTCTCAATTGATGTTGGGTTGGAGTGTTAAAGAATAGACTGCAGTACCCCTGAGACAGCATGCAGAGGTATTCCCAATCAGTTCTCAGTCTCCTGCATAGCAACTTTCAAAATAATTCTTCTTGCAAAGTTTTTGGTGCTATTTTGATCTCATCAGTGGTTATACATAGACTAATTATATATTATTATAATCCAACGCTTTTACCACTTGACAATGCACACACAGATAGCAGGTGAGGAGAAGATTTTTGCTCCTTGATGGGGTGAATTAGGCATTTGTGTCATAAACTCTTAGAGTTGTACAGCACGAAAACAGACACTTTGGTCCAACTTGTCCATGCCGACCAGATATTCTACATTAATCTAGTCCCATTTGCCAGCATCTGGTCCATATCCCTCTAAACCCTTCCTATTCATATACCCATCCAGGTGCCTTTTAAGTGTTGTAATTGTACCAGTCTCCACCACCTCCTCTGGCAGCTCGTTCCATACACACACCACCCTCTGTGTGAAAATGTTGCCCCTTGGATCCCTTTTAAATCTTTCCCTTCTCACCTTAAACTTATGCCTCTAGTTTTGGACTCCCCCACCCTGGGAAAAAGAGCTTGGCTATTCACGCTGTCCATGTCCCTGATAATTTTATAGACTTCTATAAGTAGGATATAAACAGCTGTTACCTCAGTTACCCCAGATACTCGGTTTAATTGACTTTAATAGGTTAAATATTGAGCATGCACTTTAACAAATGCAATGGTCTGTTTTGTGCCCACACCCAACACTAATTTCATCCTGACAGTGAAAATTCATTTGTGAAGAAAGACCATGTGAGGTGTTTGGGAGTAGCTAGCATCTTTGGGAACATTCTGAGCACAAACCATCAGATTCAGGAGTTGTGAGGTGAACCTGGTTGAAAAATAATCAGACTTCTTATTTATCATAAACAGGAAAGACCTCCAAACCAAGCACAGAATGATCTATGATGAATCTGAGTCAATCTAAAGATGATTTTATAGTAATCTTTAGCTGCTGGTTTCTGAAGCTGCACTTCCCACGGCAGATAATTCTCGAATTTGCGAGGCCAACGACCAAGACATCTCATTTTCAATGAAGTTTTAGGAATTGTTGGCCATCTAAATATGACAGTGCCTGGCTTGCAAGTATGATCTTTGTAGGTGTTAATCATGCCTTTCCCATTAAGCTGTCATGTACACACTATGCAAACACATTTTGATATCGTAATGTGAACACTAACATCTTTTATCAGGATTTGGCCTACACTGTTCTGACAATTACTGCCCACTTCTATCTTCAGAAAATCTTTAGATACAAAAATAAAAAACAAAGATGCATAACTTAAAAAAGAAATTAAACAGGTATTTTTAAGGTAACTAGATCAGATTGGCATTTTCTGGGCTTTTAAGAAATTATATGCAAATTCTTACAAATTCACCTCAATTGTCTTAATTTTGGTTATGACAGATTTACTGGAATAAAAGCCTAGGGAAATGCTGCTTAATATGCAGTACAGTTAGCAGTTGCATTATTCACTGGAGACTAACTACAAAAACATTCTTACAATGTTCATTGAAACCAGATTTTAACAATACTGTTATGTGATGTCAACTGTACACAAACATTATATTTTCTAAGGACATCAAGATGCAGCCTCCAAATTTTGTTGCTGTGCAAGTTATGTGCTCATTGAGGTGAGGGAGGTTTCCAATTCAGGCATCTAGCACTTTTTGATCAGACAAAGCATGAAACATTTTCTTCCCTGTTGCAACAATGAACTCCAACTGAAAATGCACATTCAACCACTCAATAACTTCTTTTTACTTCTCACATCAGATATCACGCCCCTCGAGTGGGTATGCCAACTTCATGCCAATTGGTTTCAAGTTAGAGGTAATATTGCTTTGATATCCTTGAGCTACTAGACCGGAAGCTCAGAAAATTGCCTCCTTCAACCTCTGTGTCTCTGTATTTCTCATCTTTTCAGATGCTGCTTAAAGCTACTTCTTTGATCGAGTTTTGGGTCACTAGTCCTCGTATCTCTATATATGGCTTGGTGTTGAATTTTGTTTGATGACCAGCCAGTGAGGTGATTTGGAACTTTGTATTACATTAAATATGCTATTTAAATGTAAATTGTTGTAGTGTTCTCTCCTTGTTTTTTTTTGATAAATAAGCCCAAAATGTATGAATTTACATATGAAGACTGGTCACAGATAAGATATGAGCCTTGTACCCCTGGAACTGTTCCTTCCACACCCTCAGGAGCAAGAGAGAACGACAGCAAAATCCGACCTCCTGAAAGATGTCCTGTCAATTTCACAGGACTGATATTTGAATTGATTCAAAACACAATGTTTTGTGTTAATCTTTGTTTACAATAATAGCATGCTGTCCTTGCAAAATTAACATCAGCAATGCTGATTAGATTTCAAAGCCAACAATAGCTGGAGAATGCGCTAAGGATGTGTACTTGAAAACTTATTAAAGCTGTATTCTTTTCTGTTATATAGAAAATACAAATGGGAAATATTTCAATCAAGTGTTAGATGCATCATGATCATGTTTATTGAAAGTGTGCATCCATTTTAAACAGCTGCAACAGCACAGACATTGCAAGTCAGAGTTACCTTCACAACTGACTCATAACAGACAAGGAAGACTGAGTCGGAATTCATAGCATCCCTACAGAATGAAAGCAGGCCATTTGGCCCGTTGAGTCCACACTGACCCACACCTACCCCCTACCCTATCCCTGCATTTCCCATTCTAGACACTATGGGCAATTTAGTATGGCCAATCCACCTAACCTATACATCTTTGGGCTGTGGGAGGAAACCAAAGCACCCAGAGGAAACCCACGCAGACACAGGGAGAATGTGCAAACTCCACGCACATAGTCACTCGAGGCTGGAATTTAACCTGGGTTCCTGGCGCTGTGAGGCAGCAATGCTAACCACTGAGCAACTGTGCCGCCCCATGTTGTTAGACACTGATCTTTCAACTTCATGGCAAAGGTTCAAATGTAGACCAAACTGACAGGTTGAAAGATTCCTCTTTCTGCCAGCTATGAATTCAATCCAATGGTGCTACATTCTGTCATTTCAGATGCTGTGTTATAGAGTCACACAGCACAGAAACAGGCCCTTTGGTCCAACCAGTCCATGCTGAACATAATCCCAAACTAAACTTGTCCCAACTGCCTGCTCCTGGCCCATATCCCTCCAAACCTTTCCTATTCATGTACTTATCCAAATGTCTTTTAAATGTTGTAAAGTTGTATATTTTATGTATTCTCTGAGCAATGCAGAGAAGTCACTAGTTTGCAAGTGGGAAACAGATTTACTTGCAAAAGTTTCAAAATATCACTGCAATTACAAGATTCATGCCTACAGCTCAACTTCTGATGACTGTAGCAGTGTCTGCTAATTTTGCAAATATGCCCAGGCTTAAGCAATCAAGCACAATAAGCATAAATCAGTTACCAGACTCACAACCAAATACAGAACAACAGAATATTACAACATTGACCTCCTAGAGGTCAAGATCTTTCTACTTTGCTTTGGTTCTCAATTAGCTGGAGTGGCAAATGAGAAACTACCCAACAGGCACAGTGTGGGTGCTACTGAGATTGAAGAGAATGAACAAAGCTTTAGTCAGCATCTAACTAGGCAGCCCTTGGTCTGAGTATTCTTGGTATAAGGAAATCAATCCCAGTCTATCTAATCTCTGTTCATAGCTGAAACGCCTCACCATGAAGCACGAAATAGAAGCTGTTCTCATTCTATAGCACCCTTGAATGCAAAATTAGAGAGAAGAAATGTGATGGGAACACTATCAGTGTGTGAGCATTCAAAAATCCTCCTCATTCATGTTTATCTTGTGAAATTTGACCTTCTACTTTGTCTATTCGGGAGTTAATCGACAGCAAAATGAGAATTTTTCCACCAGTCTAACTGCCCGAATCACTCCATTAGCACAATTTTAATTCTGCATTTTATGCCACAACTTAAAACTACAGCTGCAGTGTAACCAACGTTTATGATGGTGATGATGACAGTAAAGATCTAGTAAAAGGTAAGAAGAATAGAGAAAGTGTTCGACTGCAGTATTACCTCGTGGAAAGAGGCTGCAAATGTCTATCAACTTTAACTTTGCTCGTTAGCCACATCGAAACCTTTGATTGGAAATTCCGAAACATGAGTTTGGCTTCATTTTGCTGATTCTGAAGAAATAAGCCTGACTTGAAGCAATGTTGCCAGGTTCAACTGAAATGGGACTTAAAGAGTAAATGACATGACTGAGAGAGTACTTTAGCCAGAAATACATAGATCTTACTGATAGCAAGAATACACATGGCATGTAAGCATCTCTGGCTAGGACAGCATTTGTTGCCCATCCTTCATTTGAGTCATACAGTTTTTACAGCATGGAAAGAAGCCTTTAGCTCATTGTGTCCACATCCATTTTAAGCACCTATCTACTCTGATCCCATTTTCCAATATTTGGCCTTCTTGCCTTGTAAACTATGCATTTTCAAGTCTAAATACTTAAATATTGTTCCCACCTCTACCATGCTATGAAGCAGTGAGATACCTACCAGCTCCTGAGTCCATGTTTTATTCCCTTAAATCCCTTTGAAACCGCCTGCCCTTTACCTTCAATCTATGCTCCTCGTTAATGATCCATCTACTAAAGGGAAAATAGTTCTTCCTATCTATCCTATCAAGGCCCCTGACAATTGATTACCTTCAATCATGTTCACAAAATCCTCCCCCCGACCATTTTGCCTTCTCTGCTATAAGCAAACCAATCCCAACCTGTCTAATCTCTCTTCGTAGCAGAAATGCTTCATTGTGGGCCTTTCCTGTTAACAAATGGTTGACATAATAGTATAGTTTCTACTGGAGCTACCATTGCTATAGACTATCACACTTGCCTGACCCGGGGGAGTACTTGGGTTTTTCTTCGTTACCTATCAAAATGTTCCAATTCTGTGTTTTCATGTTTCAGAGTGTTGCTTGTTTAATTCCAGGTTTCAATGTCTTCTAAGGTTCTTTATTTCCACATGGAGTCTTCCCTCTCTGTAGCATTGTCATGAAAGTCTTCTCACCTCTACTCCTGCCTTCAGAATCTTCCCTTTACAGCTGTGTCCCATGGACTCTGTTTTAACTTCACATCCTGGCTCTCAGGTCTTGTTCCCTATTGGCCATCATACTTTATCCTATGCTTGAAGCCAATACTGCTAGCTGTACGTTGAGAAACCAGACTGAAGTACCTCATGCCGTGGGTATCTATGCATGCACTATTGCCAACGTTGCTTATTACTTATCACTTACTAAGCCATTTCAACTCCCAATTGCATTGTAACACCATTTTATTGGCATCCGTACTTAGTGTCTTTCAAATGTGGTACCTAAGACCTTCCTCTCCCTTCACATTTTTTTTATTCACTTGTGGGATGTGGGCTTCACTAACTGAACAGCATTTATTGGCTGTCCCTATTTGCCCTTGAGAAGGTGGCAATGAGATGTCTTTTTGAACTGTCGTAGTCCAATTGGTGTGGGTTCACCCACAATGCCATGAGGGAGAGAATTCCAGGATTCTGATCCAGTGACAGTGAACGAACTGCGATATTTTTCCAAGTCAGAATGGTGAGTGGCTTGGAGGGGAACTCAAAGGTGGTCGTGTTCCCATATATCTGCTGCCCTTGTCCTTCTAGATGGAAGTGATCGTGGGTTTGGAAGGTGCTGTCTGAGGATATTTGATGAATTTCTGCAGTGCATCTTGCAGATAGTACACACTGCTGCTACTGAGTGTCAGTAGTGGAGGGAGTGAATGCTTGTGAATGTGGTGCCAATCAAGCAGCTTCTTTTTCCTGGATGGTGTCAAACTTCTCGAGTATTGTTGGACCTGCACTCATCCAGGCAAGTGGGGAGTATTCCATCACACTCCTGAATTGTGTTTTGTAGAGACTTTTGGGAGTCAGGAGATGAGTTACTTGATGCTGTATTCCTAGCCTCAGGCCTTTTTTTTCCTTTATTCATTCACAGGATGAGGACATTGCTGGCGAGGCAGCATTTATTGCCCATCCCTAATTGCCCAGAGGGCATTTAAGAGTCAACCACATTGTTGTGGGTCTAGAGTCACATGTAGGCCATGACAGTTTCCTTCCCTAAAGGACATGAGTGAACCAGATGGATTTTTCCAACAATCAACAATGGTTTCATAGTCATCATTCGGCTCTTAATTCCAGATATTTATTGAATTCAATCCCACTATCTGCCGTGGCAGCATTCAAACCTGAGTCCCCAGAACATTATCTGGGTGTCTGGATTAACAGTCCAACGATAATACCACTAGGCCATCGCCTCCCCTGCTCTTGCAGCCATTATGTTTATGTGGCAAATTCAGTTGTTTTTCAATGGTAACCCACAGGATGTTGATGCTGGTGGATTCAGTGATGCTTACACCAGTGAATGCCAAGGGGCAGTGGTTATATTGTCTCTTATTCATGATGGTCATAGCCTGGCATTTGTGTGGCACAGACAATACTTGCCATTTGTCAGCACAAGCCTGGATATTGTCCAGATCTTGTTGCATGTGAACATAGACTGCTTTAGTTCTGAGGAGTCGCGAATGGTGCTGAACATTGTGCAATCACCAGGGAACATCCCCACTTCCGACCTTATGATGGAGCATTGATGAAGCAGCTGAAGATGGTTGGGCCTAGTACACTACCCTGAGGGACTCCTGCAGAGATGTCCTGGAGTTGAGATGACTGACATCGAAAACCACAGCCATCTTTCCAGTGTCAGGTACAGCTCTAACCTGTGAAGAGTTTTCCCCCTGATACCTATTGATACCAGTTTTGCAAGGGTTCCGTGGTGCCACATTTGGTCAAATGCAGCCTTGATGTTAAGGACTGTCATTCTCACCTCACCTCTGGAATTGAGCTCTTTTGTCCATGTTTGAACTAAGGCTGAAATGTGGTCAGGAACTGGGCATCATTGAGCAGGTTATTGCTAAGCAGGTGCTGCCTCATAGCACTGTTGATGACCCCTTCCATCACATTACTGATGATCAAGAGTAGGCTGGTGGGATGGTAATTGGCTGGGTTACGTTTGTGCTGCTTTTTATGTATGTAATGTAGCTAGATAGATGCAAGTACTGTAGCTATACTGGAAAACCTTGGTTAAGGGTGCAGCAATGTCTGGAGCACGAATCTTCAGTACTATTTCTGGAATGTTGTCAGAGCCCACAGCATTTGAGGTATCCAGTGCCTCTAGCCATTTTTGATATCGTTTGGAGTGAATTGAATTTGCTGAAGACTGATACTTGTAATGCTGTGGACCACTGTAGGATCAGTAGTGCTGCTACTGAGCCATTCTTGATGGTGAACATTGAAATCCCCGATCCAAACACATTCTGCATCCTTGCCACTCTCAGTGCTGTGGTTTGAATGTGGAGGGGTACTGATTTATCAGCTGAGGGAGGACGGTACATGGTAATCAGCAGGAGGTTTCCTTGCCCATGTTTAAACTGATGCCACGAGACTTCATGGAGTCCAGATTCAATGTTGAGCCCTCCTAGGGCAACTGTCTCCTGCTGTACACCATCGTGCTGCCACTTCTGCTGGGTCTGTTCTGCCAATGGAATAGGAGATATCCAGGGCTGGTGCTGGTGGTACCTGGGACATTGGCTGTAAGGATATGACTATGTCAGGCTGTTGTGTTTCTAGTCTTGTTTATTCACTTACAGATGTCAATCATCAGATCAGTTACATCATCATAATTTCACTCTACCATTCTGCAATGTCAGTCTGGATTATATGTGGAGTTTAACCATGAAATCTAATCACTCAATTCTACCTTTTTATAAATGATGAAACTTATTTGCCTCCATAGCAGAGTAGGATGTTGATGGGTGAAATTCTGGAATCACTTACTGTATCTAGAGCCCCACTTTCCCTCAAATCTGCAGCATTGTCAGTAACAGAAAGATGGTACATTTGACATAGTGTTTCCTATCTTGTATTTGAGGGAGAAACAACTACAGAAGTCTGAGAGATAGTAAGAACTGCCCATGCTGGAGTCTGAGATAACACGGTGTGGAGCCCCCTTCCCCTCCCCCATTTCTGAGGAAGGGTCCTGACCTGAAACGTCAGCTTTCCTGCTCCTCTGATGCTGCCTGGACTGCTGTGTTCCTCCAGCTCTACAGAAGTCTGAATAACTTATGTATATTAGTGAGAACAGATTACTGACATGAAAGCGTATTAGGGTAATTGTAAAATTATGCCAGAAGTCACACGACACTAGCTTATAGTCCAATAAGTTTATTTAAAATCACAAGCTTTCAGAATGCTGTTCCTTCATCAGGTGAACTGATGAAAGGGCAGCGCTTCGAAAGCTTGTGATTTCATATAAACCTGTTGGACTATAGCCTGGTGTCGTGTGATTTCTAACTTTGTCCACCCAAGCCCAACACCAACACCTCCACATCATAAAATTATACTGCAGAGGAGCAGGACAGTTCAGGTCTGTTTGGGGAACACCACTGTACAGACGTGAAAGTTGCACCTCGTATTCTGAAGCTAAATGGTGTCTGAAGAAATTTATGTTGTGGAGCGATACAATTTCATTCTGCTTTGTGTATATCAGCTTCATAGACTAATCTCCATATTCTGGCAACAAGAGTATAATGCTTGGTTTTTATGTACTCACACTCAGAAGTGGGAATCGAACCCAGGACCTTGTGATTCGGGGTAAGAGAGCTACTAGCCACTGCGGACACAGTAAAATTCAAGGAAAATCCTTGAATTAACATAAGAGCAAGAGGGGAAAAGAACACATTAATTGGGAAATAGAAGGCAATTTATTCCGGGTATCACATGCTGCAAAGGTCATAGGTCAATGAATCACATGACTGAATGATGGAATGTACAGGTGGAAGCCAATGCAATGCATATGTGCAGATACCAAAAATATAGGAAGCACAGGTCACCAAATTGGCGAATAAGAAGGATAATCACAGCTATAAAAATGTAACCATACATGCTGTTTTACTGCTGTACTGCAGACGTTAGGTCAGATACTGCTAGTAGATTTAGTGCTGCTGAAGCAGCTTTTACAAGTCCCCCATAGGATGTTGACTTTGCGGATGATCGTTGCCCATCATGGTTGCCTGATATATTATGTCGTTGTTTTTGCATATCAATACAAACCTTTGATTTACCAGTACAATAATATGACTGCAGTGACAGACTGGTATCCATGGCAAAAGTTATATCTACGTAGCCTTAAGTCCTTGGGGAGGAAGCTAGGGCAACGCTGTTTACCATAAGAACAAGAACCATAACATGTAGGGATTCCTTATAAACTGCCTTTGAAGGCCCAGTCAGCTACAAATCAAAGGCAGCCGTATTATTGCTGTGTGATGAATTAGTCACACCCTGTTGTGAGATGTGGAAAGTTCTGATCAGGCAAGCCTGTGAAGGATTAAATTTCCATTAAGAGGGTAAAAAGAGGAGAAATTAATGAGGAATCTAGTTATCACGAATCTGGTATTACAAGTAGTCTGCATGTCAATAAATGTTGAGAAATTTGGCCCTGTTATCCTTGAAAATAAGTTCTCAGACAACTGAACTGAAGATGTTTTCTTTTAAGATAATGCTGGTGATTAATAAAGTTAATTACGAATAGTGATGTGGGCTTCAAATGCATGGTGATGCAAGTAAAATAAGAAGTAAAGTTAGGCAAAATTTTTGCCTGGAAGGATGAGTAGATTTGTAGAATAAATTACCAGAAAAGACATTAAAGTAACAACTGTAAATGGGTTCAAAAGACAGTTTGATTTGTTTCTGGAAAGAGAAGACATCGAGGGAGGGCGAGCATGTAAATAGTTGCAATTGAGATAAATAAATGAAAAATTGCCTTGCTCGGCCTAATTGCCTTTTTCTAAAAAATCTTATGCTTTTGCTACTGGAAATGGTGTTCTTTCAGTGATAGAGAAAGAGAGCCAGTGAGGGAGGATGGAGCTGAATGGAATAGCCAAAAGTAGTATTACTTTATGTAGCTTTCAAGCCCTATCTTAAATTAAAACCATCTGTTACATGATATTTCATACAATTTGATGTCAATACACAGGTGAAATGACATGCCTTTTTTAAGTGGAGCTTTTCCATGATGAGGTTTAGCCTCACACAGAAGATTCTATTTCTTTTTTGCAAACATTCTTGACTGGGGGCTACTTAGGACGTTTGGAAGCAGGAAACCTGTTTCCAAAGTTTATCCACCGGGAATTTCAACCCCGAGCTGCTGATCAATTAATGAAGAGAAAGGCCAGGTCTACCAGGCTTTAAACACACCCAGAGACACATTGTGGGAGGCTCAGCTTAATGAATGAGTAGTTTTTTGAATTAAAGTAACTTTGCATTGAACATGTTTGACCTGCTGCAAACATCTTGTGATTAATGAGGTATTCAAATATTAGTTCAAATTCAAAGTCCATTGTGGGCAGCAGAAATTTGTTAAGTACAGTACAGAGACTTCGGGCTGAATTTCAACATTCCAAAGCACTCGCAGTGGGAGAAGCTAACAGCTAGTTGAGAACCTGGAAATTTCAGCAGCACATTTCGTCGGCTTGTCTTTTTTAAATTCAGCCATGGCTTTTGCATCTGGCTTTTGGATTTCCTGACCAATTTGAGTGGGTGGGTACAATGACTACCTGCTTTGTCCGCTTCAGCTCTGCTAGTGAAAGGGGGACTCAGCAAGGGTCAAATTGGAAGTATTCTAGAGCTGAGCCAGAAATTGTACACATGGTGAGTCATTGCAGGAGAGTTGCACATAATTGTCAGATATATTCCTAGCCATTCTGCTGCATCAATGGAAAGTTTACTTGCCCTGCAATCGGAGGAAGGAAAAAGTCATGTGACAACAATCAGACACAACTGAAAGTTGCAGAAGAGGTAAGCAGCTGGAGTTGGATGCCTCACTCCTGGATATGTTACCAGAAGAGGCTTAATGTCTTAATCAGGGAAGGAAAGGCATGTGGAAATCTACTCAAGTGCAAACCCCCTCAGTCCACCTTCTCCAGCTACTTCTTATATATCAATTCTCAAACCAGCACAGCTTGTAGGAAAAGCGCTCCCTCAAGGCATTTCCTCACTAGCCACCACTGACAATAGCTATCACCTTATTGTAGTATCACATCCTTCACATTAAGCCTCCACAATTGCCTTTCTCCTCGCCCAAAACATTCCACAGCTCATTATGCCCTTGCCAATGGATAGATTACAATTATAAAGGACAGGTTGAGTACCAAAGGTGACATTTACAGTTATAGCCAACCTGATAGCAGTGGGGAAGGCAACAGTAGAAATAAGCTGGGTCCCTACAGTGTCATGACTACAGATTGTAACCCCAGATCACCTACGGACAAAGAGACAGTGTTTTATTTTGAAAGAGGACATACGGCGAAAATGATTGAGAATATGAATTTTGAGCAATGCAATTCAGTGACCATCTCGATATCTGGGGGGATTATGCCCAGTCTTGAGGGACACCCTGGAATGTCACATCTCACAGGTGTCAAGGAAGCTTCAAAGAGAGGGACTTCAAAAGGAAAAAAGTTCTGCAACCTGAATTATAATCTCCTGTGAGGTATCTCCACGTGTGAACATGAAGAGAGAAAGGAGAGCAGACTGTTTGAAAGAAGTGTTTGTGTCTTCCTGTTTTAATAATATGCATGAACAGAGTTAAAAGCCAATTCCAACACTGGTCTGTATGTGCTGAGACGGTTACAACTGAGAAAACATCTAGTCATTCCTGTGCTGCAGGTAAAAAGAAAGGATGTCTCTCTCACTGACTTTACTAGATGCCAGAAAACAAGTGGAACTGCAGTCTGAAAGAAACATGATAAAGGCCTTTCAGCTGACCAGCAAAGCTAAGCATCTCAAAATTAACTGCTCACCCATCAACATTACCAGTATCACCCTGATAACAGCTATAATGTCCTATTGTCTACCCTTCATGGAACTCAGAGCCTTTTAAGACTTGTATTTTTTTAAACTTTTGTCTTATTGGCACTTGCGTCTCATTGTTAATCTGTGTTTATATATGTAGTGTTATTGTTTATTCTCAATTTATTGACAAACAAACTCATTCTTTCATCAATTCAAGAAAGCTTAGTCAAATTGGGTCCTTTTAGAACATAAATTAATTGGAAATTCACTGGGTGGGGGAAAAATAGCATTCATAAGGGAAGAAGAGAATTTTTTAAAAATTAACATTGCCTGCAATTCACTAGAACCATAAATAGAACATGAGATAGCTCTGTTAATGGGGCAACCCACACCCAACTACATAGATAACAGTTGTGACTAACCAGGAGTGAGAAGGGGAGTGAAGGGGAGAGAAAGAATTTATCCTTCCTCATCTGCAAGCTTTGTGATTTGGCGTATCCAATCTAGAACTGTCTAAATTAGGGAAACTTGCCTGGGGACTGGCTGTAGCAACAAGTGACAATTTGAGAGACACACTCACTCACTTTGACTTGTTGTCACCAGTTCTTGAAATGTGATGATCTGCACAGTGACAACTTAGAAACCTCTCACCTTGCCAGTTCCAATCCATCTTTTCATCGCTCATAGGTCCCAGAAGCATCCCTGCTGCTAGAAGAGGAAGACATTTTCAGGATGAATCTTTGAGGACTTATGTACCCTCTACTCAGATACAGATGCCTTGGTGACGATGTTGCCTAAATGGGTAGTTTAGTTCTGAAGAACCCAGTTCTGAGGAAGGGTCACTGGACCTGAAACGTTAACTCTGATTTCTCTCCGCAAATGCTGCTAGACATGCTGAGCTTTTCCAACAATTTCTATTTTTGTCTCTCATTTATAGCATCCACAGTTCTTTCGTTTTTTATTTAGGTAGTTTAGATATCACACGGTCAGAAGTGAGCAGGGACAGTGCTAGAGATTGAAATGATAGTGGAGAGTCCCTGTCAGAGTGTGCAGGACCCTTCAAACTCTTCCCAGCTGCTCACAGATGCTCAGCCTTGGGATCATTGATGATAAGGACTATTCAGGAACAGGAATTGAAAGCGCCTGAGATTCTGTCAGCCTTTCTATAGACAGTGAGTGTTTTTGAAGGAGCCTGTCTTGCGTACAGTGACTCAAGCCTCCATGGTGACACGCACAAAAAGGTACGTCATCTCCAGGGAGTATCAGACCCACTCTAACAAGTAGACCTCACCAACTGCCTGCATATTCTGAGAATAGAGCCTCACTTTAGCCATTGAGCTATTCAATGAAGTAGAGCAAGTGTTTCCCCCCTAGCTTTGGCAGATGGAGATTTATGGGTGGGACATGAAAGGGAAGATGGACAAAATTCACATGGAAGTCAAGATTATTCCAGAGTGCCTCTGGCCCTGATTCCACGGTCCTCTACCCACACCCAACCTCCACCCTTCAGTTAAAATTCTAAGATGCCAATGATATGCATGGTTTCAGATGGGGCAGACTTTGCTGGAGGTCTCATGGTTCTAAGACATCAGAGAACATCAGTGCAAACAGAAGTCGTCAGCCTGCTTCTTGTTCCTCTTTTACTTTTGTAAGGAAGCAGTGTCATATTTAAATATTGCTAGCACATCAATCGCCTTGCCCAGCCCATTGCTCCCTCATCTTGTTGAAGCTGCTGAGAACTCCAAACTCTGAGAAATTAATGTGCTCGGAGTTAAAGACAGATTCCAGGGTTAAATACCCCTCAGTTTTCTTTAGGCATATGTAACTGCCCCCCAGAAGACATTCCATGTGCTAATGAGTACGCTTGATGTTGAGTACTTGCTGAGGTCTCAACATGTTGGCATATTTTTTGAGAGCATTTTAGCCCCTCCTATTAAATGTACAGTAGTTTTTTATTTTTGGTGTTTTTGTTGCCAACTATTTATTTGAATATGTCAGGTTTCATTTTGGCACAATTAACAAAGCACAGGCTGTGTACTCTCCAGAAAAACATTGGAAGCTCACAATATAACACTAACTTCAATAGTCTCAGTGTGAGTTTCCCATAGACAGTGAAGCTCCCATTTTTATCCTGTAAACAACTGTATCAAAAATAGATTGGCCTAATGGACTTAGATCCCTTCTGGAAATCAGATAGATATCAGATTTGGCAAAACCTATCAGTATATCTGAGTTCTGCCTGAACAATTTTGAAACAAGCTCTTTCAAACAATGGGTTTTCTCACTGCACTTTGGCAGACTGGGGGCTAGAGAGGGTGATAGCTGATTACTTCTGATGCCCCATGGTAGATGTAGCCCTGCTGGCACCACTTCTATAATTCTCCACACGACGCTGTCTCTTGTTGCAGTTAGATGCCACAGGCACTCAATACATGTTACTGTTAGCTTTTTAACTCTCATGTGGAAGTGGCCACTACAGCCTATTGAAAGCATGTGCCTGCAACCTATTAGACTATGGAAGATGTCACAGCTGGACCCTGTCCAGATGTAACCTTCCCAAAATGCGCTATTTCCAATAGATGTCACTGGACACCAATCAGAAGCAGGGAATTAACCTAGCAGCACAGGTAATAATCCTAAAGCAGTTTAGCAGTCAACTCAGAACAGACTGAGAATTTGAACTCAAAACTTCCCTGCTGTTTGCAACTAAGCATCAAAGCATAAGGGGTTAGGTCTGAAAATGAGACAGCATCCATCATGACATTTGCTTTCCTTTGCAGCCTCTTTTTGTATTCATTCATGGGACGTGGGCATCGCTGCCTGGGCCAGCATTTATTGCCAGTCCCTAGCGGTCCTCTAGAAAGTGGTGGCGAAGATGAAACCACAGTAGGGTGTCTCTTGAATAAAGTTTTCCTAACCTCAACAGATTCACTATTCTTTAGCAGCACAACAAAAATAAAAATGTTCTCTTTTTTTCATCTAGTCAGTGTAACCATGGGGCTGATCGATCCTAGGTTATTTTGATTCATGTGAGTTAGATCGCTGCCTCAAGTGAATTCTTGACTGCTCCGGGTGTTATCCTTGTTGTAGATTTCAAGCAAGCATCTTGCCCAAGTTAATGATCTGGAAATGACCTATCATATACAATACTTCCATATGATCTCACCTCAAGCACTGCATCACTGCAAACCATGTATAGAGTTTACCCTTTAAAACATCAAATAAATGTACAGAAATATTTATGTTGTTTGGAACACCAGAATGCTCCGTTAACTGGAATTTCTGGATTTGGGCAGCTATGCCTGCTCTGTTTAAAAATCTATTAATCAAGGACCATTTCACAAGAAAACACATCTCAGAATTATAAAATCATATGCTTTGAAAAATTAATTTCAGAGATTCGTGGATCAATTGTGCAGCTAAATCATATGACTAAGAAACTGATGAGAGGAAGTGGTAGGGCTAATGGTAGCATTCCTGGAAATGGCATGTTTCATTAACTGGCACTACATGCTCTCAAGATGTACCTATAACACAAATTTTACTGTGTTACCTAAATGAAACAAACTGGATAATTAAGTGTAAAATAGTTATATATTTACATCATAAGACCATGAGATGCAAGAGCAGAAGGAGGCCATTCAGCCCATCGAATCCGCACTGCAATTCAATGAGATTATGGCTGATCTGACAATCCTTAACTCCATGTTCGTGCTTCAATGATCCTTCCTTGATTCCGTTACTGATTAAAAATTTATTTCTGCCTTGGATATACTTAATGACCCAGCCCCCAGAGTCCTCTGAGGTAAACAATTCCACAGATTCACTATCCTCTGAGAGAACAAATTCCTTCTCATCTCTTGTCTTAAGTGTATGACCCCTTATTCTGAGATTTTATGCTGGTTCCATACCATCTCATGAGGAGAAGAATCCTTTCTGCAACTCCCCTGTCAAACCTTCTGAGAATCTTATATGATTCAGTAGATATCAAAACATCTTTTTTCCAACTCCTTGAGTAGACAAAATAATAAGTAAAAGCCCCAGCCTCATATAAAGATTATTCCAGGTAAATTTTAAAGGTTTATTAAATGTTTCCTTTCTTGCAGAACAATCAACCTGAAAATTATTTGATTTGGTTGTGGCTGCATTTCTGAGATTTTTAATCTGTCTCTCAAGTGATTATCCAATGGTCTCTACTTGTGGCATTTCACGTCTCCTAAATCAAAAAACTCAAATCTCACTTAAATCAAAACTGTTTTTTTAAAAGAAATTTTTTTGAACTAGTTTGCTTAACTCCAGGTTTTGAACAGTGCACTTTGCAAACTAAAAATGCAACTGACAGTCAAATCTAAATTCTGGCAATCACAGAGTTCATAATGTTTGAAAACTGTGTTTCATACAATCACAGACCTGTTTCAAAGGGGTCTAAATACAAACTTCTCAACATTGCATCAGGATAATCCTGATTAGAGAAGCTATTTGGCTTCTTAGTGATAACAACATTATCAAAAGTCAAAACTTGGCTCGAAAATACTTTAATTTTTGTCACAGACGCACACACAAAACTACTTTCTTTATTGCAATGGTGATTTTATGAGTTTCTGAAGGGTAATGCAAGCAGTCAAGGTGCAAGATTTATTCCCTTGAGAGGACTGTGGTGTCCCCAAGGACATTTTGATTGATGACCCTTATTTGTTGGAATCTAGCGTTATTTTGACTCTGAAGCCAACAATAATTTTTCCGAAAAAATAACATTATTGCATGGTACAACTGACGGTTTTGTCTAAAATAGCACCAAAAGGTATTGCACATGAGCACAGTAGATGTGGACAGCAGTGGGTTTAGTTATGATGTGATGTATATTATTTGAGGGTCTTATATATTACTGTTGCGCATTATCAAGGTTCACACATGAACAACAGGCATTTAATTGGGCCAGGTATCTGATCATTAACAGTGCCTGCAGAACCATATTCCAACAATGAGGCAGTTCATGCCTGATGAACTATGTCCCAGCAGGGAGTTGATGCTTTCAGTCGAGGAAGGGGAAAAAAAATATAGAGAGAAAAAACAGATTCAAACACTGTGGAAAACTATAAACAAAGTCAAAACAGATGCATAGTTCAGAGGAATATTTGTGACTGTATCAACCAGTCAAACTGGTGATAATGGTATGTATTTAATTCCAACAAAATTAACTAAACAGTACTTAATTGTGTGACTTTCAGAAGGGAAATTGCGTGTTGAGCAATGAGATCAGATAGCAGCCCTTTCATTTCTCTGTCTGGTTCATGCTGTAGATTCACTCGGCTGTTTGCTGAGATCAGTAATCAGTTTGTGGTCTAATAGTAGGCTAATTGGTTAAATACATTTTTTAAAATCTAACCACAATTTCATTGATTGAATATGTATCTTGAAAGAGAGCTTTTGAGAGCTCATTGAGCAGCATAGGGGGTGAGCACAATGTCTATTGCTATCCAGATGTTGATGGTTGCTTTAAGTCTGCAGAAAGCCGACTGAATCTTTTCAGTCTCCATTAGCTGTTGCCATCTCTGCAGTATCTTTGTAAACTGAATGCAGCATTGGGATAAAGACTGTCACTGGAGTATTTCAGGGACGTGGTGCCAGTCCATGTACAGCTCCCAGACACCCTGATCACAGGGAAGCGCAGGTTGTACTTGGTCAAAAAGCTGTCAATGTGAAGAAGGAGCTTGCGGAGATTTTGAGGGAAAGCCTCATACCGTGACAAGGCAGAGGGAGAGGGGGTAGCTTAGTGGATTAGTAAACCAGGGGGCCCCTGCCTTCTCTAGTCTGGCCTACATGTGACTCCAGACCCACAGCAACGTCATTGAGCATTAACTTGTCCTCTCAAATGGTCAATCAAGTCAGTCAATTCAAGGCCAATTAGTGATGGGCAGCAATTGGTGTCCTTCTTTATGCACCCACATTCCAAGAAAAAAATAAATTAATAAAAAGACAGAAGCCAGTAAATGCTGACACAAAAACAAAGTTGCTGGAAAAGCTCAGCAGGTCTGGCAGCATCTGTGAAGGAAAATACAGAGTTAATGTTTTGGGTTGAGTTCTGAGGAAGGGTCACGGGACCTGAAATGTTAACTCTGTTTGTTTCCTTCACAGATGCTGCCAGACCTGCTGAGCTTTTCCAGCAACTTTGTTTTTGTTCCTGATTTACAGAATCTTCAGTTCTTTCGGTTTTTATTTAGCCAGTAAATGCTGACTGTCAGTATGAGTAATTGATTGTTCTCATGTATGCATGGTCGTGTTAGACAGTGGCCCAGCTGATCAAACATCTACAACAGGGGCATCCACCCAACAATGTGGGAAATTGCCCATGTGTGGCCTCTCTTCAAGAAGCAGCAAAAATCCAATCAAAATATGCCATCCCATTACTTTCAGGTCCTGTGCTTGCTCCAGAAAAGTAAGCAGGGACTCACTCCAGGTGTGCGCTGGGCCTGTTTGAGGTCCAAACCCTGGGTTCACTCAAGGTCCATGTGCTGGGCTCTCACCGTTGCTGATAACAATCACATATTTCATGTCCTTCTTGTTGCAATCAAGCTGTTATGGAGTGAATGGATGGGCAACCCATTGCTTTATGGTGCAGTACAACTTGTTGAAGCATACCTGAGTACAGCTAATGGGAAATATTACTGCTTGGGATAGTGACCCTGGATGATAAGTCACCAAGCAAACAAAATGACACTCATGAAAGCACTGATAAATTACACTGCTCCAAAACATTGATTTAGCCTTTGAATAACACATCTGCCTCACTTTCGTTGGTACAATTTATCCATATAAAGTTTACTTCCATACACTTTATCACCACGTACCTAAAGTTGGTTGAGATCTGCACTTGGGAAAAAAAGATCAACTTGACCAGATTGCAACTTTTAACTAATAAATTTAAAACTGATCCAAAAAGAAAGAAATCTAAACGCCACCAAGATATTGTCAAAGAAGCAATCTAGTTCCAAATTTCAAATCATGCAGAGGTTGCTCCTTTCATTTTGATTAATTACGGTTGGAAAATGTGTACTTTGGTACTTTTTCAATTGAGGTGCTTTTTAAACTGAGTTCAGAGCTAATCAGGCTCATTTCGTGTCATTTTGGCACATTCCATTTCTCCCTGCCTGCTCGACTGAATTTGATTCACTTTTTTCACCTTTGCAAGTTTTACTCATTCTGAAAACCACTGCTTTAATAAAAATCATACTTCAGAAACAGCCAGGAACTAAGGCCCCGTGCCCTCAGGGTTTCAGAGGAGAATCTTCTGCTTGCTGACAAGTAACCTTGAAAGACAAGCAGGCTTTAATTAACCAGCCAATTTTTTTCAAAAACAACACGTTTTTAATTTATCAGCATGACCATTGTGTCTTCAGGTTGGGATTATGCATAAAATGTTAGGGATTTAGTCAGTGGTTTCACAAGCTGCCAGCATTAAAGTGCTGGCTTTTTTTTTGCTCTTAAGAAGTCACTGGAGAAATCTAGGATTTTCCTTCATTAAAATAGGTGCAAACCATTATCTGAGCTTCAGGTCCTAAATTTGATTTAAAAGGCAGTTACTAAAAGTAAATATCTCTCTCAGAATTTTTGGCATTGACATACAGGGAGGTATGCAATGTTGTAATTGTAGTCGTGGGCTATAAATTGGCTCACCCCTGAAAAGAGACAAAGGAATTGTGCTACTCAATTAACCCATGCCCACTGTACAGAATGGAGGTACCACACAATGTTTAGCACATTATTCACTGGTTAAATGTAGCAGATGGGGCCTGATATATTAGCAACATTCACCACTTAAAATGTAACCTTCAGCTCTTAAAGCTTCTGCATCATTGTTGCGGTTCTGCAACTGAATTTTACCTGGAAAGTAAAGATCAAAGGCTGGCCAATTGTGCAGGCTTCCCAGTTTTTGGCATGCTGCTGGGAAATTTGTTTGAAGAGATGAGAAGGAGGAGAGATGTATATATCCTTGGGGAGCAGGAGATCCTCTGGATACATGAATTATAGAATTCCTACAGGTAGAAAGAAAGCCATTCAGCCCATACTGACCCTTCAAATCCCACCCAGATCCACCCCGATCCACCCCTCTACTCTACCTCTGTAACCCTGCATTCCCCATGACTAAACCATTTAGCCTGCACATCCCTGGACAATTTAGCATCACCAATCCACCTAACTTGCACATCTTTGGACTATGGGAAGAAACCAGAGCGCCCAGAGAGGACCTGCACAGACATGGGGAAAATGTGAAAACTCCACACAGACAATTGCCTGAGAGCAAGAATTGAACCTGGGACCCTGGTGTCATGAAGCAGCAGTGCTAACCACTGAGCCACCATAAAGGCACATTGCTAGTAGATAGCTATGGATTAGTGAGATTAATGCTTGGAGTTTAGGCCCACAGACACAATTCCAGAGCAGTTTAATTATGTCACACAAGTGGCCAAGATCAAGGCAATGTATTGTCAAATGTCACATCCAACATACCTCACTACTATCCTGTTCGGTTTTCCACATCTCTATCACTCATTCACTAGTCTCTGTCAATCAGGACTAATCCCTAATTTTGACATTACCCTCAAACACTTTGCACTGTTTGAAGACTCAAACCCACACCTCACAGCTTGTGCGTGTTTCCTACTACGCAAAGCATGACAGCCACATCACCCAGACACACTGCACAGCTCTCAGTGACAGACTCTGCACTCTCCTGCAGAATGTAAGGCACAACCTGAGGGTAGCAGGGACTAACTGGAGTCAGCGAGACACAATTGCGTGTGCCACATGTGGAAAGGTTTATTTACCATTGAAGATGAGGGTATCTGCATTCCTGAAACTCCTTCCCTTAATCTACACCCTAAAGTCACTTCTGACTTGGAAGCTGCTGATGGTGTGAACATGTATTTCTTAATTTCTCCTCTCTCCTCACCACAAATATACACTTGTCCCTTTTGGAATGACTGAAAGCAGCGTGGATCTTGCAGCTGTTCCTGAGACTCAGGCTAATTATTTGATTTACTTCTAGATTTCTTACACTTACTACATTTGAGGATAACATTTTTATTTTGATTCATTTTTAGTTCTTTTACGGGAATAAGAAATGTTTGGAGGGATATGGGCCAAGCGCTAGCAGGTGGGGCTAGTTTAATTTGGGATTATGGTCAGCATGGACTAATTGGAACAAAGGGTCTGTTTCTGTGCTGTATGACCCTATGACTCTTTTTCTGTTCAACTGCAGGAGCTGAAGAGAAGGAAGTGACGAAGGTGAAGAGACACTGTTGCTCTCTTTCTCATTTGCAAAAGAGAAGAATAGCATAGGTACCTGTTTGTCAAAGAATGAATTCACACATTCTTACTCAGCTGAGGACTTTGATAGACTAAGCTGCAGAGGAAAGCTAATGGTGTACCAAATGCTTTGTGCATGTGAAACTGCTTGGGAAAGCCAGCATTCAATATTGAGAAGCATGGAGGAGATTGCATGAACCTGCCACAGGGCTTTGCACAAAAACATGCAACTCATCCTTTCTGAAAGAGGTTGGTGGCCAGTTCCATCAAAGCAACTTCAAAGTCAATCACAACACAGCATCCCACAGCTAATGTTACAGTTTTACAAACGAGATCCTGTGCTGGATCTGAGATTGTTACCATCATGGTTGTGGATATCAGAGTGGAAAATTACTTGAAGATACTCCTGAAATCTGTTCTCCAACAGATTTGCTCCCTAACGGTCCTTTGCAGATGGGGTTTCCAACTGAAAACCCTCTGTCTCCTGCACCTCCTCTCTCTTATGGTAGCTTACCCTGTTGTATGTGGTTCCTTCTCATTCTGTCCTCATGATGAAGACTAAAAGTATGTGTTAGTGACTGAAGTCTGGAAAGTGATATATTTATAAATCCTAAGTTACCAAGAAAGTACTTCAGCACCTGCAGGACAAGTCACTTGACCTTATGGAGACTCACAACACCCATAAAACCCTTGGGTGGCATGGTGGCTCAGTGGTTAGCACCACTGCCTCACAGCGCCAGGGACCCAGGCTCCATTCTAGCCTTGGGCAACTGTCTGTGTGGAGTTTTCATGCTTTTGCTGTGCCTGCATAGGTTTCCTCCCACAGTCCAAAGATGTGCAGGTTAGGTGGATCAGCCATGCTAAGTTGTCCAGGGATGT
>NC_063360.1:10431109-10434080 GCF_021869965.1 Rhincodon typus
AGTTGTCCAGGGATGTGCAGGTTAGGTGGATCAGCCATGCTAAGTTGCCCATGGTGTCCAGGGATGTGCAGGCTAGGTGAGTTAGCCATGGGAAATGCAGGGTTACAGGGATCAGGTGGGATGGTTAGTGTGGACTCAAGGGGTTGAATGGCCAACTTCCATGCTGTAGGGATTCTATGATTAAAACAGATGCTTCTCAAATCCGACTTCAATCCCCACTGACTCTAATTGTCATTTTGATACTCAAAAGTTTTCTCTCAAAATTTTAAAGCTGTTGCTTCATGCTACAGGACAGTTTTACACTCCCAACTATTAGGTGACTTTGGCCAATTTGTGCGCTATCCAGTGATGAAGGGCACCAAAGCTGAGTTTGATCCTGTCACCGCTCAATTGCCCCCAACCCCCTCTCACCAATACACACACACATTCCCATGGATTTATTACAGCTACAGACACATGGCTGAGGAGTTTTAATATCATCTGGGCACACAGAATTTGAGAAAAGTCTAGTTATTATTGGGTCAACAGCAGAAAACAGCCATGAAAACATGTAAGAATACATAATAATGTGACTGGTTCACCAATGTCGTATAGTTACGGGAAACCTGTGACCTCCCAGCTGGGTCCATACTTGTCTTTGTTCCACTGTCTGTGCCTGTCTCTTAGAACATCTGCGGGTGTGTATTAAATGCAGCCTTGCCAGCGTCGCCTATATCCTGAGAACAAACAGACCTGGCCTCAAACCAGATGCGCTCTCATCGAACTGCCCATCTCCCACAAAATGCAGGTTAGGGATTCAACCTGGGAACGGCATGAGGCCATACAAATACACAGAGCAAAGAGGAGCAGGAATTTTAAATTTAGCTTTAAACTCTGAGAAAATATTTTTCCAAAACTTGTTGAAACAATCTGCACAGTTGACGTGAAAAGAGCAGACCATACAGACAATCCACTCATTTGAACCAGCAAAATTCCTTCTAAAATCTATAAACATGAAAACAATTCATTAGGAGAATTACTAATGTTTTAGTCTGAACTCATAGATATCAACAGAATTATGAAGTCATTAATGCATAACTACACCGAGTCATCAAACTGCATGAATGGCAAAAATAATGTGCTTGTTCCAATTGCCGGATAATCAATACATTATTAAATTATCAGAAACACAGTGTGGTAAACATCATTGTGAATTGTAAATTTGCTCATCTGAGCAGCATTGCAGTTCTTGAGTGACTGAGCCCCATTGAGATATCGACTTGTGTAGAATTCAAGTTCGAAGTTAGCCCCATTCTTTACTCTCATTCTCTGAAATAGCGAAATACTAATATTTCCCTACAAATTAAAATCAGGCATTTTTAACAAAAATTACTGCAGGTAGTCTCTCATTCTTGTTCCAGTGATCCCTGATAAAGATGCTGCTGGAGCATGTTATCAATGCTACCGTCTCATGTAGCACAGCGAGTCACTGCGTTTTAGGGAGATGCATGGTTGACTAAAGGTGAAGGAAAAACATAAAGTCAAAAGAAAAAGTTTGCAAAAATAGAACAAAACAAAGATCCTGGTTTAGTCAAACTGGGAAATGGCTGATATTCAGGGATAACGAGGGACCCTGGAAAACTGATAGCGGTGATACTGACTATAAGAACGAGGAAATGGCAGAGGCAGTGATCTACTAAATAAAAACAGTGACAAAGAAAATGCTAAAGAGTGACAAGTTCCCAGGGCCAGATACTTTCCATTGTAAAGTTTTTAAAGGAATTAGGTGAGAACATTGCCATTATTTTTAAGTATAATTTTTTTTGATGTTGCAGCTGAGTCAGCAGATCTTTTTATGTTGGGTAAAAACGTCATGGTTCAATAACCATTTCAAGACTTGAACACAAACATGAAGGCCGATGCCTTAACGCAATGTTGAGGAAGTGTTGCATTGTTGGAAGTCTGTCTTTTTAAGAAGAGATGTTAAAATAGAAGCCCTCTCAAATGAATGTAAAAGATCACGCGGCACTTTTCGAATGAACAGCAGGGGAGTTGTCCCCAGTGCTCAAGCTAAAACTTATCCTTTAAATAACATCTTCTTAAAATTTATCTTCTGATTATCACATTGCTTTTTGTGGAAACTTGTTTTGAATAAATTGGGGTTGTGTTTTGCATTTGGCAAAAGTACACTCAAGAGCAGTTCAGAAAAGTACTTTGTTTGTTGTACAGCACTTTGAGACATTCAGCAGTCGTCAAATGCGCAATATAAATGCAGGAGTTTTTTTCTCGAGATTTCTGAACTATTATTTTACAGAGGCAAATTGTTCCCGCCATTCCATTGTTTAAGCAAAATGAAAGAGGAAATCAGGGAATTGCAGCTAAGTTAGCCTCAACGATGCCTCTCGGCCTCAGAGTGGACTCAAACTCCCAACTTCAACCTGGATTCAAACTCCCAACTTCAACCTGATTCAAACTCCCGACCTGAACCTGGACTCAAACTCCCGACCTCAACCTGGATTCAAACTCCCGACCTCAACCTGGACTCAACCTCGATTCAAACTCCCGACCTCAACCTGACTCGAACTCCCGACCTGAACCTGGACTCAAATTCCTGACCTCAACCTGAACTCAAACTCCCGACCTCAACCTGACTCAAACTCTCGACCTCAACCTGGATTCGAACTCCCGACCTCAACCTGACTCGAACTCCTGACCTCAACCTGGACTCGAACTCCCGACCTGAATCTGGACTCCAACTCCTGACCTCAACCTGACTCAAACTCCCGACCTCAACCTGACTCAAACTTCCAACTTCAACCTGGACTCAAACTCCCGACCTGAACCTGGACTCAAATTCCTGACCTCAACCTGAACTCAAACTCCCGACCTCAACCTGACTCAAACTCCTAACTTCAACCTGACTCAAAGTCCCGACCTCAACCTGAACTCAAACTCCCGACCTCAACCTGGACTCAAACTCCCAACCTCAACC